>NW_004524640.1:9106730-9131181 GCF_000260255.1 Octodon degus
GACAGATGCCTAGATAGACAGACAGACAGACAGACAGACAGACAGACAGAGAGACAGACAGACAGACAGACAGACAGACAGACAGACAGACAGATAGATAGATAGATAGATAGATAGATAGATAGATAGATAGATGCAGGGACAGATAGATATATGTATAGGTAGACAGATAAATGCTAGATAGATGTATAGCTAGATGCACAGGTAAGTAGATGCATAGATGATAGATAGATGTGCATAAATAGATACAGATAGACACCTAGATAAATAGGCCGATCTACAGCCAGGTAGAAGCATAGGGAGATAGATGGCTAGGCACATAGACACATGGTAGCTGTGCTCCCATGGTACTTCCCAGGGCAGGACATAATGACAAAGAGGAAATCCCCAGCCTGGGAGAAAGGGGAACCAGCAGGCAGAGAGTGACAGACAGAGAATGTCAGGGGAGAAATGGCGGTAAACGGAGCCATCCAGGGACAGCACCGAGCCCCAGTGTGTGTGCAAGGGACAGCGAGGAGACTAATGCTGCCGGGCCAGCCAGCCCTCCCCGTTGGCCTGTGACTCCCCAGAGCATGGGTTTGTCATCCTTGGGGAGCCCAGTTCCTGTCATGGTCCAGCCTCCCTCCTGGGGCCATCCCTCTGGTACCCAGAGGTCTTCAGCCATAGAAGCCCTGGGGCTGTCACCAGACCCTTGCTCTAGGACACTGGCTAGGCACTGGGCATCTCCCACTAATTTATCCCTCGGCAGGTCCAGGGAAGGAAGAGTCTTGGGGCCACAAAAGCCGGTGTCATGAGTCTGGCCCAGCCCACAGCCTGGCAGGAACAGGATACCCCAGGGCAATGAGGACACCCAGGGGGCCTTAGCCAGCCCCAACCCGCCACCCAACTGCAGATCCAGAGCCGACCAGGAGATGGCGCTGCTCCCAGGCCTGCTCCTCCTGGCCCTGCTGGCTCTGACGAGGGGACCCAGAGTGGAAGGCTCAGAGGGTGAGTCTGGGGCTCCTTCTCCTCCTCATTCCCTGCCTCCTTCCTGACTATGTCAGGGACATCCGGTGGAACCCGGGAAGCTCCCAGACACCCTGCAGCTGTCCTCCCTCCCTCTGGGCCTGCTCACCTGGCCCTTCCTCCAGGCCCCACTCACCCTGCTCACCCTTTCTTGGCCCTGAAAGTCCCGAGGCAGGCGCCTGTCTCTGCCTCCCACCTCACTGTGCCAGCCAACACCCCGACCTCTGGGCGGTCCAGCCTCTTCTCTGTCCCCTCCTGCCCAGCCCCTCTGCTGCCAGGAGACCTCTGATCCCCATGGCTGCCTTGGCCTGGGGCTCTCCCTGCAGTATCCTGGTGCCTCTAGCACTTCTGGGTGCTCCTGGGGCTCCCAAGCTATGCTCCCCTAGACCATGGCTTCTGTCACCAACTCAAGAATGACAGCCTCTTTTCCACACCCAGGCCAGGCTGATGGAGGACAGAGGGCAGCCCTAGGGTGGGCCTGGGTGGTGCTTCTGCTAGAGGTACTGTGGGGTGCAGGAGTAGGGCTGTGCCTGACACACATCCCCTCCCTGGGGCAGCATATGGGGTGGGCCCAGTAATGCGCTGAGGATCAGCTAGAAGCTGTGTTTCTGTGGGGAGAAGAGTCCTCGGCCAGGACCACAACAGAGCTGCCCCACCCAGGGCTCTGCAGGTTCCCAGGCCCCTCCTTGGGCACCCTGGCAGTGCATGGGGGGAGGAGGAGAGGTTGACCCCCTGCATCTCCCTGCAGATACTGTCCCGCTGCAGACCCTGCGCTGCTACAATGACTACACCAGCCGCATCGTATGCAGCTGGGCGGACACTGCAGCTGCCGGGCAGCTCATCAATGTGACCCTCCATCGCAGATTATTAAAACAGTGAGTGAGGGGGACCAGGTCTGAGGGTGCTGCTCTGTGTCTTGGGTGCCTGGCACGGGACTTCAGGGGGCACAGGGACACAGCAAATGCAGGGATCTTGGGACACGAATGGTCCCGCTGCTGTAGAGGGTGACCGTCTTTTCTTCCTGTCACTATTTCATGAAGTTTCCTCAAATGACTGAGTTCATCCTCACTGGTAGGCAGCAGGAAGGACACGATGCCCAGGTCACAGCAGGGGGCTTGGATAGCCAGGGAACTGAGGGCCGCACCAGCCACAGGGTGGGGAGGAGCAGAGCAGGGATGGTGTCCAAGGGTGTGGGGAGCTGGTAGGCTCCCCGCTCCCAAGGCCCTACCTGCAGCACCTTCTGTCCCATAGCCTCCTGCACGTAAGCTACTCACAAAGGTGATGGGGGGGGGGTTGGACGGTCTCTTCTGCCATCAGTGACTTGGCGGGACAGCTGGCATCCAGGGAATGAAGGAGACCCTGGGGAGGTGTCCCAGGAGCCGGCCCCGCTGTAGCCCATCCTCCCCCGCTGCTTCCTCCTGGGGCTGTCTGCAGTCCCTGTCCCTGATGCCTTTCCAGTCTGTCCCCCTGCACACCCCAGCCGCTCCTGTCTGTCCGCTGTGCCCTTGCAGTTAGAGACAGCCGTCACATATCAGGCTTCTTCCTCCCTGACCGTGGTCAGCACCTGAGCAGGAAGACTGCAGTGTCCTCCTGGGGCTGCCCTTCTCCTGACTTCTGGCCTCCACACTTGCCAGTGCCTCGCCCCAGCCCCCCACCCCCTTTTCTCTCTCTCTCCCTCCCTCGCTCCCTCCCCCTCCCATTCACTTCCTTTCTGTATCTCCATAGAGGATAAACACCCTGCTTTTGGCCCTCAGACCTCCTCTTTTACATCTGCACCCAGTCTTTGGCGATCCCACCTCAGGCTATAGGTGGCAACTTCAGATGCAGAGTTCTAGCCGGGACCCCCAGCAATCACCCATCAGCGCGCTTGTCTCTCCGTGTATCATTTAGGTTCTAGGTATTTTTTCCTCTGAATGCCCTAAATCAAATCCTACTCCCACCCTGACACACTCCTGCCTCGGGCTTCTCTGGCTCACTCCACTGGGATAAGATGACCACTTGGGCTAAATAAATGGGGGGGGGGGTTGGTGAGATGGCTCAGTGGTCTAAAGCACCTACTTAGAACAAGCTTAGCAAAGCACAGGGACCTCGGTTCAATCCCCCAGCACCACATGCCAGCCAGCCCCGCCCCCAGGCGGGCTGAGCTGGCCACACACACCCAAAAATAAATAAATAAAATTAAAAAAAAAATTTAAAAAATAAAAAATAAAAAAAATAATAAATGGGAAGGGGGCTGTTCAGCTTTTAAATATACTTTATTATCTTTCCTTCCTCGCTGCAGCATCTGATCCACCAGTAAATGCAGCCAAATTTGTCTTTAAACAGAATGAGAGCCAGGAGTGCTGGTGCACACCTGGTATCCCAGCACTTAGGAGGCTGAGGCAGGAGGATCGCTGCGAGTTCAAGGCCAGCCTGGGATACAAAGTGTGTTCAAGGCCAGGCTGAACTGCATAGCAAGACCCTGTCTCAAACACACACACACACACACACACACACACACACACACACACACACCACACCCCTCAAAACAGCAGAATGAGAATCTGACCAATGCTGACTGCACCTCCCTGCCCCAAACTACTTGTCACTTGGATGGACCTTCTAGCTGGTCTCTGGGCTTCCACATCACCACGCCCCCTCTTCACCACAGCTTACAGGAAAATGCCTTTCCTCTCTGTCCTCATAAGTCTCTAAGGGCTTACCTCTAACTCAGTGGAATCCAAATTCCTAGTACAGCTGGACCCAAGTGGGGTTTGCTCATCGTGTGAGAGCCAGTACTGGAGGACCAGTTGGAGCAAGGGAAAAGTTTCACTTGGAAAATCTCCAAAGGAGAGATGGGAGGTTCTCACCAAGAAAGACCGCCCTGCTTGGGGACCACAGGGTGTCTTTTCCGTCCTAGATCAGAAGTAGAGGAACACCAGGGTTGCCATAAATCCCACAGCCGTCTGCTTCCCTGGTAAACACACGGCTCTTACGGGCAGGTTACTCAATGTTCTGTGTACTGTAAATCTAGAGGAAAGACGCCTATTAGTAAATTTATGACTCATGCCTTTGTAGTTTCTTTTCTCAGAAATCAGTAACCGTACTGTGTAAGATACAGAACCTAGAAGGACAGCAGAAAGCCACTTTTGCCAGCTTGAATCTGTTAGGTGGCTTCAGTTCGAGGTGCCATCTACAGGAAAGCTAGTGGGACACTAAGAATAGATCCCTCAGCTGCGTGACCTCTTAATTAGGGAAATGGAAAGTCGACTGCGAGCGGGGGAGGGGAGGGCCCTTCTTTAGGTTATCCCTGGGTTATGTTTAGATTTCCTCTAAGCTCTGTGTGATCAGTTTCATTAACGGGTCTCCCAGACCTCCTCCTGCCCGCAGGCTCCGCTCCCTGCGTGCTGGCTGAATGCTGCCACTTCCATGGGTGCCCGCCGTGGGACTTGGCACTTGCTGGGCCATCTCTGGAAATCCCCCTGGACCAGAATTTTGTGGTCTCTCCCTTTGTCCGTGGAAGGCCTCCCACACATCACCTCTCAGTGAAGGCTTCCCATGTCCGGCTGAAACTACATTCCCCACCCCACACCCAGCGTCTTCATCCTGCTTCTTCGCTATGTTTGACTACATGATGTTTTTTGCTAATTCTGGGGTGCTCAAAATATATGGTGGATATTTTAAATTAAAAAAAAATCACAGTAGAAGAGCCATTGCTATACATCGAACTGTCCCTCGAAATGTGCCTCCCGGGGTCAGCCTGAATGTCTCCAGTGGGCAATCCTGTACCCCCTCCCACCCCTCGCCTGCGATGCCAGCTCTAGGAGTGAGCTCCTTCCTGTGTGTGTGTGTCACTGCCAGAGCTCGATCCTGCACAGAGCCTGACGCGTGGCACCACCCCCTGGGACTGATGCTTACTGATTCTGAACCAACCAATCCCATGTTCTCTCCCGACAGGCGCTATGGAAAGCCAGTGTCCTGTGAAGTCACTAGCCACCTGCCCTGGTCCCACTGCCCGGCTCCTGACTGTGTGCCTAGAAGATGTGTCATTCCATACAGTGGCTTCACCTCTGCAGACAAGGACTACTTCTCCTTCCAGCCAGACCGGCCTCTGAGCGTCCAGCTCACTGTGGCGCTGGCCCAGCACGGTGAGAGCGGAGTCCCTGCCAGGTGTGGGCCCTGTCTAGGCAGAGGCCACCAGACACAGCAGGGCTAGAGCAGCAGGACCAGGCAACGAGTGTCCAGGAGGTGCGGACACTGTTCTGGGACTGTGTTGGGACAGGAAGTGGTGCTCTGTGACAGTGGCATTAGAGCAGGTATGGCAGGAGGGCCATGCCCAAGCACTTCCCTGCCCCAGCTGCTGCCCCCACTGCCTAGCCCTGACAGCTTCCCTCCAGGGAACCAAGCTGAGGGTTCTGTGGAAACCGAGTGGCCTAGGGACTCTTGTGCCCGACGCAGCGCCTTTGTGGATGGGGCCTTGAGGCCTAGGCGGTTCCAAAGCCCTGCCACTATGACAGGTGCAATTCCCACAGGCTTCCTGCCCTCGAGATATGGAGCTGGGCCCAGGGGTGCACAGCGGGCCCATGGGGGCTGAGAATCCAGCAGGGCCTGGGCTGGGTGCAGCACAGCCATTTGTACACGAGGTCTGCATGAGTTTCTGCCAGAAGGAAACACAGCCAGCCTTTTTCTCACTTGGGCTCCAGGCAGGGTTGCTCCAGGGAGGCTGGAGAAAGGAGAGTCCTCTGAGAAAGGTTTGGGATAATAGGCCAAGCCCTGGGAATGAGTGGCTGGTGTTGGGGAGGCTGAGACTCTTGTCCTTTTGCCCAATCGGCACCCAAAGGCCTTGCTGGTAGCCTTGCTGAGGTTCGTCCCAGGAAGATCCCTTCTGGTCTCAGATCATGCCCCAGTCCTGCTACTCCTGGCAGGAGTCTGGAGCCTCTGCTCTGCTTCCTGCTTCGGCTCCAGCCTTGCGGAGCCATGGCCTGGAAGGGGAAGCTCTGAGACCATGTTTCCAAACCTGCTCTTCTGGGATGAGAGGATCCTTCCCCTGGGAGCTCAGAGCTGTAGCCTGGGGACAGGGAAACTCCAGACATTGTCTATGAGCTGCATGCAGGGACAGAGGGCCTGGGGATCAGGACAGGCTTCCCACAAGGAAGGAAGCAGCTGCTTCTGAGCTGCAAAGGCTGTGGAGGAGTGTGGAGCAGGAGGCACCTTCCTGGCAGGGTAACCCTGCGGGGGCCAGGAGGCTGGAGTTGGGATGGCAGGCTGGGAAGACCCCATCACTGTATCTGGAAGCATCAAGTTCCTATGCTGGATATTGGAAGGAGGAAGCAAGGGGCACAGGCAGGATCTGAAGCAGGAAAAGACTCTGCCCTGCAAGGAGACAGAGAGGCTCTGAAGCAGGATGACACAACTGGGTGTTGGTATGAGGATGCTTGGGGTGTGCCGTGTACATGAGAAATCAGGCATTTGGAGCAGGAAGAATGAAGTCCACAGAGTGACCCAAGGCACAGGCTGTGGCTTGCAGTAGGAGCAAGGGGAGATGCAATCCCAGCTGGGATGCTCAAGGGTCCCATCTTTGCGCTTCCCTGCTCACCCAGAGATTTCATGGGCCAGGAGGGCAAGGAAGAAGTGGTCAGCAGTCTGACCATAGGGAACGTGGCTCCTGGACATGAGAAGGCTGCACATGCAGAGTGGAAAGTGTGGAAAAGAAAAGGACAACAGCACTCTACATTCTAGAGCACATGATAGATACAGAAGGCAGCTTGAGCCGAAAGGAAATTGGCACTGGACTGCAGGGGTCACGGAAAGCCAACAGGGGGCAGGCACAAAGGTGCAACAGATCTACTGGACACTCCCGCAGTCGCCATCTTGGACCTTTGACTTTCTCCATCGCTCTCTCCATCTGTGAAATGAGCCAGTGGAATAAAATGGTGAAGCTAGAGGAGAAGAGTGGAACTGGCCCCAGGGCTACCCAGTTGGCAGCAGCTTCCTGGAGCTCTGTGCCGAGACAGATGCCCACTCTGTCAGTCTTTGATCACTAGTGATGCCTGTCCTGGCTGGGTGGGCAGGGGTGGTGGCTTGTTGTGCATCTGCATTCGCGTGGGGCTCTAGCTGGGACCTGCTCTAGCCCATTGAGTCCCATGAGCAGCACAGAGCGTTCACATCCTACTGGCTCAATGTTTCAGATGTGAAATTCAGGCCCAGAAACATGACAGAGAAACTCCCAGAGCCTGAAGCCATGGCTCTCAGGAACTCAGCTTCTTCGTGAGCACAGGAGGTTCCAGCAGGGTGGGACTGAGTGGTGGAAAGAGTGATTGCTGAGAGCCCCAAAACTGCACCTCTGTGTTTGTTCATTCATTCATTCATTCATTCATTCATTCATTCATCATTCATCCTTTCATCCCATCCCAATTCACCAAGCTGCTGCATATCAGGCTTAGAGACAGGAGAGAAAGTAAACAAAACAAAACAAAACAATCTTTCTTCCCCAAGCTCCTCCTTTGGGAAGGGAGGCAACATGGAAATCACAAGCCTTAACAGGTTCAGGGAAACATGGGTCGGGTCAGCTTACAGGAGGGAAGAGAAGAGACAAGGAACCAAGGGCCACAAGAGGGTCCTTAGAGGAGGAGACACTTATGCTCCTCCATGACAGAGGCTAGGGACCCCTGGCAGGTGGGAGAAGGCACAGCAGGAGAGGGAGGCCTGTGACTGCAGCGCCCTCTGCTGGGCAGGAGGTCGCACTGTGTGCAGGGGAGGCCTCACTGAGAGTTGAGGTCCAGCCCTCCAGCTCTCACATTTCAGCACAAGGTGCTATGGGTGGGGCCTGAGGCAGCACAGGAAGGGTCTTGCTCATGGTCCTCAGCTGATCAGCAGCTCTGGACCTGGGACCCCAAGTGGGCCCCCCGCCCTCCTTGGCCAAGCCAGACAGCCACTCTGTCCCCATGGGCCAGCTTCATGAGCCCTTGGCTTCCTGTCCCTGCAGTGCAGCCGCCTCCGCCCCAGGACGTCCAGATCAATGCCACTGGGGACCACTTCCTGCTGACCTGGAATGTGCCCCTTGGGGATCCCCAGACATCCTGGCTGTCGCAGAGGGACCTGGAGTTCGAGGTGGCCTACAAGAGGCTTGATGAGTCCTGGGAGGTAGGACCCAGACCAGCTGTGCCCCAGCCCACAGGGACATGTGGCCGGCACCTCCCTCAGTGTCCCCTCTCTCCACAGAATGCCACCAGCCTGCACTCCAGCTCCTCCCAGGTATCCCTAGGGCCCGATCTCCTGCTGTCCGACAGCACCTACACGGCCCGAGTGCGGACCCGGCTGGCCCCGGGCTCAGCCTTCTCAGGGCGGCCCAGCCAGTGGAGCCACGAGGTTGGCTGGAGCTCACAGCCAGGTAAAGGGTCTGGGTGGGACCTATGTCTCCAGCAGGGCAGTTCCTTAGAGAACTGTGCAGTCTTGGTCAGACTCCACACCCATGGCTTTCCAAGCCTGGGGGCTGCTGCATGTGTCTGGGCCAGCCATGGGGAACTCTGTCCCATCATACTCTGTCCTGTGCAGCTCAGTTCCTGCAAAGATCAGTGCTCAGAACCACAAGCATGGCCTGCAGCAGCCACTTCACTGGCCACCATGTGCTATGAGGACTTTAGTCTCTGTCCTATTATCCCAAACCCCATGATCTCCCTGATCACAGTGTCCCCAGAGTCATGGTGTGTAGGAGGGAGTGACCGAGAGCTGTCTCCACTGCAGGGGACAATGCCCAGCCCCAGAACCTGCAGTGCGTCTTTGATGGGGCCCACACGCTCAGCTGCTCCTGGGAGGTGAGATCCCAGGTGACCAGCTCGGTGTCCTTTGGCCTCTTCTACAGGCCCAGCCCGGATGCAGAGTGAGTGTCCCTTCTCCATCCCTCCCCTGCTCTTGGTCTTCCCTATCCCAGGGCCCTGGCAGAAGCCACCACCCAGCTGAGTCCTCAGCCCTCCCTGGTCCCTTCCTGGCCCTGACCTCTGCTGCGTGTGCTCCTCAGGGAGAAGGAATGTCTCCAGGTACAGAAGGAGGTGCACGGCGGCCTGTACACTCTCCACTCCTGCCAGATCCGGGTCTCCAGCCCAGAGCTTCACAGCCAGTACTCCATGACCGTGCGTCCTCGGACTGAAGAGAAACTCATAGAGAGCTCAGAGCACAGTGAGTTTGCCCTGCTTCCCCATGCGCTGTCAGGACTGCACGGGGTCCTCAGGTCACCCCAGGAGACACATGTCTCCTCATGCCCCTGTTTGTTACCTTCAAAGAAAATCAGAGCAGTGACTGGAAGGAAACAGATTCTTCTGATATTCTGTGTCAATTCTCATGAAGTACTGATGTAGCAGGAGCAAGGAGGGGAAGGTGGGTCGCCTGGAGACGAGTTCATGAAATCCGCTTCTCTCAGTCCTTCCCTTGGGCCTCTCATCCTGCCTAGCTACTCCACAGCACCAGCCTTGCCCACACCCTCTGGATCCTCCCACCAAACCACTTTCCTTCCTCAGTAGGATTTTTCATTCACTCATTTCTAAAGTCATCCTCGTATTTCTAAAGACTGACACATGGTCACTCTCCCATTGGGTCCAGGGCTGCGTCCATAGCCGGTAGATCCCTGCAGGTCAGTATCACCCGTTTCCATTAGGTAGCAAGGACCCCAATGCAGGGGGGACCACCTGTGTGCAGTGGTTCCTGATGGTCCCACTTCCTGTACCCATGCTTCAGTGCTTTAGTCCTTACCAAAGGCAGAGGCCAACTCATCTGTGTCGGAACCCACCACTCACACTCTTGGGGTCCCGGCTGGGAAAGCATGTTCCTGGACTTCAAGTGCCTGGAGAGTCTAGAGTGATGCACGGGCCACCTCACACTGTTCCATCAAATGCCTGTGATTCATCCAAATTATGAGTGTTCTTTTCAATCTGACCCAGAGACTGAAGCTCAAAGTGGTTGAGTGAGTGAAATTAAAATTTCCCCAAAGAGCAGGACATGACTCAGAGCTAGAGTACATGACTATTAGATCCACACCTACCTTTGGCTTTCTCTCTCCTTTGCATTTTCCACTTGATGGACTGAAATGACCAAGTGAGAAGGGCTGTCACAAAAGGGCTTCATCTGTTCATTTGGCCACCACCCGGGTGGGAAGCATCTCACCCCAGGTGGTTGAAGGCTCACTGCTGCAATCTGGTGGATTTTGGGGCAGTGAGAGCCAACTCTATGATTTGGGCAGGGTACCCCAGATAGATGAACTTAGAGACTTCTCAGCTAGGGAGGAGCAACTGGGCTGGGACTGCAGCATCACGCTACTGAGCGTCATCTTTTCTAGAACATGGTTAGTATTCTAGAATGAACCAACATGTGCTGGTTGCACTTAGACACCAGGCACCAGGAGGACCCCGACCTTTGGTCTCCACACAACAGCACAGACATCTTTGATGTCTCCTAGCAAAGGGACTGCTCAGGTGGCTACAGGTGCTGAGACAGAAAGAGCCCAGAATGTTGGGACATGAGGCCCCTGAATAGAGAGGGACAGGACATGGCTGGCATTGGGACAGACTGGTTCCCCCATAGTGTGGAGGTCATGACCACCCCCAAGAACCTCCCTCTCTCCAGTCCAGATGGCAGCACCAACCCTCAATGTGACCAAGGATGGAGACAGCTACAGCCTGCGTTGGGTGACACAGAAAATGTACTATTCACACATTGAGAACATCTTCCAGGTCCAGTACAGGAAGGATAAGGACTCGTGGGAGGTGAGTACCTGGCAGGGGCTTGGTTGGAAGGACAGGGAGGCAGCACACAGAGGAGCACCTTGTCCCCATGCTGGCCACAGAGGTGATCGGTCAGGGCACACATGGGTAGGACATGGTGAACCTATCTGCATACCCAGTGTCACAACACAGGGTGGAGATGAGGCTCAGGGACATCATGTGTCCAGGCCACAGAGTCACAGATGAGGCTGAATTGCAGGGGACAGACACCATCAGGGACAGGCTGACAGACTGAGATTCAGGTCCTTCAGAAGTCACCAAATCCTAGGGACATTTCCTCTTGGGAAGCTTACCTGCCCCCACATTATAGTCTATGCAGACCTCAGGCTGTGCTCAGGCCCCAAGGAGAACTCACAGAGTGACCCAGGAGCTAGAATTGGGGAGGAGCGGGAGACAGGAAAGCGGTCGGTATGGAAGGAGGAGGAGGAGGAGGCCAGGCGCCTGAGCTTCTGGCTCAGAGCAGAGCCCTGGCTCAGCAGGGACTGGGGTCAGACCCAGGTAGGCTAAGGAGTTACAATCACACTGCAGGGAAGGACTTGGTGAGGTCTGGTTCCTGGTCTCCCCATCTGTGCTGTCAGGGGTGGAACTAGTCCCGTGGGAGACCTGGGAGAGAAAGAGGGAAGGGATGTCATGGCATCCTGCGCTAGGCATGGCCTCGGCCTTGGCCCTTGCTACCACAGGACAGCAAGAATGAGATCCTGAAGAATGCCCACAGCATGCCACTGCCACTCCTGGAGCCCGCCACCACCTACCTGGCCAGGGTGAGGGTCAGACCCAACCCTGAAAGCGGCTACAATGGCATCTGGAGTGAGTGGAGCCAGGAGCAGCGCTGGACCATTGAGTGGGGTAGGTCTCCTGGGCACCTCTGCTCTACCTGGGCAGGAGGGCAAGGCATGCCGTTTCCCTCTCATCTGTCCCTAGGCCCTAGCACAAGGGTGATGAACAGATAGCCCTGGCTCTACAGTGGGCACACAGAGCCCTCCTGGCCACCTTCAAACTGGAGCACAGAGCCTGTGAATAGGGCCTTCACCTTCACTAGCTTCCAGGAGCCATGACCCAGTGACTGGTTAGCCTGAGCACCCGATCCAGTGCAGCAGCTACATCAGGTACCCAGCTGACCCGGGATGGGGAGCTGAGGCCTGAAGTCTGAGTCAGGCCACCCTCCTCACTTGTGGACAGTGTGGGCCTCTCCACTCTCCTCATAGTGGGCACTTGTTATGGTTTGTGTTTAATGGTCCCCCCAAAGCCTCATACAGTCATGGGGCACACTTCTAGAGTTTGTGATTAACTCATGATCCACTAGGATTAGGGGAATGAGTGCTGCTAGGATTATGGGTGTGAGTGCTACACCTAGCCTGGGGCAGATAGCCTAAATGCAACTTAAGGGAGACAGACTTGCTCTCTGCAGCCATTGTTGCTGTTATTCCTCCCTTGGCTCCTCTCTTGCTCTTTGCTGCTGCCATGAAAGGTTGCTCTCTGCCATGTTCCACTCTGCCTTGGAGCCAGATGAGCATGGACTGAATCGCCCAGTAACTGTGAGCTAAATAAACCTTTCCTTCCTTCATTTTGAGTGTCTGATATTTGTCCCAGCAACAAGAGAAAAGTAGCTGAGACAGAGTTTGGTACCAGAGAAGTGGGATCATTGCTGTGGCTAAACCTGATCATACGGATTACAAGCTTTTGGGAATGGCTTATGGGAACACATAGGAAAGATTTGGGGATATGACCTACAAGAGAAGTGCTGAAACAGCTTTGGCTATTCTGAATGGGAGATTCTGGTCAGAACTAAAATCAGAATGCTGATAGAAATCCTGCCTATAAAATCCAGGTTAGGGAGGTTTCTGCTGGGAAGGACTACATTGGTTGTTGGACTCTGGATGATTTGTGTTACAGCATTGTAGAAAGTTTGTATTTTGCTTATGTCCACAGACTTTGTCTGAGACTGAGATTAAGCATGGTAGACTGATTAATCCCTCAAAAGAAATTTCAAAGCAGCCAAATATTGAGGCAGTGGCATGGCTATTGTTGGGGGCTTTTAGTGAGATTTATGTTGATAATTGAGAACAAAGACCCCAACAGGATGATTTAAAACATTGTGAGTTTGGCATGAAAGGATGCTCCAATAAAGCTGTGGACTGCAAAGATAGAGCTGAGAGGATCTCCTTTGCTGGGAAGGAACAAGAGAATTGAAAGGATGGCATGAAGACATCACTTAAGGCAGTAGGTCTCCACCCATTGCAGTCTCAGAACCACAGGGGTGAGGGACTTTGCCCTGAGGGGAAACCACAGAGCCCCATGTTCCAGAGGTCGTGGCCACACCAGGTTCCAGAATGGCACCAGCATGGAGAATTTATTCCTCAGAATCAGGGTCAGAGTGTTCAGCAATCCAGGCACTTGACCCCTACAGGAAGCCAGGCTACTGCTCCAACTGGTAGCAGATCTTGGCATCATCGAAGTGGTGTTGGTTTGGGGTGCATTCAGAATGCAGGAGTCCTGAGGTTAAGAAGGCTTCCACCTAGATTTCAGAAGAAAGCCTGGGAGGCCAAGAAGTGTGGACTGTGGATCATCTAAGAAAACCTGCAAGCAGGGAGCAAAGCAGGCCTAAGAGAGAAGCCATGGGCGCAACCACCAAGAGTACCACAGGGGTGGAGCCACATGGAACTTACAATTTACCACAGATTGCTTTGGCTGTTCCACATGGAACTACAGGACTTAAATTTGGCCCCACTAGATTCTGGACTTGCTTTAGTCCCAATGCTTGGTATCCTGTTGTGTGTAACTTTAGTAACAGTAATGTTTATTTTATGCCACTGAGTGTTGGAAGTGTTTAACTTTTCCTTTGTACAGGGCTCCCAGCTAAGAGTTTGCCTTAAATTTTGAAAGAGATTTGGAGCTGGACTTATCAGCAATGCTGAAACTGTAGGACTTTGGGAGTTCCTAGAGATGGACTAAAATGCCTTTTGCACAAAGGGATGTGCATGAGACTTTGGGGGTCCAGGGATGGAATGTTATGGTTTGGGTCTAGTTGTCCCCTCAAGGCCTCATGCAGTCATGGGGGTACTTCTAGAGTTTGTGATTAATTCATGATCCATAATATGAGATTAGGAGTGTGAGTGCTGCTGGGGTTATGGGTGTGAGTACTATACCCAGCCTGGGGCAGATAGCCTGAATGCAACTTATGGGGGACAGATTTGCTCTCTGTAGCTATTGTTGCTGCTGCTCCTCTCGGCTCTCTGCTCTTTGCTACTACCATGAAAGGTTACTCTTTGCCATGTGCCACTCTGCCTTGGAGCCAGCTAAGGATGGACTGAATCCTCCAGTAACTGTGAGCTAAATAAACCTATCTTTCCTTCCTTCATTTTGCGTGTCGGGAATTTGTCCCAGCAATGAGAGTACAGTAACTGAGACAGCACCTGGAAGCATGGGCATTTGGGAAGCTGGGTGCTACAGAGAGAGGATGGAGGATCTGCCAGGAAAAAGCAAAAAGCCCGGGTAGTGGGGGCAGAGGGGCCAGGCAGGGGCCATGGATAGGAAGGAGCAGGGCCAGACCTGGGACCAGAGTGAGGTACAGGGCTGCAGGGCAGGCCAAGAACTTCGCATAGAAAGGCAAGAAACAGGAATCCTAAGACCTTGCTGGTGCCAACCCAGTTCTCCCTGCCCTGGTTCCTGAGTGGCCTCCCCAGGAAGGCCTGACCCTGCTGTGGCCCACAATGGAGCTCTGTGGGCTCAGACCTGTCCCCACTCCTGAGCCCCATGGCCTCCCTATCCAGCCTTTCCAACCCCATGGGTTCCAGCCCTGCACACTGACAGGGGTCTTGGGTCCCCATCTCTACTTCCGTCACCTTTCCCTCCGTCCTAACTGCTCTCTCCCTGCTCTCCCCAGCACTGCCCACCTGGGTGCTGGCACTCCTCCTGGTCATTGCCACCCTGGTGCTGCTCCTGGCCCTGCGCTTCTGCGGCCTCTACGGGTACAGGTGAGACACTCAAGAGGCCCCAGGACCCCAGGGATGGCACAGCCTGGCTCCCAGCCTCTCTGCTCTGTCCCCACTACTGGGCCTCAGATTCCCCCCTGCACGAGGCACAGCAGCAGCTGGCCTGAGGGTCCTGGTGACTGTCCCCTCCCTGGTGTGTTCCAGGCTGAACAGGAAGTGGAAGGAGAAAATCCCCAACCCCAGCAAGAGCCACCTCTTCCAGGTAGGACCCACTGTGGAGCCGGTGGGGCCTTTGCTCCTGTCCCTGGGTCCCCTGCAACCTGCTCCCCTGATGGCCCTGAGTATGGTCCGGGTAAAGGGGACTCCTGGTAGGAGCTGGAGAACCAGGTGGCAGGAAGCAGGTTCCTGGGGTCCTCTGGGCACCTAAGGAGCTCAACCCCGAGCCTGTGCAAGCTGACACTGGGCATGCAGGGACCTGAGCAAAGGCCAGCTGGCCAGCCACGCCCAGGGTGAGCCAGGAGGGGCTGCGGCTCCCAGGCCTCGGGGTGGTGGGAGGCAGAGCAGCAGCCAGGGCAGCACAGAGCTGAGCCTGAGGATCTGGCTGGAGCCAGGCAGGACAGTGGCTCCAGTGAGGACCCAGATGGGGCAGACGGGCCCTTCATGAGCAAGCACTGAGGAGGGACAGTCAGGAGGCAGGCACTGCAGAGGCCAGGCGACCCTGGTGGGTGCCAGGTATTGACAGCAGCTCCCTGGGACTGGCAGGGCAGCTCGGCCTCCAGGGCTGGTAGTGGGTCCTGACAGGGTGGGGACCAACCCATGTCGGGGCCACTAGATTCCCCTGGCTGTCCTCTCCCGCACCTGTGGCCCACTCACAGGTGTCCTTCTCCTCCAGAATGGAAGCACCGGGCTCCGCCTCCCAGAAAGCATGATGACCTTCGCTGGCAGGAGTGCCCCTTCCTGGGGTCTCCAGGCCAGCCTCTTCCCTGCATTGGAGGGGTGAGTGTGGGAGCTCAGTCTCCTGTCCCTGGGGACCAGGTGGAGCTGCGCCATGAGCTTATGGGGGGCTGGTGGGAGGGGCGTGGGGGCTCCCTGGGAAGAGGTCCCAGGAGGGGGCTTTGCACTAAAGCAGGTGTCATCCAGGATGGACATAAGGAAGAACTTCCTGACTCCCAGGTTGGGCAGGACGACAGACAGGGGACCTAGCCAGAGGCAGGGGACTGCCCAATGTCCATGCTGCCTCCTTAGGAAGCCCTAGCTCACCAGGGCACCAGGGACCCATCTCGCGGGAAGCTCTGGCCTCCTGCTCCCTCACTGGAGCTGTGCAGGGCAGCGCCCTGACCTGCTGTCCTGGCAGTCTCCTCACTGCAGAGCCCACAGGCAGGGCTAGGAAAGGATCAGGCCTCCTGCCCCTCTGCCCGCACTGTGCCCGCGCTGGGTGCTCTGCCCAAGGACCCCTGCATCTCCACCTCTGTGCTCCCCACAGGGTGTGTGCTGTAGACTTCAGGGACGCTGAGCTGTCACCTCTCACCACAGAGGACCCCAAAGTTGTCTGTGATCCTCCATCAGAGCCTCATTCCCCTCCAGCCGCCTCAGACCTCCCCGTGGAGCAGACCCCCAGTGTCCAGCCAGGCCTGCCAGCCCCCCAAAGCCGGCCCGAGGACCAGCTGGCCACCTTTGACTTCAATGGTCCCTACCTGGGGCCACCCCACAGCCGCTCCCTGCCTGACCTCGCAGGCCAGCAGGTGTCAGTGCAGGGCCCCAGGACAACCCTGCCAGGCTCCCTGGAGTACCTGTGTCTGCCCCCTGGGGGACAGGTGCAGCTGGTGCCTCTGGCCCAGGTCACAGGGCAGGGCCAGGCTGCCCCTAGGGAGTTTCTGCCTAGAGCTGGCATCCAGGACAGCCCCTACCTGGACGCTGGGGGAGGCCCTACCCCTCCTGCATCTGAGCCCAGTCACCAGGGACAGGACCCAGGGGACAGCCCAGGCTTTCTGCCCACAAGCTCTGGGGTCCCTGAGCACCCTGTCATGGCCACTGGTTATGTCACCACTGCAGACCTGGTCCTGACCTTGTCCACAGGGGCCTCCTCTGTTTCTCTGGCTCCCCCTCTGGATCTCCAGAACCCCAGCCTCTGCCCAGCCCTGCCTGGTGGGCCCTCTGCAGCCCCAACTATGGGGAAACCGGCGTTTGAGGGTTATGTGGAGCTCCCTCCACCCATGGGACTGTCCCCTAACTCCTCTCTGGGCAGCCCTGTACCTCCTGCATCCAGTAGCCCTGTCCTGAGCCCAGGGGAGCCCCATGGGGATGTGCCCCCACTGTCCCCAGCCCCTGAGGGGCTGCTTGTCCTGCAGCAGGTAGGCGACTACTGCTTCCTCCCTGGCCTAGGACCTGGTCCCCTCTCACCCCGCAGCAAGCCATCTTCCCCCATACCTTGTCCGGAGTTTGGTATCAAAGACATAGATCGGGGATTCCCAGTTAAGAAACCCCCAGGCCAGCCTGTAGCCCAGGTGCCTGCTATTCAGTTCTTTAAGTCCTTGAAGCAGCAAGATTACCTGGCACTACCACCCTGGGAGATCAGCAGGCCCCATGAGGTGTGCTGACCCCACCGCACCCTGCATCCTGCCTGTCACCTCTCCCGAGCATGGGGCATCTATGCTGACATAGACAGGACCATCAGAGCCCTCCACCCCTCTGGGCCTTCTGGGCCTTCTGCAATTCCTTTTCTCCACTGCCCCTCTGATACACACACACACACACACACACACACACACACACACCTTTCTTTTGGGTTACTTCCATATTCCGAGCTATTAGAGCTTTCTGGACACAGCCGCCTCCCTCCCTCCCACCTTGTTTTCATTGGGTTCCCTTGCCTTCTGTATTCTCTTTGTTGTTTGCTCATTACTGGAGTGAGGCTGGAGCCCAGGGAGGCTGTCCTGAGTGTCAGAACTGCCAGGGTGTTGCCAAACTCTGGTGGGCAGCCTATGCTCCGTGGGCTCCCAGGCACAGCATGTGCTTCTGGGAGCTGAAGGAGAGCTGGGTGGGTGACTTGGGGCAAGACTGTGAGACAAGGAAGGTGCTCACTTTCATCCTTGACTCAACTGTCACTCCAGGAAACGGCCATGAGTGGGGACATACAATGGCAGAGTGTGCACAGCTGTTATGAGTTCCTGGGAAGCTCTGCTGGTGTCCCCAGGGGTGACTCAGGGGTCTCGGGGACCCCTGCCATAGAGAGAAACCACTGATCTGGGCAATGCCACATGGTCCTTGCCATATGGGTCAGGCTGGTGAGACAGAGGGAACATCAGGAAGGGTCAACTGTGTGGACCACCATGTGGAAGTTGGGGAAACTACTCCACGATGGGTGGAAGGGAATCCCCCGGGGGACACAGGCCCTGAAGCTGGGGCTGCGTGGTCCCTGCTCTCCCTGCAGCAGACCATGTGCTCTGGCTCCCCCTGGCTGCAGACCTGGGCCTGTTAGGGTTCTTTGCAATCTTTGCCTTTCTGATACAGAAAAATAATGGCATTACATTGTTTTAATTTCCATTATCTGAGCATTATCCATTGAGCATAATTTCTTATGTGCCTTGCACACTAGTATTTTTTCTCACAGGGCTAAAGCCCATGGAGGTCTTCATTTGGTTAGATGTTATGTGTTTCTAATAAAGTTTTTCAAAGTATTCTAAGTGTGGCCATTCATAAATGGTGCAAATTTGTGCCTCTGGTTCATCCTTTGTCTTCCAACATTGCACAAGTGGCATTCGATGATTACATGCCTGTGTTGTCAGGAGTTCGTGAGACATGCCTCTAATTTGGGGACCAAATTTAAAAAGCTTTCTCCAGAGCAAAGTCGAATTTGTCCTAATTTATATTGTTTCCAGTTCCTCTTCTGCATCAAGATTTTCATGTAAAGTTTTAATTCATTTGGAACCCAGAAGATCTCTTTCTGTTTCTCCAGGTGAAACACCAGGTGACTTGCAGCAGGGTCAGATCACCTGCTCTTTGTCTAGGCCTGAAATGCCAATTTTATGATACAGGTAGTCCCCACCTGAGCTTCATTCATTTCTAGACTTCCTTTCTCAAGGATATTGGGGGCTCCAGCTTTATAATAGACCTTAATAAGTAGCAGGGCAAAGAGTCTGGTTACCTCTTATTTGCCTGTCCTTGTTCCCTACTGCAATGTTTGTGATCCAAGAAAATCATAAACAACCTGAATGTTTGTCAAACGTGCAACTCGTGACAGTATGGCAGTACCATCTACACTAGTCATAGCAACTTCTGTGGAAAAAGAGTGAAATGGACAGCTCCAGATGGCAGAAAGAAGCTCAAAAGATGAATCCCCAAACATCCAGCGTTGTTCAAAGGGAAAAATTGCGATAAAGTGTTCGTCAGATAAACCGAAACCAGCCTTGAACTTGTGTGTCTATGTGGGGGGAGTGGGGGAGGGGTGTCATTTGAAAGCCCAGGATTCTGTAAGTTGAGAGGACATCTGGTCTATGTGGCACTTCAGAGAGCAGCCTGGGCAAGGCCTTGGTGAGTCAGAGATGGCACAGGAGACAGGGCACTGCACAGAGGGGGAGGCTGTGGGCAGTATTATGGGAAGCAAGGGGGGAACTTCCTGGAAAATCCATGGGAAAATGAGGGGAGAAACAGACTGAGCCAGGGGACAACAAAGGGCACACTTATTGCACTTAAAATAAAATCTTCACTGTTGTCTGAAATTCACATTTAACTGGGCACCCTGTATTTGACCTCAGATCAAAAAAATGGAGATGTAGGTAAGAGAGCAGAGCACCCATAAGAGAGTTGAGAACCACTAAAAGCTATTTCTACACACCCACTCACATGATTTCCTGAATCAACTTACTTAAGCTTCATAGCCCTGTGAGGCAGATATGGTTGATGCTCAAAGGACTGAGCTCTTTGGATTACTATCTACCACACCCATTTTTGTCACTGAGGACACTGAGGCACGGAGAGGTCATAACTTTGCCTCCAGGTTAACCAGTCAGTTGAGGGCATTGGCAGTATTTAACCCCTGACCTTGGCACAGGAGGCTGTATTTGAAAGCAAGATCTTTCTCCTAAAGATCCACAAATGGATGTAAAATAACCCTTGTAGGTTAGTAAGAAAAAAAAAAGTCTAGCAACAAGGATGATTCTATAGCAAGGGGAGATGGAGGCAGCAAAGACTGGAGAAGTCATGTTTCCCCAGAAGCTGAGCAAGAGAGGTTGTGTGTCATCATACAGTGGGGTCCCAAGGGACCTTTCCTGTCGCCCAGAGCATATGTACAGCAGGTGAGTACTGAGGAACTATCAGAGTTCCAGGCCTCCTGGCAGCCAGGAAGAACTTGTAGGGACTGAAAGAAGGTACAAATAAACCTGGGCAGAGAAGCTATCAGGCCAGTTGGGCCTCCTGAGCTGCAGTGGACTTGGAAATGAGAATCGGAAGAGCCCCACCCGGGACAGACAGGACAAGCATCTGGGCGCCCACCTTTGGCCACAGCGCCATGAGAACTCATTACAGAAGGAATGAGATTGTGCTGGCAGCCACCAGCAGCGGGGTGCCAGGGTTCCCCAGCCTCTCATGGATTAATTCATTACCCAGAATCACTGCTATGAACAGATCATGCACCCCAGAGGGAACCTTCTCTGTACCTCCAAACCTTCCTCTCCCACCCACAGCCAAGGCAGTGACTGAGGGAAAGTTGAGCATCTTGAGCAGAGGCAGCTTCTTCCAGAAACCCCAAGTCACCCACAAGTCCCAACTCAGGCAGGGTCTCCTCAGGGGAGGCTCTTGCTGTCCTACCCCCAAGCGGAGCCCATGTCACCATCTCTGTCCCTTACCTTAACTTTGTCCCTTTGCCTGTATCACCCATTGTACTTCCAGTTTGCATCTACGGATCCCACCTAGACTGGCAGCTCCAGCCACCGTCCAGCTCAGCAGAGGCTTCAGAGCTGTTCTGACTGCCCACATCTGCCTGGTGTATGTGTCACCCTGGGCAACTGGATCCATGGTGTGGGGGATGGAACCCAAGGTCCTGCACATGTTAGGCGAGTGCTCTGCACTGAGCACTAATGTGAATATTGAAAGTATTTCTTACTGGCAGATTTTGAACATTTGTGATTCCTTCTCTTCTGTCTCCCTGCCACAGACCTGCACTGCCAAGGGCCGATGATGGTGATGAAGTCTGATGAATTGCTAGATACCAAGAGCAAATGCACATGCGCACACCTGACTTCAATTTCCATGAGCACCGTGCTGAGGAGGACCAGAGAGGAGGACCAGAGAGGCGGGCCAGAGAGGCGGGCCAGCTTTCATTCATCCTAGATTCTGGACACCACCACACTCTAGGGGCCTGGGAGGAAGTGTGTCCACCTGGTAGAAGCTGTGTGGCACCCATACCTCCTAAAGACATTGTCAGATTTAGCAAACAAAGCTACAAGCTGTGAAGTTAGATATGAATAGCAATGAACAGTGGAAGTTGTTCACCTTTGCATGGTTTACCACTATGAAACTTCAGAGATGATGTCAATGTTCCTCAGTTGTAGTGGATTTCTGACCATTGGTCAGCTTCTTACACCTTCTTACACTTAATGCTAGCTGAATTAAACTAGCATGGTGCTGGGTGCAGGAGGCCCGCCTGAGGGTTGTTGCCAGCAGCATAAAGGCAGAACAGGAGAAGCTGCTGGAATGCCGTTAGGAATGCTGTTTGGAGAAGCAGTTGGAGCTGCTGGTAGCTGCTGGTTCTCTTGGGCTGTTCTGCTGGAGGACCTTGTCATACTGGCTTTCCCAATGAGCTTTGGAGGAGCTCTGGTCCTCATCTTGAGCATAGCTTCCTGTCCCTGGAAGGGAAGCTGGTGCACTGCTCAGCCTTGTGGAGAAGCTTGTCGCATTGGCTCTCCTGATGGGAACTCGGCTGTCCTCATCGCTGGAGGAGCTGAGGATGGCTGTGGTACTTTGGGGGAGTTCTGGTGCTTAACTTGAGCATCGCTTCCTACCTCCAGTTCAGATCCCTCAGCCTGCTAGCACAGATCCTTCATCCCACTGGCACAGACTTCCCAGCTTCCACCACTGACCTTTGGGCCTTTCCAGCACACATCCATGAAGCGGACCTGCATGAGACTTTGTCATGGGCTCTAGGCCTCCAGCTGGACTCGTGGGAGGCATTGTTGTGAGCTCTGGGTTTTCAGCTGGACTCATGCAGGATATTAGGATCGAGGCTCTCAGCTGGAGTCTTTAGAGTTATGTGTGTGGACAGATTTCCTGCACTTCTTATATATGATGCTTGGCTGATTCATCATAAAACACTATTAAAAAATACTGTACCATATTGCTCACCTTGCAAAAAAAAAAACCCAAACCATGACATCAGTGGAGGGATGGCTCCTGTAAATCACGGTACTTTGACATGAGGGTAACTACTGAGACGCTGCTAAGATAGGAGAGCCTACATGTAGCAAGATAAGATTTGCAAGAGGCCCCACAGGAGAGAAGGTCGTAGGCTTCGGGCTGTGTCCTTAGCTTTCTTCAGCAGCAGTGATCCAGGGGTCTGTAGTGGCATCACGCTTCTCAGAGCCACTGAGAACTCTCAATGCAGATGGTGACCTTCGAGTTCCTATAGATCCAGCAGGAGGGCTCCTTCAAAACATGCCCCCCAGGGCTGGTGAGATAGCTTAGTGGACTAAGTGCATGCTTAGGCAAGCTCAGAAACCAGTGTTCAATCCCTGGCCCCACATGCCACACCAGCCCCGCCCGTGGACATGCTGAGCCGGCCACCAAGCCCTGACGAGGCAGCGCATGCCTGTATTCCCAGCACTGGGGAGACTGAAAACAGGAGGATCACTATGAGTCCAAGCTGTGTACTGAGACCCTGTACCAACTACATAAATTTAAAAAAAGTTCCCCTGCCCAACAAACTTGAAACAAAAGGGACAAAAGAGGTGAAAAGATTAGCAGTGCACGTGTAACAAGGTGACAGGGGGTGTGATGCACTAGGAGGCCCCGCATGGCTCTGCCAGCCTTAGGGGTAGGCTGGGCGTAGGTGCAAGTCTCAGGGCTGGGAGCACGTTCCGGCACAAAGACTCATTCCCTCAACTGCCGCAAGGAAAAGGAAGGAACACGTGCTCCGCTTGTGGGAGATGAAGGAGAGGAGAAATGGAGAACAGAAGGGAGGAAAGGGAGCAGGGACACCGACGCACAAAACGCCCGGGTCTCCCTGATAGTTCCAGACATCCACACAGAACCTCCAAAGTGGGGGCTATGTTAGTGGGAGAGGATCAGACAGAGATTTAGTACCCGAGCCCAGTCTGATGTGCACAGATGTGAGACTGTCAGTCATCAGCTGGGAGTTCTTGGTTCAGTAATGTAGAAATCACAAACAGACAGGTGCAGCTTTGCCAAAAGCTCTAGCGCCACCACCAGGCCATACCAGCTAATGCTGGATGTCATCAGCCAACGCTACTTTCTCTGCCCCTGCTGGCCTCCAACGGCTGACATCAACTTGTGCCAGGTACCACCGGGCAATTCTGCCAGGAGCTGCTCTCCTGGGGCTGATCTTCACCTACTACTGGTCCTTGGAGTCTTCAGGGCTAACCACATTTATAGGTTTTTTAAAATAGTTTTCAAGCAATCACTCTATCCACACTATTCAGAATGAGAATCCCGAGTAGATTTAAAGGGCCTGCCCCAAGCCCACACAAACAGGGAAGTCAGTCATGAGCAGACTTACACGAGCCCTGGTGTGAGGTTTCATTTGAACAGGACCAGAACTGCAGTGCGAGGGAGGAGGTATCTGTACACCAGAGGGAGTTCTTGCAGAGGAGGTGAGAGGCCTGAGAACGCTGCCGCTGTATAAGCTGGCCTGTGACAGGGCAAATTGTGGCCTCCTGATTGGTCCAAAGTGATCCACCCACAAACCTTCTGATCTGAGCTTACTGCAGGGTCCAAACTCAATTCCTTGGTTCAGTTGGTTTAAATCCCAGCCTGCGGCAGTCTGTATACTTGTGGGGTGTCCAGAACAGCCACAGCTGTCACCGTGCTGTTTGGCAGAATGTTGGGAGACTCGAGCTGTTGGACAGCTGTTGTGTCTCCACAGAACATGTTGGGGCTGCAACTGGGGAAAGCGCGGAGGGCTTAGCTGTGCTAATCACGGCTGATTAAGGTCTGGGTTATTGGGTTACTGCTACTGTTAATAATGGGCCTGGAAGAGAAGATGGAGATGTTGGTGCTAACGGTGGACCTGGATCCACCCCCACCCCCACCCCCACCCCGCCCCGGGCCTCTGCCACGTTAGAGTCGACTCCCCACTGCTTCTTCAGAGAGGGGACTTGTGACTGGAGCCTCCAGGCGGTGCTGCACTGACGGCTGGGCTGCAGCTCCTGCCCCTGTCAGAGCCAAGGAAAGAGCAGCCAACATCACCTGAGGGGCAGAAGGAGGACACTGAGGTGAGCTGTCCCAGTCCTTCCTCAGGGACCACGTGGCAGAGAAAGCAGTCAGGGGACGGGGCAAGCAGCTGTTGGCCAAGCCTCGAGCCCCTCCACTGGCACAGAAAAAGGGGGCACATCGGCTGTCTCAGCATGAAGCAGAGGCTGTGTGCACACAGCTGAGAGGCTGGTGGCCTCTTGGAATGTGGGGCCAGGGGACTGAGGACAGGACAAGGGAGTGGTGGTGGTGCCCTCCTTAGGCACTGGAGTGGGGCTCTCAGGCAGGTCCTATGCAGAAGGGTCAGGGCTGGGAGTCCCCAGCTCCCCTGGGGCCAGAGAT
>NW_004524640.1:9131951-9155616 GCF_000260255.1 Octodon degus
TGACATCTGTACATAAGTGTCACACACAGTCCACAGGTTATAGTAGGGACTACTCTTTTTAGGTGGGATACTGAGAGTTGAACTCAACCCCAGGCTTGTCAGGCAGGTGCTGTGCCACTGAGCTGTAGCCACCAGAAGCGAGCACTCTTGATGTTGTAGAATGTATGGATTTTAACAAATAAATAACGACACATACCCACTTTTATCATAACACTATACAGAGTAATGTCACTCTTAGGGCATTCTCTGTCACCTCATCCCTGGGAACCACAGTCCAGACAGTTTTACCTTTACCCTGGGAGACCCACTGAACCAGAACCTCGGCTAGCAACTCTGAGGAACAGATAGGTGGTGAAGTGTGAGAATTGTTCGTCCATGATGGCCCCCTTTGGACTCACAGAAAATTCTAGAGAAGAAGCAGGAGATGGGGCCAGAGCCCTGGTTGAGGCAGAGAGGCAGCTGTACTCCCCAGCTTGTTGCCTCTTCATGGAGCAGGGAATATAGTGAAGAGGAGCAGTACACCACCTTGGTTCAGGTGTTCTAGTCTGAGCTCTTGCTGCTCGGGACAGAGAGCTTGAACTGCGGAGGGAGCTGGCAGGTTACAGGGCTGGAGGGCAGGCAGTCATCCACCACTGCTGCAGGACATGCAGCCCCTCAGGGGCTAGGGATAGCAAGGGACAATGTCTGAGGCTCTCCTGGGCTCAGGACAGGCTACTCAATGCAGGAGGGACAGGGCTGCCCAGAGAGGAGTTAGGGGACAGTCCCATGGGTGGAGGGAGCTCCACATAACCCTCAAACCCCAGTTTCCCCATAGTTGGGGCTGCAGAGGGCCCACCAGGCAGGGCTGGGCAGAGGCTGGGGTTCTGGAGATCCAGAGGGGGAGCCAGAGAAACAGAGGAGGCCCCTGTGGACAAGGTCAGGACCAGGTCTGCAGTGGTGACATAACCAGTGGCCATGACAGGGTGCTCAGGGACCCCAGAGCTTGTGGGCAGAAAGCCTGGGCTGTCCCCTGGGTCCTGTCCCTGGTGACTGGGCTCAGATGCAGGAGGGGTAGGGCCTCCCCCAGCGTCCAGGTAGGGGCTGTCCTGGATGCCAGCTCTAGGCAGAAACTCCCTAGGGGCAGCCTGGCCCTGCCCTGTGACCTGGGCCAGAGGCACCAGCTGCACCTGTCCCCCAGGGGGCAGACACAGGTACTCCAGGGAGCCTGGCAGGGTTGTCCTGGGGCCCTGCACTGACACCTGCTGGCCTGCGAGGTCAGGCAGGGAGCGGCTGTGGGGTGGCCCCAGGTAGGGACCATTGAAGTCAAAGGTGGCCAGCTGGTCCTCGGGCCGGCTTTGGGGGGCTGGCAGGCCTGGCTGGACACTGGGGGTCTGCTCCACGGGGAGGTCCGAGGCGGCTGGAGGGGAATGAGGCTCTGACGGAGGATCACAGACAACTTTGGGGTCCTCTGTGGTGAGAGGTGACAACTCAGCGTCCCTGAAGTCTACAGCACACACCCTGTGGGGAGCACAGAGGTGGAGATGCAGGGGTCCTTGGGCAGAGCACCCAGCGCGGGCACAGTGAGGGCAGAGGGGCAGGAGGCCTGATCCTTTCCTAGCCCTGCCTGTGGGCTCTGCAGTGAGGAGACTGCCAGGACAGCAGGTCAGGGCGCTGCCCTGCACAGCTCCAGTGAGGGAACAGGAGGCCAGAGCTTCCCACAAGATGGGCCCCTGGTGCCCTGGTGAGCTAGGGCTTCCTAAGGAGGCAGCATGGACATTGGGCAGTCCCCTGCCTCTGGCTAGGTCCCCTGTCTGTCGTCCTGCCCAACCTGGGAGTCAGGAAGTTCTTCCTTATGTCCATCCTGGATGACACCTGCTTTAGTGCAAAGCCCCCTCCTGGGACCTCTTCCCAGGGAGCCCCCACGCCCCTCCCACCAGCCCCCCATAAGCTCATGGCGCAGCTCCACCTGGTCCCCAGGGACAGGAGACTGAGCTCCCACACTCACCCCTCCAATGCAGGGAAGAGGCTGGCCTGGAGACCCCAGGAAGGGGCACTCCTGCCAGCGAAGGCCATCATGCTTTCTGGGAGGCGGAGCCCGGTGCTTCCATTCTGGAGGAGAAGGACACCTGTGAGTGGGCCACAGGTGCGGGAGAGAACAGCCAGGGGAATCCAGTGGCCCCGACATGGGTTGGTCCCCACCCTGTCAGGACCCACTACCAGCCCTGGAGGCCGAGCTGCCCTGCCAGTCCCAGGGAGCTGCTGTCAATACCTGGCACCCACCAGGGTCGCCTGGCCTCTGCAGTGCCTGCCTCCTGACTGTCCCTCCTCAGTGCCCACTCATGAAGGGCCCGTCTGCCCCATCTGGGTCCTCACTGGAGCCACTGTCCTGCCTGGCTCCAGCCAGATCCTCAGGCTCAGCTCTGTGCTGCCCTGGCTGCTGCTCTGCCTCCCACCACCCCGAGGCCTGGGAGCCGCAGCCCCTCCTGGCTCACCCTGGGCGCGGCTGGCCAGCTGGCCTTTGCTCAGGTCCCTGCATGCCCAGTGTCAGCTTGCACAGGCTCAGGGTTGAGCTCCTTAGGTGCCCAGAGGACCCCAGGAACCTGCTTCCTGCCACCTGGTTCCCCAGCTCCTACCAGGAGGCCCCTTTACCCGGACCATACTCAGGGCCATCAGGGGAGCAGGCTGCAGGGGACCCAGGGACAGGAGCAAAGGCCCCACCGGCTCCACAGTGGGTCTTACCTGGAAGAGGTGGCTCTTGCTGGGGTTGGGGATTTTCTCCTTCCACTTCCTGTTCAGCCTGGAACACACCAGGGAGGGGACAGTCACCAGGACCCTCAGGCCAGCTGCTGCTGTGCCTCGTGCAGGGGGGAATCTGAGGCCCAGTAGTGGGGACAGAGCAGAGAAGCTGGGAGCCAGGCTGTGCCATCCCTGGGGTCCTGGGGCCTCCTGAGTGCCTCACCTGTACCCATAGAGGCCGCAGAAGCGCAGGGCCAGGAGCAGCACCAGGGTGGCAATGACCAGGAGGAGTGCCAGCACCCAGGTGGGCAGTGCTGGGGAGAGCAGGGAGAGAGCAGTTAGGATGGAGGGAAAGGTGGGGGGAAGTGGAGGTGGGGTCCCCAAAACCCCTGTCTGTGTGTGCAGGCCTAGAGCCATGGGATGCGAAGGGCTGGAGAGGGAGGCCATGGGACCCAGGCGTAGAGACTGGGCCGAGTCCACAGGGCTCCAGTGTGGGTCACAGGACAGTCAGGACTTCCTCAGGAGGCCACTCATGAACCAGGGTAGGAGATTACTGGGCTGGCACCATCAAGGCTTCAGGAGTCCTGGTTCCTGCCTTTCTGTGTGAAGTTCTTGGCCTGGCCTTTCAGCCCTATCCATGCCCCTGGTCCCAGGTCTGGCCCTGCTCCTCCTGTCCATGGCCCCTGCCTGGCCCCTCTGTCCCTGCTGCCTGGGCTCCAGGGCTCTCCTGGCAGAGCCTCCATCCTCTCTCTGTAGCACCCAGCTTTCCTTAATGCCTGTGGGTGCAGGTGCCCACTATAGGGACAGTGGAGGGACACATGAGGTCCACAAGTGAGAAGGGTGGCCTGGCTCAGACCTCAGACCTTAGCTCCCCATCCAGGGCTAGCTGGATGCCTGATGTCTGCTGCACTGAACCAGGCGCCCAGGCTGACCAGTTACTAGGTCTCAGCTCCCTTCAAGCTAATGGAACCTAAAGCCCTATTCACAGGGCCCATGATCCAGATTAAGGGCAGCAGATGGGCAGCCCACTGCTCTGCTCTCTGCAGTATGCATTGAGCAGAGCCACTGCCTGGGGCCTCAGGACCGACGGGCGAGGTGGTATGGTGGTGCCTACAGCCTCCCCTCTCGGTGGCCTCATCTCCCATGTCCTTTCTCTTGCCCAGGAGACCTACCCCACCCCGTGGTCCAGCGCTGCTCTTGGCTCCACTCACTCCAGATCCCATTATAGGTGCCTTTAGGGCCGGGCCTGACCCTCACCCTGGCCAGGTAGGTGGTGGCGGGCTCCAGGTGGGGCAGCGACATCTGGTGGTAGTTCTCTAGGCTCTCAGTCTTGCTGTCCTGTGGTTGCAGGGCCTGAGGCTGAGGCCTGGCCTGGACCGGTGGGGATGCAACAGTGTCCCCTCCCCCTCTCCCTCAGGTCCCCTGTGAGGTTGGTTCCACCTCTAACAGCAAAGAAAGGGATGCCAAGCCCAGACCCAGCACAGCCCCCTGTCCACCCTCAAGGTGAGAGTACTCAGCCTCCCAGGTTTCTGGACATGATGTGCACCCCAATCTCTGCTGACAACCTGAGACAGGAGCTCTTCACCTGGCCTTGAGCACCCTCCAGCCTCAGTGACCCCACAGACCACCCCTTAAGTTCCCATTGGGCTGTGCAGAGCTTAGGATCTGCAGGCTACACTTTTGGGGCAGAGAAACTTTCTGGAGGAAATGTCCCCAGGGCTCAGGGACTTTGAATGACCTTCATCTCTGTGGTATCCCCCCAACCTGCCTAGAGGGTGCCTGTCCCTTGCAATTCAGCTTCATCTGTGGTTGCCTCAGCCCATCACAGGAGATGGGTGCTGACTGCTCCCCGCTGTCTGCACAGAGGCTCGACCGGCCACCTCTGTGGCTGGCCTTAGGTGCGGGGCCCTCCTGAGATGTTCCCTTGCTCGGCTCTGCCTGCCACTGAGCTGACACTCACCTTCCACGAGGCCACGTCTTCCCGGTACTGGACCTCGAACGTGGGAGCTATTTTGTTTGCACCACTTTCTTCCCAGTGCAGGCTGTAGCTGTCTCCCTCCTTGGTCACATTGAGGGTTGGAGCTGCCATCTGGACTGCAGGCAGGAAGACTTTTAGGGGTGATCATGACCCCCACCCTCTCGTGGACCAGTCCATCTTCCAAGCTGCTCACAGGTGCCCTCTCTGCTGTCCCCTCCACCCCATGTAGTCCTGTTCATCTGGGGGTGGTTTGTCCCACACTCTGGAGGCAGCACTTGCCCTGCCCTGAACAGCGCTTCGCAGGCTGAGGCTGAGGTTGAGGCACGCCGCTGTCCAGTCAGCTGTAGTGAGGAGCCCAGGCCTGCCCCCCCCGGCACTGGAGGTGGTCAGTTGGCCAGCCTGTGCCCGCAGTGCCAAGCACCTCCAAGGCTCAGGCCACCATAGAGCCTGGAGCAGAGAGGTCCAGGAAAGGTCCCAGCTCCAGCCTGCCTGACCTCTGTGTGTGCTGCCCCTATGAATTGTGGGAGTGGACGGGCTCTGTCCTCCTCAAGCTATCAAACTCAGGGCCAGTAGGAAAAAGCCCTGCCTCTTCCAGGCTCCAAAGCATAGCAGGGACAAAAACACAAAGAGTGATCCAAGTACGTAGTGAATACTTTAATATATTTCAGTAAAAATAAAAACATGGCCATGAATCCCCCTCAAAATACTCTTCACTTCAAACACACTTATCCCACATTCTTGCCACTTTGTGAAGTGACTCTGGAAGTCCCCTTCCACGGGTCTCAAGCTAGAGGCAGGATTAAAAAATACAATGAATGCCGCTGCCAAGGGCTGTCGGCGGAAAGCAGACTTGGAAAGCGTGACAGCGTGTCCTAGGCCACATCATCCACAGGATCTGGCACGGTGCGACTTCTCGCCTTCCCCAAAGCCAAAATGACCACGAAAGGCGAATATTTCGAATCACCTCAGGATGTCATGATAGCCATAGTAGCGAAATGAATGACACTCGTGAAAGGGGACTTCCAGAGCTGCTCCCGAAAGTGGCGAGAAGGGTGGGAGAAGTGTGTGGGACGCAAGGTGGAATGTCTCGAGAGGGAGTAATGGCCATGCGTTTTTCCGTGTAATAAATTTTTAAAATTTAAACATTCACTGTCATTTGCGATCACAATGGTGAGTGCTTTTGCCTAGGTGATTTTTTTTTAAATTTTTCTTCAGAGCCCTCAGGACAGAGGAAACTACTCCCTGCACTCCTCTACCTGCCCATCCCCTCCTTCCATTCCTAGGGAAACCCATAGAGAAGGGACAGAGAGACAGGAGGACAAGAAGCAGTGGCATGGCGTGTGGCCACGTCAGTGCCTTCACTGCACAGGTTTCTGAGCTCCTGCCCCGAGCCAGGCACTGCTCTGGGCACAGGAATAGCACAAATAATAAAGCAAATCTCTCCCCTTGTATAGTCGGCCTGCTAAAGAAGGATGTTGTATGGTGGGCGGTGGTTGCTCCTGGGGAAAATTCGGATGCATAAGGGGCTGGAGCCAGGACGAGGGGAAATACAATTTTCAGAGAAACCTTCACAGAGAGTATAGCACTGGAACAAAGGTCGGAAGGAGAGGAGGGAGAAAGTCAGGCAGAGTTCAAAGGCAAGGTCCCCAGCAAAGAGAAGAGCAGGTGCAAAGGCCCTGGGCCAGGAGCATGCCCAGGCTGCACAGGGCCATGGGCCTGGAGGGCCCTGTGGGGCTTGGGTGTGACTGCACGCTAGGCATGCTGGGAAGGTCCTGGGAGGAAGAGGGCATAATTGGCCTCAGAGTCCCCAGGACTGCTGGGTCAGGACAAAGCTGAAGGAAGAACAAGGATGGAAGGAGGGAAAACAGCGAGGAGGCATAGCTGGGACCAAGAACATGGGGAGGCTCAGATCAGGACAAGGCAACAGCAGAAACAAATCCAGAATGAGCACATTTCACAGGTGGAAGTGGCGGAGTCCGCTGGGGGATGAGGCATCATGTTTAGGAAAAAGCGATGGCAAAGAGGAGCCACAGCTTCTGCTCTCAGTCACCAGGACAAGCGACAGAGCGGAGGGGAAGAGGAGCTCAGTGGGGAGAAGGCACAGGCAGCGGTCATGTAGAGCATGTCATCCTCTGTTGAGTGGCCAGGAGCCATGGGATGGGGACAGGGACACAGAGGAGGAGCTCAGAGGATGGAGTGCTGCAAACAAATGAAAACATGCAGGGAAAGGAAGGCATGGGACAGATTCGGAGGTGGGCCTGATACATAATCAAATGTATCAGAATGAAATTTTAAAATAATTCCTGATAAATATTTGAATTGTTGTGTTACATTTCAATGAAGGCTCTGACTTTCTTTGATGGTGACAAACAGGGGCACAAGGAGACATGGGTCTCCTGGGGGACCTGAGGACCCCGTGTAGTCCTGACAGTGCATGGGGAAGCAGGGCAAACTCACTGTGCTCTGAGCTCTCTATGAGTTTCTCTTCAGTCCGAGGACGCACCGTCATGGAATACTGGCTGTGGGGCTCCGGGCTGGAGACCCGGATCTGGCAGGAGTGGAGAGTGTACAGGCCGCCGTGCACCTCCTTCTGTACCTGGAGACATTCCTTCTCCCTGAGGAGCACACGCAGCAGAGGTCAGGGCCAGGAAAGGACCAGGGAGGGCTGAGGACTCAGCTGGGTGGTGGCTTCTGCCAGGGCCCTGGGATAGGGAAGACCAAGAGCAGGGGAGGGACGGAGAAGGGACACTCACTCTGCATCCGGGCTGGGCCTGTAGAAGAGGCCAAAGGACACCGAGCTGGTCACCTGGGATCTCACCTCCCAGGAGCAGCTGAGCGTGTGGGCCCCATCAAAGACGCACTGCAGGTTCTGGGCCTGGGCATTGTCCCCTGCAGTGGAGACAGCTCTCGGTCACTCCCTCCCACACACCATGACTCTGGGGACACTCTGTGATCAGGGAGATCATGGGGTTTGGGATAATAGGACAGAGACTAAAGTCCTCATAACACATGGTGGCCAGTGAAGTGGCTGCTGCGGGCCATGCTTGTGGTTCTGAGCACTGATCTTTGCAGGAACTGAGCTGCATAGGACAGAGTCTGATGGGACAGAGTTCCCCATGGCTGGCCCAGACTCATGCAGTAGCCCCCAGGCTTGGAAAGCCATGAGTGTGGAGCCCGACTAAAACTGCACAGTCCTCTAAGGAACTGACATGCTGGGGACGCAGGTGCCACCCGGACCCCTTACCTGGCTGTGAGCTCCAGCCAACCTCGTGGCTCCACTGGCTGGGCCGCCCTGAGAAGGCTGAGCCCGGGGCCAGCCAGGTCCGCACTCGGGCCATATAGGTGCTGTCGGACAGCAGGAGATCGGGCCCTAGGGATACCTGGGAGGAGCTGGAGTGCAGGCTGGTGGCATTCTGTGGAGAGAGGGGACACTGAGGGAGGTGCCGGCCACATGTCCCTGTGGGCTGGGGCACAGCTGGTCTGGGTCCTACCTCCCAGGACTCATCAAGCCTCTTGTAGGCCACCTCGAACTCCAGGTCCCTCTGCAACAGCCAGGATGTCTGGGGATCCCCAAGGGGCACACTCCAGGTCAGCAGGAAGTGGTCCCCAGTGGCATTGATCTGGACGTCCTGGGGCGGAGGCGGCTGCACTGCAGGGACAGGAAGCCAAGGGCTCATGAAGCTGGCCCATGGGGACAGAGTGGCTGTCTGGCTTGGCCAAGGAGGGCGGGGGGCCCACTTGGGGTCCCAGGTCCAGAGCTGCTGATCAGCTGAGGACCATGAACAAGACCCTTCCTGTGCTGCCTCAGGCCCCACCCATAGCACCTTGTGCTGAAATGTGAGAGCTGGAGGGCTGGACCTCAACTCTCAGTGAGGCCTCCCCTGCACACAGTGCGACCTCCTGCCCAGCAGAGGGCGCTGCAGTCACAGGCCTCCCTCTCCTGCTGTGCCCTCTCCCACCTGCCAGGGGTCCCTAGCCTCTGTCATGGAGGAGTGTAAGTGTCTCCTCCTCTAAGGACCTTTTGGGGTCCTTGGTTCCTTGTCTCTTCTCTTCCCTCCTGTAAGCTGACCCGACCCATGTTCCCCTGAACCTGTTAAGGCTTGTGATTTCCATGTTGCCTCCCTTCCCAAAGGAGGAGCTTGGGGAAGAAAGATTGTTTTGTTTTGTTTTGTTTTGTTTACTTTCTCTCCTGTCTCTAAGCCTGATATGCAGCAGCTTGGTGAATTGGGATGGGATGAAAGGATGGATGAATTAATTAATTAATTAATTAATGAACAAGCACACACACAGGTGCAGTCTTTGGGCTCTCAGCAATCACTCTTTCCACCACTCAGTCCCACCCTGCTGGAACCTCCTGTGCTCACGAAGAAGCTGAGTTCCTGAGAGCCATGGCTTCAGGCTCCGGGAGTTTCTCTGTCATGTTTCTGGGCCTGAATTTCACATCTGAAACATTGAGCCAGTAGGATGTGAACGCTCTGTGCTGCTCATGGGACTCAATGGGCTAGAGCAGGTCCCAGCTAGAGCCCCACGCGAGTGCAGATGCACAACAAGCCACCACCCCTGCCCACCCAGCCAGGACAGGCATCACTAATTGATCGAAGACTGACAGAGTGGGCATCTGTCTCGGCACAGAGCTCCAGGAAGCTGCTGCCAACTGGGTAGCCCTGGGGCCAGTTCCACCCTTCTCCTCCACCTTCACCACTTTATTATACTGGTTCATTTCAAGATGGAGAGAGCGATGGATAATGTGAAAGGTCCAAGATGCAGGTGCCCCAGATAGATCAGGTGCCATCTTTGTCCTCCCTCACTCATTGCTGTGGTTCTATTGACTGGACCTGACTTCCAGGCTAAACAAATGCTTCTGCAGACAGGATGCCATGTTCCCTGTCTCTGTGTTGTCCCTGCCTTCTTCCCTGGCCACCTGCCAGGGGCCCACTGCTCTCCCCTGCACTGTCTTGGTATCTGCATGTCTCCAGGGTGGGGCCCGATCCGATTCTATGGCCAGGGTTTAAACATCCCATACCTGTCACCTTCCTGGCCACCACTGTCACAGAGCACCACTTCCTGTCCCAACACAGTCCAGGACAATGTCCGCACCCCTCAGACACTCACTGCCAGGTCCTGCTGCTCTAGCCCTGCTGTCCCTGGTGGCCTCTGTCTAGACAGGGCCCACACCTGGCAGGGACGCCAGCTCTCACCATGCTGGGCCAGCGTCGCAGTGAGCTGGACGCTCAGAAGACAGTCTGGCTGGAAGGAGAAGATGTTATGCTCCGCACTGAAGGGAATGACACATCTTCGTGGCACACAGGGAAGAGATGGGCAGTGTGACCAGGGTAGGTCGCTAGTGAAGTTACAGGACACTGGCTGGGGATGGTTCCTGTGGAGAGAGGATGTGGTTTCATGATTTAGCCCAGACTGAAAAAGAATCATTCACTCATTCACTAACTATTGAATCAGTGACTACTGTGTGCCAGGCCTCGTGGGGCTGGCAGTGCGCCGCGCATACACAGGTGCCCCTGCACAGAGCCAGCGTCCTGATGGAAGGGACCAGGAGTCACACAGTAGGGGAAACATCTCATGGACAAAGCAAATGGAAATAGGGGTGGGTGTATCCCCAAGAGGAGAGCAGTGCCAGGAATGGGTAGTCAGGGGCAGTGTTGTGAGCCCTACACTCAGCCCTGGAGTGTCCCACCGGCAGAGGTAGAGGCTTAAAGATGACTGGTGGAGAGCGTCACTCGGTGAGGCAGGAGGGCCTTCTGGCAGGCTGTGTGCAGAAGGCATTTCAGCAAGGCTGGGATCACGGACCAAGCATCAGAGTTCCAGAAATGGGCCTTTGAGCTAGGTGAGGGGTGCTTAACGGAAAGTGGGGTGGCTGAAGCCTGGAGGGAAGGCTCACAGAGCAGGTCCTGGGAGGGAGTTCTACAGGGGAAGCGGCTATGCAGGAGCCTGGAGAGGGAGGCTGTGGGAACCTGAGGTGGAGGTGTCCTGGTGCCGCAGCCACCGTTAGCGTCTGTGATGGATGGCCAGCTGGTGGTCAACTTGTTACACCTAGCTGACCTGTATCCATGTGGTGCTGGGCATGAGAGGCCCACCTGAGGATTGCTGCCAGCAGTATAAGAGGCAGGACTAGAGAAGCTATTGGGAATGTGTTAGGGAAGCTGTTTGCAAAAGCTGTTGGAGCTGTTGGTCCTCTTGGGTTATTCAGCTGGGGGAACTCGTCATGCTGGCTTTCCTGGTGAGTGTGGTTGTTCTTGTAAGAGGAGGTATGTGGGACCTCATGGTCACTGAGAATGACTCCGGTTCATTTTGGGAGAGCTCTGGCCCTCATCTTGAGCATCACTTCATGGCTCCACATGGAAGATGGTGCGCAGCTCGGTCTCCTGGAGAAGCTTGCTGTGCTGCTTTCCTGATGGGAACTCCCTCAGAGGAGCTCAGGACCTCACTGTCGCTGAGGATGGCTATGGTACTTTTGAGGGAAGCACTGGTGCTTACCGTGAGTGTTGCTTCCTGGCTCTAGTGCACATCCCTCAGCCTGCTGGCACAGATCCTCCATCCCACTGGCACAGACTTTCTAGCTTCCACCACTGACTTTGAGCCTTTCCAGCACAGAGCCGTGAGGCAGGCCTGCATGAGAGCTGTCGTGGGTGCTAGGCCTCCAGCTGGACTCGTGGGAGGCATTGTTAGGGGCTCTAGGTCTTCAGCTGGACTCATGCAGGGCATTGCCATGGAATCCAGGCCCTCAGCTGGAAGCTTTGATCTTTAGTGTGTGGACAGATCTCCTGCATTCCTTGTGTATGATTCTTTGGGTGGTTCATTATAAAATTATCTCATAAAATGTGCCCTGTATTGTATGGTTCCGCTTGTAAAAATCCCAAACCACAACAGCATCTGGAGGGGGTCCAGCACATTTGCAAGGTGACTAGGTGTGATCCCAGGAGAAGGCACCATCCACCAACAAGGATGTGGGGATGTTGGTGGCAGTGATGGTCTTGGGCAGCAAGACCCATGGGACAGGGCCTCAGACAGCAGCCAGGATAGGGATTCACCACCGGGGTATGAGGTGCTTCAGACCCCAACAAGCGGCTGGCTGCAGCTCCCTGCCCCTCTGTCCCATGATGTTCAATCCCACCTGGCTCTGGCCTTGCCATGCCGTGTGACCCCATAGCCCTAAGCCAGGCACCTGGAACATAGCAGCCCATGACCGTCCCCCACTGTTCCCCCTCACTCACCCATTTAGCCGGTGATGGAGGGTCACATTGATGAGCTGCCCGGCAGCTGCAGTGTCCGCCCAGCTGCATACGATGCGGGTAGTGTAGTCATTGTAGCAGCGCAGGGTCTGCAACGGGACAGTATCTGCAGGGAGATGCAGGGGGTCACCCTCCCTCCCTCCCCTCATGCACTGTCAGGGTGCCCAGCCCTAGGGAGGGGCCTGGGTCACTGTAGAGCCCTGGGTGGGGCAGCTCCATTGTGGTCCTGGCCGAGGACTCTTCCCCCCCACAGAAACACAGCTTCTAGCTGGTCCTCAGAGTGTTACTGGGCCCACCCATGCACGTCCTGAGAAGGGGACATGTGTCAGGTACAGCCCTACCCCCATATCCCATAGTGCCCCCAGCAGGAGAGGTATCACCCAGGCCCACCCTAGGACCACCCTCTGTCTTCTGCCTTCCTAGCCTAGGTTATGGAAAAAGCTGTCATTCTTGAGCTGGTGACAGAAGCCATGGTCTAGGGGGACCTAGAGAGGGCCCTTCTGTCTCAGGAGCCCCAAGAGCACCCAGAAGTGCCAGAGGCACCAGGCTGCTGCAGGGAGAGCCCCAGGCCAAGGCAGCCATGGGGATCGGAGGCCTCCTGGCAACAGAGGGGCTGGGCAGGAGGGGACAGAGAAGAGGCTGGACCGCCCAGAGGTCGGGGTCTTGGCTGGCACAGTGAAGTGGGAGGCAGAGACAGGCGCCTGCCTCAGGGGGCTCTTAGGGCCAGGAAAGGGTGAGCAGGGTGTGTGGGGCCTAGAGGAGGGGCCAGGTGAGCAAGCCCAGAGGGAGGGAGGAGAACCGCAGGATGTCCGGGAGCTTCCAGGGTTCCATGGGGTGTCCCTGACATAGGAATGAGGCAGGGGATGAGGAGGGGAAGGAACCTCAGACTTACCAGCTAAGCCTTCCACACTAGGTCCCCTGGCCAGAGCCAGCAGGGCCAGGGGGAGCAGGCCTGAGAGCAGCGCCATCTCCTGGTTGGCTCTGCACCTGCAGGTGGGTGGCAGGTGGGTGTTGGCTATGGCCAGTTGGATGTCCTCTTTGCCTTAGAGTCTCCTGTTGCCGCCAGATGGGGGCAGCTGGTGTCCTTTGTCACCAGCTCTTTGTTCACTCAGCAGCAACCATTATTCCCTTGGACCTGAGAAATTGGATATAGGACAATGCAGGCTTTGCCCCTCTCTCCACAAGGCAGGACAAAGGACAGATGGGGCACAGGTAACCAAGGCTCTCCTAGGCCTCGGCCCCTTACCTGCCCCCAGGTTGCTACACACTGTGCTGCACCCTCTTCTCGGGGTGTGAACTCAGCATTTGGTGCTGAGCTCGCACACACTTTGGGGTCCTCCTCCCACAGGGGGAGGCCTATGGGTGCCTCAGGACACACAGATCCCTTTGGCCACACACCCCTGATGCCATCTACGCCACTGCCCTCGCTCCTGGCCTGCCACAGCCCCTGCCTGTTCCCTGGGCCCCAGCACACATAGGCTGGCCTGGGTTTTCTTGCTTCCTTGCTGTCCTTGGTGATGTTGTTAGAAGACACAGATGCTGAATCTGCCCTCCCTCAAAATTCCTAAAACCTACAAAAGACACAAGCCATGATTACCTGCACACGCTCACGTGTGCACACAAAACACTGCGACAACTACCGTGGGGACGAGTACAAACCCTGTGGCCGCTGGCAGGGTAGGAGGCTGCCGAGGGACAGAGACTGGGTGACCCCGTTTGACTCCCCTCCTTCCTATCCACTACCAAATCCTCCCCTGTTGCTCTGTCTCCAGGCAGATCCGAGTCTTGGGTTGCACTCACGCCTGCCTGGCCACACCAGCTGAATCCACTGAAACTCAGGACTGTGAGCCCGGGCAGGGCCTTAATGCTGCCGGACACCCCTCTAGCGCTGAGGGGGCCTCGGCCCTTGCTCCTCACCCCTGATCTCTGCAGACCCCCAGAGCAACCTGACCCCCAACCCCCACGCCCCAGGCTTTCACCTCTGGGCCCCTCACTCTGGGTACCCTCAGCCCCGGCCCTACCTCTGTGGCCAGAGAGGCTCACTCCTTCAGACGCCTCCAGACAGCTCTAAGGCTCCGCCACTGTCCTGAGGAAGCAGAAGCAGAAAGAGGAAGCAGAGCCTATTTCTACCCACGGGCCCTTGCGCTGGCCTCACCCCACTTCTTGGAACTGTGAGCACCAACCATTTCTCTATTCCAGGCCTTACGATTTGGCAAATGTTGTTCCTTCTTTCATAAAGAATGCTGGTCCTTCTCTCTAGCCTGCTCTGGCTCTCTGTAAACTCCTACGCAGTACTTGAGTCTCCACTCAGACGCAGCCTCCTCCAGGCAGCCCTCCCTGACCACCCCAGGCAGCATGACATAGCTGCCAATAGCAGAGTGGTGAGTCCTAAAGCCTAACAGCCCTGGGTATGGCTCCCACTCTTAGCTGTGCTTAGTGTGGGACTTTGTTCACTTTCTCTCCTGTCACTTGGCCCCGCCTCTACGCCCTGCCTGCTGCTTGGAGATAACTGTCTACAAAACTCAAAGAGATTTTTAAGAAAACAAATGGAGTAGCCCTGGTCACTTGGTGACCTGCCATCAGGCTGGCTGGCATTGCTTTTATTTCCTGTGGGTCTTGTTTGGCTCAGCCCCCCTCCTCCCCACAGCTGCGCTGCAGTGTCTATGCCCCCCCACACACATAATTCACATGTCTTTGTCCTGTGTGTGCTCTGGTACAGACTGGACACTCAAGACTGGAGGGCCGGGGAGATAGGTTCTGAGTTTGATTCCTGGTACTGCCCCCCCCCAAAAAAAAAAAGAAGAAAAGAAAGAAGGAAGAATTGACTCCTTCAAACAGAGACTCCACAGCCCATGCCCCCCTCCCTTCCTATCTCTGGTTCTATGTGGCCAGACACAGGCTGTACATGGGAACTGGGAAAGCTTAGGAGGTGACGGAGAGGAAGACCTGGGTGCCATGTGGCAGCCACTAGGATGGAGTTCTGAAGATGCTGGTGTCCTACCTTTCCCAACCTCCCTTTCTGCTAGGTCAGGGAAAAGAGCAGGAAGAGGAGGAAACCGTGGCCTTGGCTCTGTGGCCCTTGGGTGGCTTCCTGCTGCGAGCCCTTCCCTGTGGGGTAGTCCTGCCCAGGACAGGCCCACCTGAGGCCCCGCTGGGCCCATTGCCCTCTCTAATGGGTGACAAGCCCCTCTTGGTGTGGAGAGAGCGTGCAGCAGACACCAAGCAAGGTCTGAGTATGATTTGCAGTCTCCAGAACTGCCCCAAGCCTTCCTGGGGGCAGAACCTCCCTCCTGACTGGTGATTAACTTCACCGAGATGATGTGGAGCCTCAGCGCTGTCCTTTCTGACCCAAGGCCCGTGTCTGGCGGACTGCAGGTCCCCACTTCCAGGAGTCTGGAAAGGATGGCTGGGGACAGTCAGAGCCCTAAAAGCAGCAGAAGGGTTCTGTGTTCTCTTCCACAAGAAAGGAAGGAGCCCCAGACTTAATTTAGCTTTTGCCTGGCTGCGCAGACCCAGGCGTATCACTCGCTGCTCCCCTCAGTCCTGAAAAATCTGCCAACCTTCCTCCTGCTACCCAGCTTCTCTGCAGCGGGAGGGAACAGCGACCTCAGTCCTAGGGACCAGCCCGGCCCTCCTGTGACCCAGCGCAGGGCACCAAGGAAGTCCAAGTCAATTGCCACCATCAAAGAGAGAATCAAGGTTGGGAGGGAAGGTAAGTCTGGAACATGATATGCACCGACCACAATTTTATTATCATAAAAGTTAGTTTCCAAACTTGAAGAGCGTTTTTTCTAGATACAAATACTGACTCTGCAGCACCGTTGGCCCGAGATCGTTCCTGTCTTCCTTTTCCTGGATTCTCGCCATGCTTGACAACACACTCCCACCAGCCCAGTGGGTGACAGCCCTAACTTCCCTGGCCACTGTAGAACAGTATTCAGATAAAACGTTCTGATATTCGTTTCTAGAAGAAACTGTATGTAGGACCAGGGGCTCAGAAAGGACGGGTCTGTGCCCATGCAGCAGCCACCAGGTTGGCTGCGAATCACCGTGGCACAGGGATCCCAGAACCAAAGACAACCAGCCGCTCCTGGACTGTCTCCAGTCCCTCTCCCCGGGTTAACCCCGGATTTGCTCTTCTGATGCGCTCACACACCAACCCTCGGCCAATCAGCGTCCGTTGCGTCACTGCACCGCCCATGTAAGCTCCGCCCCTATCCCAATCCTAACAAAAGCTCCAACCTCTGTCCGTGCCTTGAGGGTCTCCCGCAACAAAAAAATTTGTTTGCCTTCACCCATTTCTCTTTCGCGCCAGAAGAAGGAACCTTGCAAGAAGAACTTCCTAAAGCCTTCATCTTCAACTTCTGAGAACAGATTGCAGTCCACAGTGATGTTTCTCCAAGTTTTTGTTTAAATTTCAGCCTCCAGTGACTCAACACTGGGAGGAGTTGCTTCTAAAATCTATTGTTTTGGAATGTGAATAACAAGAGTAAAAACATATTTGGCGTGACTTGCTTATGTTTTTCTATTTGGCAGTATTGAGCATGGAACCTACAGCCTTCACACTGTGCTACTTTCCCAGCCTTTTAAAATTGTTATTATTATTATTATTATTATTATTATTATTATTATTATTATTATTATTATTATTTTGAGACAGGGGATGGGCCTGCTAAGTCACTAAATGGCCCATCCTCCTGCTTTCTTTTTTATTTTAGGGAAGGGTCTACAGAGTGTTCAGGGTCTCACTACTAGATTAGTTGCTTAGTGATCCGCCTGTTTACAGCCTCCCATGAGCTGGGATTACAGCCGCGCGCCCCCACGCCCAGTCGCAATTGCCATCTCAGCGTGCCCCGGGGGTGGGGCCGGCATTGCAGGCCCGGGGATCAAATCTCCAGCCAAGCAGGCACTGTAATCCACTGATCTATTTGGCCTGCCCTTGTCCTCCTGCTTTCCATCCTCTCAAATCAGGCTCCCAGAATGCTAGATTAGGCATGTGCCACCGTGTCTGGAATTTTCATCTTTATTTTGCCTGATTCAAGGATGCCTAGTAAGGGTGTTATACTTCATATTGAACTTTCTCTTTTTGTGAAATTTGAAGGTGAAAAATTGACACTTTACTTCTAACATATTTCTCCCAAGATATGGTAAATTTTCAAATATAAATTTTGCCTGAGTGGAAATTAGATGGAAATTAAATAATCTAAATGGAATTAAACCGCTAGTCCCTGAGTTAGTGCTCTTGGAAAGGTTTTATTTCACCTGTGGAATGCTGCTCCTTTATTAAGTGCTACTCCGCTAAGCAATAAAGTTTCTACAAAGATCAGATTTATATTAGAATTGAATATCTGTAATTCTGCCTTTTATCATTATTTAAATTGTATAAAACAGTGTATAAGCCAGTCCCAGTGGCTTCAGCCTGTAATGTGGCACTCTGGGAGGGAGAGGCAGAAGGATCCCAGGTTTGAATCCAGCTTGGGCAACTTAGCAATTTAGTGAGATTCTACCTCAAGTTTTATTTAAAACAAACAGAATGAGGGGATGACTGATGATGTAACTCAGTGCAAAGGTCAGGGGTTCAAGCCCCAGTGGAGCAAAACAGACCAATGAAGACTCTGGAGCTGTTCTGGGAGAGCGTGGCGTGACTGACTGCCTCAGGAGAAAGGGGCTGAAAGATCGAAGGAGACTGACAGATCCAGGGTGGCACCAAGTGGACAGAGCGTGGTCAAGTGTGAACACGACCAGGTGGCCTCATGACTTGGGTCAGAGGGAAGGCCTTACTTAGCAGTCATGACAAAAGCAACTTCATCCAAGCCACAGTGTACCTGCTTTTATCTCAAGCTAACATCAAAGACCTCAGGCACATCCCTGGTGGCCAAATGTCAATGGCTACTCTAATGGTTGTATCTAAAGTATGCTGAGAAACTAAGCAGGGCAAAGAAGGATTGGGTTACTTGGGGACAAGCAGATTAGCCATATCTCAAGATAAGGACTGAGCTAGATGCTGCCCAACATCTTCCTAAAATTATCAAGCAAATACAGTCTCCTAATATTCATAGGAATGATCCATCTTGCTATCTAGCTACTCAAAGTTGTTTGTCTTCATGAAGTTAATAGCTTTTGCAATCATTAATTACTGCAGCATTTTACTGTTGACATAATAATAAATATGTTTACAACTAACTGATTCAATTTTAGTACAAAGAGTACAGAAGGCAACACTAAAGTGCACAAGCAAATACACTGTAAGGAGGAAAGAGAGAGAAATTGAGAGGGGACCCATGGATTGAAAACAGGTGACACAAAGCATTGGTATTCAGGAGGGCACCCTAGTGATGAGACAGCAAAGGGGACAGATCCTGCCACAGGAGTTGGGTCTGGGGACTGGGGACTGCAAGCCTGGCAAGGATCTGTCTGCTACCCTGGAGAGTTACATGGATGTGCACCAAACTTTGTGTGTCAAGGTGTTTGTATTTAACAATGAAACATTTTTAGTGAATAAAATTCCAACCTGGAAATTTAAAAAAAAACTTGACTTCTTTATAGATTCCTTTTCCATCACCTATGTTTGTTCACATTTTGCTTTTTCTTTCTTGCCCTGATCTTTCTAGGTGAAGCTGTTTTAACTCTACTTGGGTGTGTGCAAAAGACTCCTTCCTCAGTGCCTCCAACCCAATCCCACTCTGAGTGTCCTGGGCATCCTATACCACCCTCAGCTGTGGCTCCACCTTGGTGAATGAAATCCCCTTCTATGACATGTTTCTCCCCTTCCAGTGGGACCCTGAGAGCAGGAACCAGGAGGGCTGGTCCACTGGCCCAGCCTTGAAACCTTGAAGCTTTCCAGTACATCAGGTTTGAACTGACATCCTTTTCCGTTCCTGCAGCATCTCAGGTTCCTCATAAGGATCCTCAGTGACTTTTCAGAGCAGTTGATGAGTCTCTCAAGAATTAATCAAATGATCAAGAAATAGATTTCTAGCTAGAGTTGAAGGTCACACAAGGGGATTCACCAGCCACCAAAGTGGAGCCATGGTTGAGGGCTGCATAGGATGTCCAGGACACTGGGAGTGAGATTGGGTTGGAGGCACTGAGGAAGCAGTCTTTTGCACACACCTGAATAGAGTTAAACTCACTGGCTGTTTTTTTGTTTTTTTGTTTGTTTGTTTGTTTGTTTGTTAAGTCCAGACCCCTACAGCTTACAAGCCTACAGCATGCTTTATGTAGGAAGCAGAATTTCAAGTAGCTTCCATTTTTCCTTGTTGTAAAACATTCTTTTCTAGTTTTATCCTAATAAAACACATTTATGTAATAAAAGAATAAAATTATGTTTTTGTTTAAATGATTTTTTTAAGTTCACATTCATGAACCACTTTGAAAGACAAGACTCTTGCACTGCAGGTGACATCTGAAATGCTCAAATAAGTTGGAAAGGAAATATTCAGGAAGCTAATGGCCCCTGAGACGGTCTGCATTCAGCTGGTACCGGTAATGGTAGCTACAGTCTCCCCATCTTGCACACCCTTTCACACTGGACCTTTGCAGCTCCTCCTGCTAAGATCAGGAGTGTCTCCCTTTGTGCAGGTCTGGGACACCTTGTGACTTGCTTTGGTCAGTTTAGTGCAGTGGGGGATGCTATGACTTCTGGGCTAGGCCATGGAGGCCAGCAGCTTCTTTGGTTTTTCAGTCTGCCACTGCATCAAAGTAGCCCTGCCTTTCGCTGTGGAGAACTGGAGGAAAGGGATTAAATAACCTAGCTGATGGCTGTTGAGGCCTCCGTCATGATCTAGCCTGAAGGAACTCCCGGATGAATGCAGCCGCAGTAAGGCCCACACCGGCTTTGTGGAGCAGAAGAGGCAACTGGCTGAGCCCAGCCACCCTATGGCAGGACGAGCAATAGCAAGTGCTTCCTGTTTTCAGCCACAGAACTTGGGGCTGGCTCGGTAAGCAGCAAAGGGTCATCTGTCCTTGTGACAGACATTTGTGTGCTGGTTAGATTCTGATCACACATTAGCAAGGTCAGAAGTTTCCCAGGAGACAAGGACTTGGCCATTTGGCTTCCCCAAGGCCAACTTCAGGGCATTTCTATTGCCTTGTCAGTGTCTTCCAATTTTCCTCTATTGCATCAAAACCTAGTAGGTCCACCCCTCCACATCCCTTACCCATCAACTGAGCCCTTCTTCTTTGCATATCTCATAAATTCATGAGTTTTTTGCACCTGAAATATAGCCAACTCTTTACATTTTTTTTTTAAATGCCTGATCCCCTCATCCCAACCAAGTTTCTCCAGAGGCTTTCACAGCCTCTCTCCTTTCCAGCCAGCTTTTTCCAAATGGCTGCCCCCATTCACCGATCTCCTATGCCCTCTCTTCCTTTTTGCCACTATGTGCTCTGAACACCCCACATATACCCTCACAAGCACCATCAAGGAGCCACTGTCACCCCATCTGATGGTCTCTCCACTGCCTGGGCTCTTACACCTGACGTGGCACCCACAACCTCTGCTGTTTCCAGGGTCTGGAAACCTCTCCTCCCCATTCCTGCCCAGGCTCCTGGCCAGCTGTCCTCTCTGGTCCCTTCCTGGTCTCAGGCTCCTATGGAATCTCCCGGGTGCCCATGGCCCCTGGGGGCTCCCCATCTCTATGCTTTGCTTCCAACACAGACACACAAGTCTCCTCACAGTCAGGTGTCCCCTGAGCCAAAAATGAGCAACTAGAGAGGAGGACCCAGCACCCCTTCTTCTAGACCAAATGTCCTGTTTTGAAGGCTGCTCAAGAAGGAGACACCAGCAGCTGATGTGGCTCTCAAGAAAGATAAGGGTTGTTCTGCCCAGAGACGCATCAGAGACTTCCTCCAGTTGCAGACAGGGCTGAGGAACAGGGCAGACTCCTGCTCCAATGACAGCTCTGGGAAAATGCCAACATGGGAGGGACTCAGAGCCCAGGAGCCAGCCTGGATTTCCTCTCTCTCCTCTACCTCTCAGATGAGGAACCCTGAGCAAGTTACTTCACCTGCCAAGGCTCAGTTTCTCCTAAAAATGAGAACAATTTTAGTTGTTCCTCTGCCCCATAAAGCTACGGTGGGGGGAGTTTGTTCCAGTCCCAGAATAAGTGATCTTATCAGAGAAGATCATTCTGTAAAGTTCTACTGTTCCTGGAACCCACAGTTTTAGCACAAGGAGTGAAGAATTCTAGGTGTGATTCCAGGGAGTCTGCAATAGGAAGCTGTAAAAGCTGGCAGTAGAATGGGCCTCTAAATTTTAAAAATACTTGTTATTGTAATTTGCTTTCTCAGTCTTGAAAAGAGATGAGTTAGGTATATTTAGGGCTGAAAATACACCTAAATCCCTGAGATTAGGTCTCATTGTGCTTCCAGGAAGCCTTGAACTCTTTCCTGGGAGCCTCTGGAAGGGGACAGGAAGCCAGGGAGACATTTTGTGGTTGCTGATCCCTGGGGATGTGGTGGGGGCCTGAGAGGGGGACCCTGTCTTAAAGATGGAGCACTGCAGACACAGGGGTGACTGTCCCAGCCTCAGGCCAGAGCTCCAGGAGCAAGGCTGAGTGAAGAATCTCTGCAGAGCCCCTGAGAGACAGCCCATTCCTGCACACTCACGACAGTGGCTCATATCATCCCTTGCCCAGAGACATCTCCTAAGCTTCTAAGTGGGGTTCCCGCTTCCCTATAGTTCCTGGGACATCCATAAACTTCAAGGGGAGCAAGGGACACCGTGGCCTATGGGTTGGGTAGAGGTGTACTGGGCAAATCTCCTTCCCTAGGAACAGAGGGGACAGAAACTTAAAACGTAAGACTTGGGGTGGTAGAGATTGCTGGTAAGGCTCTGAATGTCCATACTGCAGTGTGCGTGCATGCGTGCGTGAGTGGGGGGAGATATGGGGGTTGAACCCAGGGTCTCCCCTCTGAGCTGCATCTCTGGGCATTTTCTTTTTCAATTTTTATTTTGAGACAGTGTCTCACTATGTTACCCATCTGGGTTCAAATTTGTGAACCCCCTGCCTCAGCCCCCCAGAGTGTTGGAACTACAACAGGACGCACACCATAACCCCTCCAGTCTGCCACCTTGTAAGCAACAGGTGCCATCTTGTCCATTCCCAGCGCCTGGCTTGCTGGAAATATACATCAGTTTTAACCAGTACGGAAAAATTCTTTGTGTTTTAAGGAAATTTGCAATGCGTAGAAAACACTACTGGCTGTCTCTAGTGAAAACTGCAATTTCTTCAGAGCACTCCCACGGTGGAGAAGAAAATCAAATTCTAGCCTTTTAGTGCCTTTGAGCTATTTTACTACTCTGTAAATTGTACACAGCTGATAGTAATGTGGAATAATCCTTGTCTGTAGACATACAAATAAATCTGAGAAAGAGAGAGAGAGAGAGAGAGAGAGAGAGAGAGAGAGAGAGAGAGAGAAAGAGAGAGAGAGAGCTCACATCAATATTTCTGATCTGTAAATAGAAATGGCATCGTTTTCCAGGCCTCCTTGAATCAGGCATAACATCTGCTTTGTTTCCTCATTAATAATGAATTGGATAAAATCTCAGACTGTTCACTTTCTATCTGGATCATTTTCTCCTCTTTTTGATTTATCCTTCAACATTGTCTGAGGGAGGACACCATGTAGAAAATGACCTACCCTTGTGCAGTAAGGCAAAGGTCTTTAAAACTGATCCAACCCAGGGAAGTGGCCCTCCCACCACCCCCTGGCACCACCACCACCAGCACCCCTGAGGGTCCCACTGAGAAGTCACAGCCACCAACCTGAAGCACTGCCCTCCTGGGCTCCAAACCCTGAGGGCACCCAGCAGGGTCAGGCACCAAGGGCTCATTCACCAGGAAAATCAGTGGGGTAATGCTACCTTGGTGGTGGCAAAGGAGTTTCTCCAGCGGCGGACCCCAGGAGCTAAGTTTTCTCCCCCTCCCCCCCCCCAGAGCCCATGTCCACTCTGAAGCCCAACCCTTACCTCCCAGGCTGGTCTGCTGTGAGTCAGCCCCACGTCTAGGCAACCCACATTCTAATCTCCCAAGACACCTGCTTAGGACTTCCTCCGTCTCATTTCAAAGTGTGACTTCTGAAGAGTTGACTGCTCTCTGAGGAGCAAGCCTGGGATGGACTCGGGAGGCAGCGGGTGGGTGTCAGCTGACCCTGAGGCAATGCATTTCCATAGGAGCTTGAGACACAGAAGCTGGGCCCCTTGTGTGACCAAGGAAGGTCCTCCCCTGTGGCAGTGATGAAGGAATGTTTAGGTTGGAGAAGGGCCCATGAGGGCCTTGAGCCACACTCCCAGCTGTGTCCCTCCAAGCATCCCTTGTCCCCAGTGCTGACCTGCCTGCCCCTGCTCCTGGATCCCCCTTGCTTTAAGACTAAGCCCCTGTGTTCTCCCCCACTACTGAGCTCCTGTGCTCCTCTACTACTGCCAGACTACTGCAACCCATGGCAGGAGGGAGTCGCAGAGCAGAGCTGTCCCCAGGCCCTCTTGGACCTCCGTTACCCCACCTATCCCATCTCAACACTCTGGGCCACTTTTTCCAACCTCTTGTTGCAGGCAGCCTGAGTTAGATAGAAATATTGTAGGTAGTTAGACAGGAACAGGCCCTCAAAGGGGATGACAAAGACCAGACAGCTTACTGGGGAGATGCTCCTGGTGTGAGCCAGACCTAAAGATCAGACAAATACTGACCTCCCTAAAGTTGGCATCCAGGATTGCTCATTAGTC
>NW_004524640.1:9155926-9163725 GCF_000260255.1 Octodon degus
GACAGAAGCTTTCCTTTCCAATAAAGTTTTACCCTCAACCTCCATTTGTTCCTAAAATTCATTCTTCGGTTTTAGAGAACACGAACTCATTCAGGCCAGGTTGGGAATTTCACGTCCCTATATCACTCTGACAGCCACATCCTAAGAAATGCAAGGTTCTTCCCCACTCTGCTCCAGACTGCCTTCCTGCCCTGCCCCTCTTGTCCCAGATGAAGGTCCCAGCCACGGACTGCAGGCCTGCTCTTGGGGTTTGGATCCCCTGCCATTTGAGTAGCACAGGCACGGGGACACCTCTCCATCATTATAGCTCCCTCCTCCACCTCTGTGTCTACATGGGTAGTTTCTACACTTGATTCTCATTCATATTGATTAATAAATTTTTTAGAAGAGAAGAAGGAGGGACCAGGAAGATAGCTCAGTGGCATAGCACTTCCCTGGCAAGCACAAAGTCTTCAGTTTGATTCCTGGTAAAATAAATAAATAAATAAGAATAAAAATAAAAAGTAGGGCCAGCCAGACAGCTCATCGGACGAAGCACCTGCTTAGGCAGAGTGCAGCCGCTGGGGTTCAATCCATGGCATGCTGCCCCAGCCCCGCCCAGGGCGTGCTGAGACAGCGATTGGGACTGGGCATGGTGGAGCAGGCCTGTAATCCCAGTGCTTGAGAGGCTTAAAACAGAATAACTATGAGTTCAATCTACATAGTGAGACACTGTAGACTCTGTACCAAATACATAAAAATAAAGAAGTAAAAGAGAGGAAGAAAAGTACCAGTTACTTATTTTTAAATCAATAAAAAACATCATTTACTATTGACATATTGATTTCTATTTTACAAAGGACATTATAATAAAAAGGGGCAGGAAGAATTCGAATCTCAGGCAACAGGATGGTCCCGTTTACGTTTTTGAATTCTTCCTTGTGTTAGTTCAGGTTTGCAGTGCACATTCGTTGTGGGAAGGTGATCTGCGTGCACAGCCCACCCTGACAGAACCGGCTCTTCCAGTCAAGGTCAGGGACACTGCCCCCACTGCCTGTGGGTGTCTCGCTCCACACAAGCACCTCAAAAGCTTTAGCCTGGGCCATCCTTGATCCCCACAGTGTTTTGGGGGAGCTCATGTGCCACGGGGTTCCATCTGCTGACCTGGTCGATCTGACCATAAGATATGGTCTCATGCCCGCTGGAGGTGACAAGTGGAAATGGTTAGCGTTCTTGCCAAGAAGTCTGTGGTGGCCTTTATCTTGATGAATTCAGAGATAGAGTCCCATTCTGCGCCCCACCCCTTCCTGCCCCCAGGCCCAGGGCACCCATTTCCGTGGTTCTGGAGCTGACAGGGCTCCAGGAAGCCAGCCCCAGTCCCCAACTCACAGTCACGTGTCTTCTGTCCTGGGAAATCCAACAGGCACTGAGTGGCCTGTCCAGCGTGCCTTTGATTTGTGAGACGTTGTGCTAGAAGCCATTTGATGGCAGCAAGATGTCGCTCAGCCTTAGATGCCCAAAGTGGGCCTGAGCCGCAGCCATGGAGTGACACAGACAGCTGTGGAGGAGCAGGCATAGCAAATGACTCAATCTGCACAGGGAGGCAAAAGCCTTAGAAGCTAATGCAGCCCAAGGAAGCGGCCCTGGGGTCAGAATGATCGCTGTCACCACCACACAAACACCCACCATGCTGTGCCAAGGGGCTGGAGGCCACGCGGGGGGCGGGGGGGGGGCGGCGTAGTCCTGCTTTCCTGGGTAGCCTGGGGTGAGCCTGAGGAGGCCTCCCCTCTCCCAGCAGAGGGATGGTGGACTCCTTCTGATTCCTATGAATGGCAGCAACTGGGCAGCACCAGGAGCCAGACCCATCAAAGGCCTCTCTTCCTTCCCACACATTACTTCCTGGACCCCAGGCAGACAGCCCACGCTGTCTCTTCTGCTCCACGGTGGGATTCTCCTCCTCCTGGACCATTTTAGAGCCACACTTTCCCACAGTGGCCCTCCGTTCGGTGCCAACACCCACGCGATTCACTAGGAACCTGGGGGCTCCTGCTGTGGGGAGGAAGTCACCAGGGCCGTGGGACGTCCCAGTGCAATGGTTTTTATCTCCCTCTGATGTTCCTGCTATCTCTTGCACTAATCTTTAAGAGAAGTTGTACATCTACAAAGAATAAGCAGGCAGGAGCCCAAGCAGAGATGGGTTTTAATATCCATTCTGTGAACAAAGGAATTGGGAACATTGCGCAATTCTTTCCTATTAGAGATAGGCAAGCTTTTCTTGAAAGGGACATGAAAGTGAAGTGGAACTTAAAAGCAGTCCCCCTCTAACACCACTTGCAACCAGCTTCGTGTTTAGGTACCAATAAGATTGGCAACTTTGTCCTGTAGACAGATCTGTGTCATCTTGTTCTTGCTACTTTTTTTTTTTTTTTTTTTTCGGTACTGGGGATTGAACCTTGAACTTGCCAGGTAAGCACTTATTCTACTGAGCTATCTCCCCAGCCCCTTGTTCTTGCAAGATTCACGAACTTCTGTTTTTCTTCAAGGCTGTTGATCACTTTGTCTTGCTTCTGTATCCTCCCTTGCACCACCACCTTTCTTTCTTTCTTTCCTTCCTTCCTTCCTTCCTTCCTTCCTTCCTTCCTTCCTTCCTTCCTTTTTTTCTTTCTTTCTTACCAGGGTTTGAACTCAGGACCTTAGGCTTGCCAGGCCAGCACTGATGCTGCAGAGCTATCTCCATGGCCCATCACCCCTGTTTCTAAAGCCCAAACCCCTCAGCCAAATGTATAAAGCTAGAACTCTTCCTTTATTCTAAAGCCCAGCACTTTGGAAGTGAGTTCAACTGGGTTGGTTGCATCAAAAATCCTGAAAATTAACCCCATTATTCCCCACTGATCTCGCCAGTCTCTTGGATTCTGCAATGAAACCTCCCATAGCCTGTTTAAGAAAAAAAGACAGGGCTGGGGATATAGCTCAGAAGCACAAGTGCCCGCCTGGCAAGCACAGGTTCTGAGTTCACCTCCTGGTAACAATAAAAGAAAAAAAAATAGTAGTTAATGAAAGATAGAGAGAGAAAAGAGAAAAATTCTATTTCACCACAAGCAAAAAGTCCTGATGTTCTGGGTGTCATGCAATCTTAGATTCTACATGCAGCAAGTAATAACTTAAAACTCTTCTCATTTGTTCTACTGAAATATTTCTCTGCTCCCACAGCTGCCCAACCCTTTTTTCAATTGCCATAACCTATGGTGAAGGTCGCTATTTAGGATCTGTGGTAGACTGCCAACTGGTGGTCACCTTGGAGCACCCACCTGAACTGAGTCAGCCTGGTGCTGGGTATGGGGCGTGGGCAGCCTAAGCAGCACAACTGGAGAAGAAGAGAAGCTGTTGGAAGCTACGGGAGGAGCTGCAGGGCGGTGTTGGTTCTCCTGCAGGACCTTGTCATGCTGGCTTTTCTGATATGAACTCAGCTGTGGTCATCATCAAAGGAGCAAAGGACCTTGTTGTCGCTGAGGATGGCTGCAGTTAACCTTGGGGGAGCTCTGGTCCTCACCTTGAGCATCGCTTCCTCGCTGTGGAGGAAAAGATGGTGCACGTCTCTGCCTCCTGGACAAGCTTGTTGTGTTGGCTTTCCTGATGGGAACTCAGCTTTCCTCAGTGCTGGAGGAGTTCGGGACCTCGCTGTTGCTGAGGATGACTGTGGTACCTTTGGGGGAGCTCTGGAGTTTACCTTAAGCTTTGCTTCCTGGCTCCAGATCAGATCCCTCAGCCTGCTAGCACAGATGCTTCATCCCGCTGGCACAGACTTCCCAGCTTCCACCACTGACCTTTGGGCCTTGTCAGTGCAGATCCATGAAACAGGCCTGCATGAGACATTGTGGTGGGCTCTTGGACTTTAGTAGGACTCGTGGGGACATTGTCATGAGCTCTAGGCCTCCAGCTGAACTCATGCAGGATATCACCTTGGGAGCCAGGACCTCAGCTGGATTCTTTGGTCTTTAGTCTGTGGACAGCTTTCCTGCACTCTTTGCATATGACTCTTGGGTGGCTATTATACAGCAATCTTGGGCTGGTGAGATGGCTCAGTGGTCTAAAGCACCTACTTAGAACAAGCTTAGGCAAGCACAGGGACCGTGGTTCAATCCCCCAGCACCACATGCCAGCCAGCCCCGCCCTCTGGTGGGCTGAGCTGGCCACACACACACACACACACACACACACACACACACACATAAATTAAAAATATACAGCAATCTTGTGATTAAGTGTCCCATACTGTATTATTTCCCCCCTTTCAAAACCCCAAACTACAACAGTATCATCCCTCATTCTTTTTCAATATTTTACTGGACATTTTCATAGCATTACCCTTCCAATTATCTTTATGATCAATTTATTAAGTCATAAAAATATCCTCTTGAAGTTTTTCTTGGTATTATACTTAAATTTGAATAGCCAACAACTTTAAAACACTGGCTCTTTTGAGCAGAAACTACAGATCCCCAGTTCATTGGGAATTTTACTTCATAAATGAGAAGTTTCTTCCTAGCTCCCTTTTAGATTCACTTGCAGGGTTTTTGTTTTTCTTCGTTGTTGTTCTTGTCATTGTTTAATGTATTTGGTTGTTACAGTTTCTTACTACACAGCTCGGACTCGTACTGATCCTCCTGTTTTCAGCCTCCCCAGCACTGGGATTACAGGCGTGCACTGCTACGCCTGGACTCTGTGGCCGGCTCAGCGCGCCCCGGGGGCAAGGCTAACAGGGCATGTGGTGCAGGGGATCAAACCATGGTCCGGGTGTTTGCCTAAGCAGGCGCTTTAGTGCGCTGAGCTACCTTACTGGCCCCACTTGCAGATTTTTAAGATGTTTCAGAGCTACCGCCTTCCACCTCTGGTGCCTTTCTCTCTCACCCTTTCTCTTTCTCTAACCTCATTTTTTGTTACCATCTCCCCAACTCCTTTTATTCTGTTTGATTCTTATTAGTAAGGGGAAAGCTATGGATAGTTGTGTAATGAATTTGTACCCAGTTCTTTCCTGGTGACTATAATTATTGAATGATTTCTATTTAAAACTTCCAATTCTTTAGACATAAATTGTATCTTCTCTACAATGAAATGATATTTTCTCTCGTTTCTTTTTTTATTAAGTTTATTGGTACAATTTAGATGTAGATAATGATAGTATTCATCATACAGAATTTGTACCTACACATGATATATCTTGGTTCCTCTTTGTTCAATCCCCTCCTCTCCCTTCAACTTCTCTTCTCCTCCTTTACAAAGATTTGTTTCCATTTAAAGCTTTTTAAAATCTCTTTTTAAATATTTCCTTCCTTCCTTTCCTTTCTTTCTCATTCCTTCATAGCTCCCCTTCCTTTTAAATAATTTCTCCCTTTTCACAATAATTTCTACACTTTGGTCCTTATTTTATACTTTACGTTTCTCCCACCCACCCCCCAAAAAATGTGGTATTTACACAACATATCCAGTTTATTTCACTTACAAGTATGGTCTCAAGGTCCATCAGTTTACTGAGAAATATCTCAAGTTTATCCTTCTTAATGACTGGATAGTACTCCATTATATATATATTTTTAAAACAGCTTTTTTTTTTTTTACCCATTCCTTGGTTGATGAACATGTGGGTTGTTTCCAAGACTTAGCTATTACAAACTCTACTGCTGGGCTGGGGAGATAGCTCAGTAGAATAAGCACTTGCCTGGCTAAGCGCAGGGTCCTGAGTTCAATCCCTGGTACCACAAAAAAGAAAAAAAAAAAACCTGTACTTCTAAAAACATGGGAATGCGTATCTCTCTGCAGTATGATGTCTTTAATTCTTTCAGGAAGATACCCAACAGGGGAATTGCTGGGACAAATGGGACCTCTAATCCTAGTTTTTTCAGGAATCTCCACAGTGGTTATCCAGTCAACACTCCTACCAAAAAGAAGAAGCATTCCTTTTATCCCACAGCCACCGACATTTGTTATTATTTCATTTTTTGATATCTGCCATTTTTCTAGATTGAGATGGAATGTCAGCATTGAAAGATCTGTGTCACGGTTGATATACTGTGTAAACCTGAGAAGTTTAGAAGTTTAACTAAGTGACTCAACCAGGGGCCAAGCTCTTCACTTTGTAAACATCCCCATCCTGTGCAAGAGGAGGGCCGGCCGAGATGGTGTGAGTGCTACACCCACCCAAGGGCAGATAGCCTGCTTACCATATAAGGGAGGCAAAGAGGTTTGCTCTCCCCCTCCTTTGCTCGTATCGCTTTTGCTGTCTTCTGCAGCCTTGAGCACCTGCCCCTGTGCCATGTCACCCTGCCTTGGAGCCAGCTGATTATGGACTGAAGCCTCCACAAACTGCGAGCTAAAGAAACCTTTCCTTCCTTAATTTGGGGTGTCAAGTGTTTTGTCTCAGCAATGAGGATAAGTAACCAAGACAACCAGTAATGTTGAACATTTTTCATATATTTATTTGCCATTTGTATTTTTTACTCAGAGAAGTATATTGATCTCTGAAGCCCATTTTTGGATGGGGTCTTTAAGTTTGGGACAGTCCAACTTTTTTTTCAATTATTTATATGTTCCAGATTTTAGTCCCTTGTCTGAGGGACAACAAGTTAAATTTTTTTTCCCACTCTGTGGGTTGTCTTTTCACTCTGTTGGTGATTTCTTTTGCTGTGCAAAAGCTTTTTAATAGGATGAAATCCCAGCTGATTCTTTGTAGCATTTCCCAAGCAACTGAGTTTTATTCATGAAATATTTGCCTACACCTCTGTCTTCAAGTGTTCTACCTACTCTCTCTTCCAGAAGATTTAGTGTTTTCGTTTTCATATTTAGATCTTTGATCCATTTTGACTTTAGTTTAGTGCACGGTGAGATTTTCTCTTATTTCTTTCTTTTTCTTTTTTTGGTGGTACCAGGGATTGAACTCAGGATCTTGCGCTTGCCAGGCAAGCACTTATTCTACTGAGCTATCTCCCTGACCCTCTTATTTCTAATGTTTATTTCACTCCTTCTTTCTGGTCAATCGTATCAGCCAAAGGTACAAGATAGTGTTGATTTATACTTTGTAGCGCTGGCACCTTCATCCCTGAGACTTATGAGAAATAAACAAGAGTGCGCCCCCTGCAGGGGTTTACTGTTAGTTCCTATAAGCACTCTTCATCGGGCTCTTCTCACAGGAAGGAAGCCATCTACCTTGCAAGGGCCCACGCCTAATAAAACGGCTCTGTCTCCTCTTCCAAGTGACCACAGAGGTGTCTGAATAACATAAACTCATTTACTTCTGTGGAACAAATAAGAACCATTTTAGTTTATGTCTCCTGTACATTAGACCTACGATGGCACAATACCCAGAACATCAGGACTTTCTTCTTGTAGAGAGAGGAAATTTTCTTTTCTTTTCTACTTCCACTTTCCTTTCTTCCTTTTCCTTCTCCTTCCTTTCTTTTCCTTTTTTCTCTCCCTCTTTCTACACCCTAACCCTAAGTCTACTCCACAAAGTTCCTGTGGTTGCTCTTGACTAAAATGCCCTCAGCGTCCCCTCCACTTCATTAAACTTTAGGTAGGCTTCTCCATGACTCTATGTCATAAGACCAGAAAATACACTGAATGCTTAAATTTTTAAAATGTATTGCAGTTTATTTTTAAAAGGAAACATGACAATGTCAAGCCATACAGTTATATGTAGAAGATGGGCAAGGCAATGATCCTGAGAATTTCCAGAAGATTTTTGAATCTAGCAGTTAATTGGAAAGATTCTCACCCTGACTAACTATATATACTGATACCTGTGAACTAAGAAACTGCATTGAAGA
>NW_004524640.1:9165015-9165531 GCF_000260255.1 Octodon degus
ATGCAATGTGTTAATTATTGAAACTGTCCTACCAATTTGGTTTGAAACTGTCTCATTGCTATTTGTTTCTCAATAAAATTATGGGAAAAAATGTATTACAATAAAGAATATATCACCATTGCTCCCTCCAAATCCTCCTCACTTGCTTGGACACATGTATCCCATTGTTCTTGCACTTTCTGAAGCAGTTCTGGAAGTTCTGTTTTATGTCTTCAAGAGCTGGCACAGCTGTGGCTGCTTCAGTGTCCTGAATCAATACAGAACATGGTCATTTTAACTTTGGGGAAGAGCCAACAGTTAAATGGCTCCAGATCCAGTGAAGAAGGTGGATGTGATTGTTTTTATGAGGCTGCCTTCTCATTGGATGGCATCAGCAACAGCATTCACCTGGTTTTTGTCTTAAATGGCACCTCAGAAGACACTCATGAGGGCTGGCCAAATAGCTCAGTGGATTAAAGTGCTTGCTTAGGCAGACACGTCATCTGGGGTTCAATCCCTGAGCCTGCCATGCCAGCC
>NW_004524640.1:9166556-9185016 GCF_000260255.1 Octodon degus
TCTCTCTCTCTCTCTCTCTCTCTCTCTCTCTCTCTCTCTCTCTCTCTCTCTCTCTTTTTTAGTACTGGAGATCGAACTCAAGACCTAAAGGGCCTGGTGTGCTTTTCCCCATAATCTGATGCAGACATGACAGCTGCGTTGAACAAAATAGGAAGTGCTGACCTCTCAACTTTTAACTGGAATTACTAAAATAATACAGAGATTATCTGTTACTTACAAGTAATTGGCCTTCTAAGAATTTAAAAATTTAAATAAGCTTAAAAACTTAAAAGAGCTAGCCTGTAAAACTCTGGAGGACTAGGGCATTCATAAGTAGTTAATTATTAAATAAACTTCTCAGTGATTATTCTGCCATTTAGGAGTTTACTATTTAAAAGGGGACTTGTTGGTTTCTAAAAATACTCTTTCCCAGTGGCAGCTGGCAGTCACCTCCCAAGGGCCCCCGCCAAGGCCAGCACGGCACAGCACGGCTTCTTTTCTACCTCTAGGCAGGCTCCTACGGCTGCATATTAAATTAAGCATCAGATTAAAACCAACATCAGAAAGCTTCTCATCTTTTTTTTCTTTTTCATTAGCATTTCTACTTCCTTTGAATTGATATTGTTAGGTTATATTTTACAGGTTAATTGTGCATTGCACGTAGATTTTCCAAGTTGTTGGCATAAAATTGCACATAATATTTTCTTACAGATCTATTAATTTCCTCTATGGCAGCATCTACTTTTTCATTTATTCATTATATGTTTTTATTTTGTTTTAAAAACAATGTCAGCAAGGGCAGCATGAAAGCACATAAAACACTCTGGAGAATAAAATTATGGATACAATCTACATACAATACCTCTGTGCATTAGTACCCTGAGCACAACTGTGCAATACTTTCCCATCTGGAAACAAGAAGTGTCTTAGTTGTACCTTTACAGGCACTAAGATGCCACCTCCCAAGTCTTAAGGGATCCCCCAGGAATATTCCCAGTATGACGTGTAAACCCTCATAATGCCAAAGGTATTCGGTTTTCCTCTCCTCATGGGGAGAATGGGATTAACAACTGGTTTGCTGTTGGCTATTTTTCTTTCTTTTTTTCTTTCTTGGCCGGCTCAGCCTACCCTGAGGGTGGGCCTGGTGCAGCATGTGGTGCTGGGGATCGAACCATGGTCCCCTGGGCCTGCCTAAGCTTGCCTAAGCAGGCACTTTAGACTGCTAAGCTATCTCACTGGCCCCTGTCTGTTTTTCTTAAGCCAGTTCTGAGAGGTTTCCTGTCTCTCCCAAGAAAAGCTTGCTTATCTCTAGTAGGTAAAGAATACACTGTGTCCGCAAAATCTTTGTTCAGCGTTTCCCTCACAAATTTTCTAAAACCCCTGGGTGCTTGGCATTCCACCAGGAGCCTATGTACATGCGAGAAAACTTTGACACAATCGTGCCAAGTGAGAGACTAGAACATTAGGAGTGGATGTCATGGGGTCCTGGGAGGAAAGTCCCCCGGGGCAGTGTCGGCACTGTGGGAAGTGGAGCAGGGTGAAGCCAGACGCTTGGATGACCCAGGAGGCTGGGGACTCCCACCTTCCAACAGAAGCATAAAAGCAGTGCCAGATGTCTGGTTGGCGCCTGGCTTAAGACAAGGCTTATCATCTGAGGTCCCTGGGTGAGAACACGTGTGCCCAGCCGGATCCTTACAGAAGAGTCTGGAGGAAGCGCGCCTCCTGCTTCTACCACTCTAAGACTCGGGGTGAGGCCGTCTACGCGGACACACTGTCACCAGGTACCAAATGCCGGTGTATCCAGATCAGGGACTTCCCCAGATTCCAAAGCAGTGAGCATACATTCTGTTGTGTCTACATTACGCCACCTGAAAACTGTGCTCCAGCAGCCCCTACAGATGGCGACAACATGGAGCCATCCCACGTGGCAGTGTACAACACAGCAGCTGGTGTCACCGCAGTTAGCACAGGAGAGAGAGAACGCGCAAGGGAGTCACAGTCTTCGGTTCATTCATCCTAGAAGTGACATCTTTGTCCCTCTGCAGCATTCTGTTGGCTGGAAAGAAATCACAGGGTTGGCCTACAGTCCCTGGGAGGGGACACAGAGGACGTGACCACAAGGAGGCAGGCTCGTGGAACCACTGGAGCATCCTGCGTGCCCCAAGTTGCTGAAAGAAAGCCAAGAGGACGTGGGAATTTACAGGAAGACACAGGTGTCACTTCAAATCATGGCTTTAAAAAAAAAAAAAAAAGATGAGTTGCTTTTAACTTTTTAAGATATTTACCTCTCTTTTGGAAGTTAGATTCTCTACCTAATACCATTAGTAAAAATAATTTTCAAATTGGTTACAAATCTAAAGATTTACAAAGATGAAGTACTCCCCCGAACTAGGAGGCTATTTTCACAATCCCTTGAGAATGTCCTTCTAACCTTCGCCAGTGTACAGTTAATAGCAGAAGAGAATCTTCCTGGGTTTTGTCTGTCACTCTTATATTCCCAGAAGCAGGAATTGGGTCTGTAGATAGTGTGGAGTACTGAACAACCAGATACGGGTTATTTTGGGCTTCATTTGGTTCCACACCAGAGTCATATTTGTCCACTCTGTTTAAATGAGCTGTTTCAAAAACCCACTGCAGGGCCCGGGGAGATAGCTTGCCTGGCAAGCACAGGGTACTGAGTTCAATCCTTGGTACTGGAAAAAAAAAAATCGACAGTTCAAAAACCCACTACAACTTAGCCATTTCACTCCTTCCCCAACAAGTGTGACCATTACATTGTCCCGTTACCCCATTACATCATACCCTGGATGCCACATCTTATCACAGGAAAAGCACCTCCACAAACCTCAAAGAAAACAAAGACTATGTAGCCCTGCCACACCAACCTAAGCCTTCTTTCCTGTGTTCGATTGATAACCTTCCTAACCTCAAGACCCCTTATTAAGACTTCATTTTCCCGTGACACACTGTCACCGGGTACCAAATGCCGGTGTATCCAGATCAGGGACTTCCCCAGATATGGCTGTGTGCGCATCCCTAAGAACTCCCCCACCACTTCCCTACCACGCATCCCTGCGTCTCTCTCTTTACTCTGGACTTGGTCAATTCCTTCAGCATCTGTATCACCAGCCTTCTATATGTCATATCACATAGCGCAGAGGTTGCAGATATTGAAGTAGTACCTGTCGAATCATGACTGAAGTAATAAGACTCAAAATTCCTAACAGAAAATACTAACACCTTCGATGTCACGCAATGTTTAAATGCAGCACAGTGTGAATGCTAAGCATTCAGGTAAAACAAAACCAAGAAGCAAGCAAAGCTTTCGCACCTCAAATCCTGTCATTTGCTGCTTCCCCCCTCCTTCTGGGTTCTGCCCACAAGAAAACATGGAGAATTGAATCAAATGGATAACAAAATGTTAATTTTATCAATGGCTGAGAATCTATTCAAAAACCCCAAACTGCAAAACTTCCAATAAGGTAGTACAGAAGAGCTGGGAACTCTCTTCCCTTAACTTGGGGGCTGTGACTAAGCCAGCTTGGGGAGCGAGTCTTGGCTTATTCATTCCAAAGAGAGAGAGAGAGAGAAAGAGAGAGAAAGAACGTGTGTGTGCTTGCAAGCATGTGTTGGGGGAGGGGCACTCCTTTTCCCCAATGTTTCACAATAAATGTGGCCCCCATAAAGGATCATTTTACTATTCAAATTGTTCCCTTAATAAAGTATAGAAGCAAAATCAAACTGAAATAAAAAACAGTAAAAAAATAGAAGCAGATCATTTAGAGAAGAATCACAAATAGCTAACAAAAAGGGAAAATACAATGCCTCCCACCTTCTTTACCTTAGCCACCCACTCCTGGGAGGGAAGAAGGCATTGGGCTATTCAAAACTTATTTTTAGGATCAAAGCACTATAATAGATGTTCAGTGTGAGCAAATTTGCCAAGTTCAGTCAGGAAAACAGAAAGTATTTTACACACTTCCAGTGTGAGGGATTGAACACAGGACTCTGGGCCAACAGCATCCTCAGAAGGGCAGAGAAAGCAAAGACCAAGCACACTACACCCAAGATGCTAGGAGCACCAAGGCACAGCTTATGGGCATTTCAGGAAACCATGGGACTCCCCTCTATTCCAAGTGGTTGCATCCACTTCCAGAGGACAGAGCCTTTGCTCTCTCCTATGCCCTCCACATGCCACAGTGTAACCCTATTAGTAACCTCTCAAGCTGCCCCTCAAGGGAAAGGGATTCTGGGAACTGTAGTTCCTGACCTCTCCAGCGTGATGTATAAAAACCTCGTGAGTGCTGCAATGACCTGGACCTCTACATTCCAAGAGTATTCTTCCCTTCCCCACTAAATAATAATCTTCTTTCCCTGGATAGAGTAAATCACTCCAACAACACAGTCACTCCCTTCCTGCCTGGTGCTGTAGAGGCAGGAAAAGCTCCCTGTGGCTGAGTGGCAGCCTCGGCCTCCAGGACGATGCAACCTTGTCACACTCCACCATTGGAAGCTTGAGAACTGGGATCTCTCGACCAGCCAAGCCCAGTGCTGCAGGAACAAACACTATCTGGTGCAGCAAGGCCAGTTCTGGGTCTGACAAGGAAACCAACACATTTCTCTCCAAAACGTAAGGGATTGTTGAGCTGAAGCCAGTCAGAAGGCAGGACAGCTGTCTGCCTGCTCTATTTGCTCGAAAGCAGGACAGAGAGTCACAAAGACAAAAGGCCTTTCTGCCTTCCTCCTCCCTACCTTTTTTCTGCCTCAAGTCTAACTCATTTATCAGTCCATTCAGTCGTGGTGGGGCCAGAGGACTCTGTAAGCAAACTTCCCTCCCATAAGTTTGCCTTTTAGCTTTTCCACCTCTGGCCCTTGTCACTTCTCTAAAATTCTGAGCCAGCTGACTGTGGACTGAAACATCTACAAGCTAAGATCTGAAATAAACCCTTTCTCCTTAAAAAAGAAAAATATATGGTTGAGGAGATAGCTCAGCAGTCTAAGCTCCTGCCTGGCAAGCGCAAAGACCCAGATTTAATCCCTGGCACCACATGCCACGCCAGCCCTGGAACCCCAGAGGCACCGTGCCAGCCAACAAAACCAGACATGGCAGTGCATGCCTATAATCCCAGCACTGGGGAAGCTGAGACAGGAGGATCACTGCAAGTCTGAGCTGCATAGTGAGACCCCATGCCAAATAGATAAACAAATAAAATATTTAAAATATATATAAAATATATACTTCTGAGCTGTTTGGTGGCACACATTTGTAGTCCCAGCTATTTAAGAGGCTAAAGTAGGAGAGTCTCTTGAGTCTACAAATACAAGCCCAGCCTGCGCAGTAGTGCAAGATCTTCTCTCAAAAACAAACAAATTAATAGTTCTTTATTGAAATATCATTTCAGGCAGACCCCTAACTTACTGTGACTTGTCTTCATGGACTTGCTTGTTCTTCTCTTATTATTCTGTCTTGCATTATCTAAGTTGGTCTTGGCTGCTGCCATAGTCAGAGCTCATAAGGGAAGCAATTTAATGTGGGACACATAACTTATAGGATTATTCTATAATAGTCACCCAAAGAGTCAAGTACAAGGAGTGCAGGAGATCAGTCCACACACTAGAGACCAAAGAATCCCGCTGAGGGCCTGGCTCCCACGGCAATGCCCTGCACGAGTCCAGCTGAAGACCTAGAGCCCACATAATGCCCCTCACGAGTCCAGCTGGAGGCCAAGAGCCCATGACAATGTCAGCTGCAGGCCTGTTTCATGGCTCTAGGTTGGAAAGGCCCTAGGTCAGCAGTGGAAGCTAGAAAATCTGTGCCAGCAGGTTGAAGGATCCATGCCAGGGCTGAGGGATCGGCACTGGGGCCAGGAAGCGACAACCAAAGTGAGAACCAGAGCTCCCCTGAAAGGCTCCACAGCCATCCTCACTGGCAGTGAGGTCCCTGCTCCGACGATGAGAGCAGCGGGGTTCATGTGAGGAAGGCCAGCGTGGTGAGCTTCTCTAGGACATTGAGCCGTGTCCCAATTTGGTGCTGGGAAAGATCCCTCAGGACACACTGCCACTTCCTGTTTTGTCCCATTCCCCATCATGGCACCACACCCACCTGAGGAAATGCCTTCCCTCGGGATCCCCACGGTCCTGGATCGCATCGTGTCCCAGTGCATCCAGGGAGCTGCTTTCAAAGGTGGACTCTCCCACTATCACCACCCCCGCAAAGGAAAACCACCAACAGAGCCCTTCACAGGCGCTGGTATCTCCCTGCAAGGCAGAAATGATCCCATATCCAAAAGCTTCTAGATGTGTGAATTGTTGGATAGAATGATGCAAAGGGGACCTGGAGGTGCGGTGACACGAGGACCCTCTCTCGGCATGCTGTTTCTGCCAGCATGAAGTTGCACCTGTCTCGATGGCTCTGCTGAGACAGCCGCTTGGAAGCATCCAGCTGCTTTTCTCAATTTGCGAGCACACAGCGTCCTTGCTGTGCATTTGACCTAAGAAAGGATTCGCTCGGAGCTCAGCGTGCACTCCTCAGACTCGTTACATGCTTGTCATAGGCATATGCGTACCTGCACATGAGTCTAGCTCCCTATCCCCAGGTGACTGACTGGAGCCCAGCTTTGCAACAGCCCCCACTCTCTGGATAAAAAAAAAAAAAAAACAAAGTCTTGAAATGGTTGAGGGAAGGCAGTATCCTTCGTGTCACCCTTGGGGAAGGTGGGGCAGTCACATAAGAAAGGCACCCCAATGCACTTAACCTTCCGAAGCCTGTTGGTCCTTCGTCTATCATTTACAAAGGAAAATTCAAGCATCATGACACAGTGTCACTCAATGGACCACAGGCTTCAGCACTGAGCAAATTCTGAAAACCACTGCCAGCTACCCTGTCTGACTGATGAATGCACACTCTGGTGAATGCTTCCATCTTAATGAATGGAGTCTGACCCAACCTTATAGTCCTTCTAGTCTGGTCTAATGTCTCAAATGTTCTCTCTGCGTTTATTCCCTGGGCTTCTCTCAATACAGTGTCACCCCCAGGTCACCTCTGCGCTCACCACCCTGGGGTTGCCCAGGGTTCCTGGGCCAGGAAACAGGGAAGTGTGGGGAAGGGGCTCTGGAGGAAGCTAGCAGCCCACAGCCTATGCCTCCAGGGAGCTCATCCAGATCTTCAGGCAAAGGGAATCTGACCTCAAGACAGGGGAGAAAAAAAACATTGATGACAGCAGAATTGGGGGCTCAACACGTCAAGATTCATCAGAATCCATCAAGGTCCCCATTCCAAGTCTTATGCTCTGTCTGAACCCCAAATAATCCCTTCACTTTGACATAATTGATCTAACAAGGTCATGGATTCTGTTTGTGTGGGATTCTATATTTTCACAAGCTCAGATTTGGAGTCTGCTTGGCAGCAATATTGTCTGTGTGACTATAAGAAATAAAAAAAGTATTTTAGAGTGATCTAGAAATTCTTTGGTTTGCCACATTTGCCCTGAGCTATAAATTTATAAAACTCTAAATTTGCCTTTTTTTTTTTTTCTTGAACTCCAAGTTACCTAGTATTGTGTCAGTTAATTGCAATTGTCAGTTTGACTGAATGAAGGGACTCCTGATGAGGAGACTGGGTGACAGGGGCGCTGTGCTTATCAGCTGATGAATCCATCGATGTTCAGGCCAAAGTGGCTGTTAGGGGTTGTCTCTGTTATTTTTTACTAGTTGCACAAAATACCCAACACCTCTAATTTAGGAAGGAAAGGTTGATTTAGCTCATAGTCAGTGGGGGTTTCAGCCCATATTCGCGAGAACAGCAGAGAGCAGAGGAAGCAGCTGCGGTGTCTGTCACCCTTCCTTCCACGCTGATTGCGGATAGGGGAGCTCCGCTGCAAAGATCGGCTCTGAAGTGGGGCAGCCACGAAGTGCCGCGGGGGAGATCGGAGCTCCTCCAAGGAAGTGGGGTGCACAGAAGCCTTCCCCAACCCCTTTATCTACCCCTTTTGTGTTGAGCCACTCTAGGGTGGCCCCCACGGGACAGGTCAGGGAATAGCCAAGTGCTCAGCTAAAGTTGACACAATGTATCTACCACCGCAGCGGTGAAGCCCAGTTGGAGGAGGTGCTTCGGGAGGGTCGACCTCCTCCAGGCGCTCTTCCTTGGGGGATCGCTTCTCCAGCAGCTTTGCTTCACCACGCCCTGCCACTGAGGTGTCTTGGCCTTGGGGCCAGCCAACCGGGGCCTCCTTTAAGTTACGTGTGTGAGACACCTCATCCCAGCAAAAGGGAAGTGGTGTGACACAGGAATCACCAGAAGAATCCAGTTTATTCTACCGTAATTTTTTTTTAAACCACAGCTAGCTGGTGCCCATAGACATTTGACTACAAGCCATTATAGGTGCTAATTTAAAGAAATGACTTGCCAACGTAGCCCACAAACTGCTCAGTTTTATTTCCAATGAGGGCACTGTGGACATACAGCTGATAAAATCAAAAGTACAGTTCTGGGAAGCTGATGAGATAACTCAGTGGGCTAAAGTGCCTGCTTAGGCAAGTGCAGGGACTGCGGTTCGATCCCTGGCACCACATGTGTACCAACCCTGCCCCCAGGGCGGGTGAAGCCAGCCAGAGTCTGGGCGTAGTGGTGCAGGTCTGTAATCCCAGCACTGGGGAGACTGAAAACAGGAAGATGACCTTGAGCCCAAGATGCATAGTGAGACCCTGCAACAATCAAAGACAAAATTTTAAACAGTACAGTTCTGGATTCCTATTTTCACAACAAATCATATTGAAAGAACGTAAAAATAAAAGCAAGAGAAGCCACCAGTGGGGATGGAAGAAGTAGCCCTTGTATTAGTCAGGAGACAGATGGAATGAAGGGGGGTTAAGGATTGAGGGGTGGTGAGGGAACATGCTCACTTAATTATGCAAACTAAGTCCTCTGTACAAGCCAGAGCCCATGGGATGCCAATAGCCTGGTTCAGTCCAAGTCCAAAGCCCCAGGTCCTAGGAAGTCAACAATGTAATTCTCAGTCCAAAGCCAGGGAACATGGAAGGCCACTGCTGCACATCCTGGAGTCAGGGGCAGGAAGAGAGTGTCCCAGGTCCAGGAAAGGGAAAGCATAGGAAATCCCGTTCTCTGCTGCTTTGCTCTCTGGGTCTCAAGTCAACTGGTTCTGCCCAGTACCGGCTCCCACTGAGGGTAGATCTGACCTCCTCGATCCACTCACCCGCTCCCCAATCTCCTCCAGTGACAGCCTCACTGACACACCCAGAAGTGGAGCTGGAACCACGCTTGAGTAAACATACTAGCCACAACTGCCTTCCAATCTCACTCAAGGGCACCTCACCGGGGAGCCAAGCCAGATCACCCTGGAAGAGTGGGCTGGAAAAATCTCTGCCATCCCAAGGAAGCCTTAGATGAGTGTGGTTCGAACCCCAGCTGACACAGACTGTCCTGTACAGCGAGATGAGGTTTGGCTTGTAGCTGCATCACTTTGAAGATCCTGACCGACCTAAACCTCCCATTGCTAAGGGAAGTCTTCAAAGTGCCCGGGGCTGGAACTTGGACCCTGAACCAGGACAGATGGCAACAAAAACCAAAGAAGTAATGGGAACAAGGAAGGACAAAATGAAAAAAGACTGGCAGATGGCCTTTCCATATGCCCATCTGAAATAAATATTATTAGATGAATGGATGGGAGAAAATGAAAGTACTCACGGCTCACACCCACCAAGTACAGGCTTGTCAATTAGCTGGACATCTAAGATATAAAAGCCATGCTGCGAAATATTAGATTTCAGGTTAAAAGCCAAGGCAATCATTTACACACCCCACCAGGAAAACACAACTAGGTCATCTTTTATTTAAAATTTAATTGATAGAGGGTCTCGCTACACGTAGTGATCCTTCTGTCTCAGTCTCCCCGGAGCTGGGATTACAGGCCCGTGCCACCACACCCGGTGTAGGTGGCTGGCCTGGCGCACCCATGCGGACCAGGGATCGAACCCGGGTCCTTGCACTTGCCAGGCAGATGCTTAGACTGCCGAGCTACGTTCCCAGCCTTTCAACTAGGTCATCTTCAGTGAAAAGTAACAGAATCTGTCTTGTTATGTGCCTGTGTAGGCAGAAATAAAACTTCTCTGGGTGTGCTTCTATGAGTACATCCGCAATAAGCAGGGAAAACTGTCAAGCCTGTGGGAGGGGAGGAGGTATGGCCGCTTTCTTTCACATCCTTTTATTAGGAGGGCCAAAGTGTCAAGTTACGGATGATTTTAATTTTTGTATGTGTGCTGTTTTCCATAATAAAATGAGTTGCATTTGTAATTAGGTTGTTAGAAAAAAAAATATTTTAAATGATTTCAGGGCTGGGAGTGTAACTCAGTGGTAGAGCGCAAACCTAGCACGTGAGGGGTCCTGGGCTCCACGCCCAACAAGGCAAAAGTCGGCAGCAGAACGGATTACGCTTCAGGAAACTGCCACAATTTCTGGAAAAAAAGCAGATGCCGGTCAGCAATTTAGGGACGCGCGTTGTCCACTGGCCCCACCCCCCTCCCTCCCGCTTCCGCTGAGGCTTGAATCGGAGTGGTGCTGCCACCTAGAGGCCTTCTTCGGACATTACCTCCGGCCCTCTTCAGAGGCCGCCCTCCAGGTGGAGTTTGCAGTTCTCTTTTGCAGCCAGGAGGACTAAGGTCTAAAGATCAGAAGAACTTCCGGTGTGAGGTCAGCCTGGGAAGCGCAAGACGGGGAGATGGCTCAGTAGAATAAGCTTCCCTGGCAAGCGCCTGCATCTGTGCCTGCAAAGTCCACTGCAAAATGAAAGTGCCACCACTTGTTCCAAAATTCTTTCTTTTTTTTTTTTTTTTTTTTTTTTTTTTGCACCGGGGATCAAACTTAGGACCTTGTGCTTGTCACACAGGCACTTATGCCTCTGAGCTATCTCCCCGGCCCCCAACTTCTCAAGAATTCAAAACTGTAACAGTTGAGATTAAACCTAGGCGGGGCCCTTCCTAGCACGAAGCCCTGTGCAAGGGCAGAGGCTGCGCGGCTGTGGGTCCAGCTCTGTCTTCATCCTTTTATGTGCAGGGGAGCTAGCAGTGCTGCTGTGTGTCATTCCATGTATGCGTACTGCGGTGTGAATCGTGTTGATCTGCACGCGTGCGCGCCTGTGTACCTGCACATTTGCGTAGGCGACAGTGTTTATGTGTATGGTCATGCCTATGTGCGAGAGACCGCAGGTTTCTGTGTTCTACATGGTCAGAACTCTGGGCAGCTGAGGAATGGCAAGGGGTTGCTCTTGGCCCATACCCACTCCGTCTAAATCTTGGCACCCAGAGAAGACCAAATTCTAGCACAGCTTCCAGCGGCGCGAAGCCGTGTTCCTGGGATGGTGCTTCCTTCTGGCCTGACACTCTGAAAGGATTTGCTGCGCCTTCCAGCCAACACCGCACCACGGGCTGCTGACCTGTTCTTAGAGCTTTTGCTAAAAGAGGCTTCCAGGGTGGCTCTCCCCTCTGTCCTGCTTGAGATGGAGATGGGTCTCCTACAACTCACAGGACCCAGAAGCCATTCCTTTGTAATGAAACCATCAGGAATCACAGGGCCTTGCTGTCTCCCAGTCTCTGGGAGGACAGGATCCCAGCTTTGATAATGGCCAGCAAGCAAGCACAATGGCTCGTCACTTTGAAACTCACCAGCCATTCCTATTTTCCCTGAAGTCTCTGCTCTCCCTTGAAACCATGATCTTCCCTTTTATTTTATTTATGTTTTTTAATGTATTTGGCTGTTCCAGGGTCTCACTGTGCAGCTTGGGCTCATCGTGATCCTCCTGGTTTCAGCCTCCCCAGCGCTAGGATTGCAGACGTGCAGCACTACGCCTGGACTCTGTGGGCAGCTCAGCACTCCCTGCGGGAAGGGCTAGTATGGCTTGTGGTGCTGGGGATCAAACCACGGTCCCTGAGCTTGCCTAAACTTGCCTAAGCAGGTGCTTTATTCTGCTGAGCTATCTCGCCGGTCCCCACCCTCCCTTATAAATGCCTGTACAATTCAAAAAGGAGCTCGGCTTTTTCCCCTATTACTTATTAAATAAAAAGTATGAGCCGCACATGATGGTATGCTCCTGTAGACCCTTGAGTCCAAGAATTTGAGACCAGCCTCGGCAGTGTAGTGATACCCTACCTCAAATAAAACAAAAATAAAGTAAAATAAAATAAAACAACAGGGGGCATTGTTCTGTATTAAGTCCTGTAGCAGGCCCCAGCCTATCAGGCTAAAAATCAAGATGGAGTCCTTCACATTAAATTTCAACCTCACCAAGTTCTAACTAAACTGTTTACTTGTTAACCTGCAATAAATGAGGATTAGAGAGATAAGCATCGGATTTCCCCAACAAGCTAGTTTCCATGGGCGTGAACTTCCCTCCACCTTAATCCTTTCACACACAAAAGGAAGCCAGAAGTGGCCTGATGTTAACCCATGATTTTTCTATTGTTCTGTCTCCCAGTCTGGCCCTACGAGGAAAGAGGAAAGCGAGGAAAGCGACTTTCATCTGCCCTTTTCTGTCTGTAAACCAACCTCCTCCACCAGGCTCATTAGCACTTATTGTGTTTTATGGCATGAAGTTGGTGCCAGACTCTGCAATTGAAAATAAAGCCAATTAATACACTTAAGTTACGTAAGGTCGTCCTTTGGCAGGAAGTCCTGGAGGAGAGTTCGCTTTCACCACCGCACTCGGTGGCCATGTTTCTTCCCTCTGACACTGTCCCTCCCGGCTGTACCATTCTGGGCATGCCACTGCCCAATGGACACCACCCTAGCTCCCATAGGGACACTGAGCCCAGCTGATGTCAGAGGGGTGGCACCTGGGAGCCACTGTCCTCCAGTGCCCCTCAGGTGGGCACCATGCTACTTCCCAGAACTCCTGGGGAAACAGTCCAATTGTTTAGTGATATATGTATTGTATTCTGCCTCTCTCTCTCTCTCTCTCTCTCTCTCTCTCTCTCCCTTTCTCTCTCTCTCTCCACTCCCTGCAGGCATCCACCCTGACCTGGGAGTTCTTTGCCCAAGTTCTGTTCCTAGGGAACCCCAAATCTGAGGCTACTATCTGAAGCTTGTCCCCAGCAGTTATGGCTCTGTCCTCAGGGCTGTTCTTGGGAGGGAGGTTGCCTGCACCCTAAAGAGATGCAATAGCCACATCCAGACTCCACCTGGAATCCATTCCTGACCCCTACCGATGTTCTTTTCTCTTTTCTCAGCTTTTCTGCTTTTGTTGAACAGATTCTTCCTTTTTCTCTTTTTTTTTTTTTTTTTTTTTTAATAATCCTTGGGAAACAGAGGCACTTGGGCCAAATCTCATCAGTCCACTCCTGCTCTGAGCCAGGCCCAGCTGCAGGTGCAACAGTTAGGACCCTTGGTGCACGCACCCCAACAGCAGCTGTGATGCAGGCTCTGCCATCCCCAGTCTACAAAGGAGGACCCTTAAATCACTCGCCTCCCACTGAGGCCAGAGGTAAAAACGGGGCAAACTGGCTGTAGAAGTGGGAGGGACCTGCACATGCGCAGAATAAGCCCTGCGCGTGGAACCAGCGTGCTATCTTTAATTGTTCTCTTGAGAACTTGAGCAGATTTTTGATAGGGAGGCCTAGACAGGAGGTCAGCACGCGGATGCGAGACACACAGACCCTGCTATTGAGTTTCTGCCCTCTGTGCTCTCTCGCACGGTGATCTCTTCTCACTTTAGAATCTATAGCTTTTCCTACTTTTCATTGACCCAAGCTTGCTCTGCGGAGCGTTTTTTGTCATACCTTCAATAAATGTAAAACCTCTCCACCTTTGGCACTTGGCTTGGCCAATTCTTTGTTCAGGACAGAAAAAAAAAAAAAAAAAAAAAACCTACAAACCATTCCTCGAAGGAGACTCCTGCCCACTACACCCAGTTGCAGCACTCCAAGACTGGAACCCTGTTCCGTCTGCTGCAAGGGTCCAATCCCGGTTCTTCCCCTCACTTCCTCTGGACCTTGACAGTTCATTTCTCTCTCTGGATGTGCCTCAGTTTCCCCATTTGTTGAAGGAGTATGCGGGTGTCTCCAGAGATCTTCCAGCCTTTGCCCTCAGGCTCCTTAAGGGAGAGAGTTCAGGGGTGCAGTGGCTTCCTGTTCCCAGTCTAAGACTCCGGGTGCACCACGGCTGCCCTAAAATGTGACCGTGGACCTCGCCTGGCTCTTAACCAAAATTCCCCAAATGCATGCACAGCTTTTCTTCCTCCTTCGCCTGCCTTTCAAGGCTTCTGGGTCTTGATTATCAAAGAGAATTTAATAAGGATTAGCAGCAAACACGAAAATCCCTACGGGAACTTCCTCCTCCGGACTCTACACAAGCACTCGGGAAGCCTCACCTTGACCCCTGAACTCCTGAGAAAACCGTAATGGCTCCTCCTCTGAGCAATGTGGCCTAGGGGTTAAAGATGTCAACTTTGGGGTTAGGATCAAATGCCAGTTCCAGCACTTACCGTGGGTCAAAGCCTAAAATTACATTCATTTAGCTGAATGATCTTTAAAGATTTTAGATGTTTGAAACAGGGTCTTGCTATGTAGTTCTGGCTGGCCTCCAAATTGTGATCCTTCTGCCTCAGCCCTCTGAGTGCTAGGATTAAAGGTGTTTGCCACCACATCCAACTAATTTAAAGATTTTATTTGGCCTTATTTTAAATTCTAGAATCAGGCAGCACTTCATTCCACAAAAATAGGATAAATGGGGCTGGCGATCTAGCTTAGCAGACTAAAGCGCCTGCTTTGGCAAGGGCAGAGACGACAGTTTGATCCCCAGCACCACATGCTGTGCCAGCCCCCTCCCCAGGGCGCACTGAGCAGGCAACTGAGTCTGGGTATGGTGGCGCACACCTATAATCCCAACGCTGGGGAGGCTGAAAACAGGAGGATCATTATGAGTCCAAGCTGCGTAGTGAGACCCTGTAACAACCAAATACATTAAAAATAATAATAATAATAATAATAATAATAATAAGTGCTTCCATGAGCCAGGCAGGGGAAGTTGGTTTCATAGATTACAGATACGGAAAAGTTGAAGAGACCAGTAATGAAACTAAGCTACAATGGGTCATTTCAAAGTCCCTTTCCTTATAAGGTGAGGATAGGAAAGCAGTGATAGGAAACATAGGAAAATAGGTGATCGCTGTCAGCTTGCTTTCTCTTTTGTGAACAGATTAAGGAAAGGAAACTTCAGCCGGTCGGGAACTGTCCTGTTTTGGAAATATGATAGTTATGTCTCACCCCTCTGGCTTCTTTTTCTTTTTCTGGGAGCGGCGGGGGGCAGGGATTGAGCTCAGGTCCTTGAGCTTACTCTGCTGAGCTATTTCCCCGGTCCCCCTCCTGGTTTCTTGAAAGGTCAGGTAAACTGCTTAGTTTCAGTTTGGTGACTAGAACTTTAGCCTGAGGGACTCCATTTTTCTTTTAGCCGGATCTAAGAAACTAGACACCTGTCCCACTTATATAACAGAGGTCACGGTTTAAGATGCGGAGAAGGAAGAGCCTTACAATCCATAAGAATCCATTCCACAGGGGCAGCGTTTGAAGGCCTAGGTGTGGCCAAAGCAGACGGTGTGTTCTGGGGACCTGGATGAGGACAAAGCAGTACAGATGCTAAACACTACCCTCTGACCTCCCAAGGGCCCCTCCCCTTGGAAACCTGGAATGTTCTACTTTGTACAGGCTCCATGGAGCCCAGCTCCAGGAATGCCAATCCCAAAGGGCCTGGGTGCAGGGTGAGGCTTCCAGCTTCTAGAAGCTGTAAATCCCCACCCCCAAGTCCCAGAGCGCTGATTTCCAGCCTCCAGGCCACGCTTTCACTTGCAGCACTAAACTCATGAGGGTCTCCAAGGTCACCTCACAGCCTCAGAGGTCTCAAGGAGGCAAGCATTACTCATCCCCGTCTCCCCCACAGTGCTAGGCTTTCAGCACAGAACAAGGACACAGAAATGCTGGCCCCCTGGAAGGTTATCGGGACTGGGAGAGTCCCAGGCCAACTTCTGCCATCATCCTGCATGGGTGCTCAGTAACCCCTCTTGCTTGCAGGAGGTCAGGGCTCTGATTCCACCCAGTGCCCAGGGTGCAAACCTTCTGTCCTGTGTGGTTCAGCCTCTCTGATGACAGTCAAACCCCCCCTGGTCCCCAGGAAACAGGTCCAGCAGATACCAAGCTTGCATCCCTTTTACAAAATGCCATCGTTGTCACATAGAGCCTGTGCACTCCTCCCCACTCACTCTACTCAGCTCTAGATCACCTGCACTACCTAACAATAGAAATGCTGTGGATGGAGTTGTCGCATCGCATTGTTTAGCGAACAATGACAAGAGAAAAATCTATACACGTTCAGAACAGGTACAGTTGTTTTCTATTTTTAATCAGTAGTGGATTGGCCCTGTGGTCGGAGCCTGCAAATATACACGGCTGATAGCACTGATCCACTCTCCATGCAGGAGGCCACAGTGCTGGCCAGTGATAGGAAGTGGCCAGGCACTTTGGCCAGCATACTCCTCTGTGTGCCTGGACAAGAGCCATCCTGGTTGTACATCTGAGCTAGTCCGCTTTGCACTGCCATAAAGAAATACCTGATGTAACTTGGAAAGAGAAGAGCTTCATTTCACATCATGGTTTTTGACATTCCAGCTCATGACTGGGTGGCCCATTGTTGTGGGCTTCCAGTGGGTGCCCAGGTGTTGTGGGGGCACCTGGAGCAAAAGAAAAGAAACTGCTCACCCCTGGGTAGGAAGCAAAGAGGAAAAAAGAAGAGTCTGAGGTCTCACAAATCCCCTTCAAGCCACCCTTCAGCACATGGCCCTTGGGGTCTATAGCATCAGGAGGCCACCAAATCCCCCAAACCTGGCCTACCCCAAGGGCTGACCCCCAGGCTGCTGTGACAGAAGGCCACTGTGAAGGTCTCTCTCTGAGCAGGATTTAAAGTTAAGTGGCTTCCTGTATTTACTGTCCTGGGGCCTAGGTAACTTGCTCAAAGAGTAGAGGCTGCCATGCAATAAGTGCCACTCTTCACACCAAGGGCCACAGCAGAGACCTGGATTGCCTCACAACAACTGTGACACCTTCCAGGGCAAGATAGAGCCACAGCTGAGGACACCTGGCTCTTGCTTCAATTCTTAAGACCGCAGCTGCAGCCATTTGGCTCCTGCTGTAAATGTCAACCGAAGAGATAGGACAGTTCCCTTAATTGGCAAAATGTACTGCTGTAGAGAAGTCTTTGATCTAAATTTCCCAAGATCCTGCTCAGTTTCTCACCTCATATCATCTGTCTTTCTCCTTTGTTTGGAAACCCAGTAAATACTGGTTGTCCAAAGAAGTTTTTGTCTTCAATCCTCAGAGAGTTCCAACCTTCTTGGATTCCCCAAAACCATACCACCAAGCTCTTATTTAAACCTTCACCATAACTTGTTATAGGAGATTGGAGGCGAGCCAAATCCCCATACTCGTGAGCCTGCAATTTGAATAAAATTATTATAATTGCAGCCATTGTCACAGTTTGTTCTATCTGCGCCAGCCTAATAGGGAACAATGAAAACTAGGCATAATAATTTGGGCTGAGGAGACAAACTGGACCGTGTTCAAAGATCTGGTAAGTCCTGAATGAATGAATTCCACAGCATTAGACCCAAATTCATTCAACAGTAGGACAATATTTCATACACCATCTCTCAGCATGTTTCAGTGCCCTCTGGAACATCTTTAGGAAGCGGGGCTTTGAAGAAGGTGGAGCATCAGCACTGGTTCCATGCCTCTGCCGGGCTGAGTCCCAGGGGCAGGGCCTCTTCCCAGGCAATCCTTACAAAGAAGTGTGACGACCCTCAAAGTGTGTATCATGTCTTTAAGTCAGTTCACCCACACTGTCAGCTATAGGTCACTTTTTCTTCTGATGCCTTGGTCAGAAAGGTTGGCAGCTTCCTCTTACAAGGCTGCTGCTGGTAAGTGCAAGCCAAATGTAATGAGAAGGTGGATTTCAGTAGTATTGTCCTACTTCCTTGGTCCATTTTAATTTTTGTTTTGAGACAGGGTCTCACTAAATTGCCCAGGCTGATCTTGAACTTGTGATCTTCTTGCCTCAGCCTCTTGGGTAGCTGGGAATACAAGTGTGCACCACACCTGGCCCTCATGTTTTAGTCCACATTCTTGTAAAGACACCAACAAGCAATAAACTGGTCCTGTGTGTGTGTTGAAAGTGACATAATCAACGTATTTCCTGGGCCAGCCAGATAGCTCAGCAGATTAAAGCACATGCTTAGGCAGACTCAGGGGTTGGAGGTTTGATCCCCAGCCTGCCGTATCAACCCTGCCACCGGGGTGAGCTGAGCTGGCACTGAGACTGGGCATGGTGGCGCGGGCCTGTAATCCCAGCACTTGGGAAGCTGAAAACAGGAGAATCACTATGAGTCCAATCTGTGTAGTGAGACCCTGTACACCCTGCACTAAATTTTAT
>NW_004524640.1:9185116-9200733 GCF_000260255.1 Octodon degus
ATATATATATTTAGTGATCTGCTGATTGTCATCCCTATCCACTATGACATATGAGACAGCTCCATGATAGTTTCCGTAGATGGGGTCCCTTGTTCCCAGTGCCCCGGATTACCAGAATCGTCCACCCTGCAGCTGAAAGACACTTGCACTGATTCACAATAATGGAGGACTCCACAGCATAGCTTCAAGCACAGGGCTCCTTCTGCGCATGCGTGAGTCTCGCTGGGCTAGGTAGGGCCTGAGATTCTTGGTTATAACACGTATCTTAGATTCGCTGATACTCCCTGGTTGTTCTTTGTTCCTCACATCACAGAATATGTGAGAGTCTTCACTTCCCCATTCTCACCTGCACTTGAATTTTAATTTTTGCCAATCTGAGGAGTTCTGTGTTTCAACTGGCATTGCTGGTTACTGGCGCCTTTGAGCACATTGTCAACTTTACCATGTGGTTCCTCCCACCATAATCAACTCCTCATGCTCCAGCCAGATGTAAGCTTGGAGAAGGCAGGGCTGGGTCTCACATGACAGACTCACGTTCCTGCCCAGTCCGGGCATAGGCTGTATCTCCCTTTCTCCCTCCGAACCTTAAGGCCCAAGCTCCCCAAATACCTGTATAATCAAAACTATAGTCAGTGTTTAAAAATATTTAGCACCCTCAAAAACACACTGCCATTAATCCTTCTCAAAATCCCCTCCTCACGTCAAACACACTCATTCCGTGGTCTTGACACTTTCTGAAAGTCGTCTCTTGTGAGTGCAGCTAGTTGCACCGTCATGGCTGCCTTGATGCCCTAAATTGATTAAAAATGTTGACCTTTCAAGGTCATTTTGACCTTGGGGAAGAGGCAAAAGTCTCGTGGTGTCAGATTTGGTGAATAACGAGGCTGCTTTCCCATCGGACCCTCTCAGAAGCAGCGTCCACCATGTTTTTGAGTTGCGTGTCACGAAGATGCAAAGAGGCATGTTTCAGGAAGTGCTTCAGAGAAGGGTAAGAATGATGGGAGAAGTATGTTCAAAGGGAGCAGAGTGTTTTTAGGGGATTAATGGCAGTGTGTTTTTTACAGTAATAATTTTTTAAATTTAAACCATAATATTTTGGTCATCTCTCGTAGACCCTGCTGGGTTTTACTCACACTGCGTCCTCTGCGTGGAACGCTGTGTCCTTTCCAGCCCTGGACGCACCCACTTGGGTTTAAGGCCAACTTCAGGAGGCACCTCTTCCGTGAAGCCTATGCTCTGACCAGGGCCCTAGCACATCCGTAGTGACAACCACTCTCCTAGGGGCCTGTGCTGGCCCCATGTCACTTGCTGCTTCAGGGATAAATCTTTTCTTATTTATTATGTATTTAGTACAGATCAGACTCATAGTGATTCTCCTGTTTTCAGCCTCCCAAGCACTGGGATTACAGGCGTGCATCACCACACCCAGTCTAAATTAATGTCTCAGTGCGCCCCGGGGTGGGGCCGGCAAGGCACACCATTGCTCTCTGCCTAAACAGACGCTTTATTCTGCTGAGCTATCTGGCAGTCCCCATCTTTTCTTCAGAGCCAACTCTGACCCCAGCAGAGAGAAGTGTCTAAGGACCAGTGCACGTCTCATTCTCTGCTTCCTGGGCAGATGTTTGTGCTGTCAAGCATACAGGCGGACAAGCCTCAGAGCCACCTTCTCCCACATTGCTCCTTTGCACCCTGTAAAGTCCTGAGGACAAGGACTGTATCACGTCCGCAGTGCTGTCCCCTGCCTCACCAAACAGGGCTGAGGCTTTGATTTGCGGTGTATATTTGCTGATGCTGCAGTAGAGTTACCTGGCAAGGTACAAAGTGGACTTGTCACCTATGGCTGGGCTCAGATCCCAGCCTCTTATTGGTATAATTGTCTGCAATTTACTTGGCTTCTACAGTCTTGTCCTCCCCTTTGTAAAGGGGCTAACAGCTTTACAAGGATGACGTTGATACGAAACACAGCTGTGTGTGCAGAACATCAGAGCATTTCTGTGTCCCAACAGAACACAGCGTGCAGGGCTAAGTGTCAGGGGAGTCATGTGTCCTGCAATGTACGTGAGACAAGTACCTGCTGAAAAGGTGAAGTTCTGTTTTCTGGCACCAAGAATAGTTTCTGGCAGAAAATAGGTACCTCAGGGCCAGCCAGATAGCTCAGTGGATTAAAGCACCTGCTTAGGCAGACGCAGGGACCAGGTTTTGACCCCAGGTGTGCTGTGCCAACCCCGGTCCTGACCCCGGGGGTGAGCTGAGATGGCGTTTGAGACTGAGTGTGGTGACGTGCACCAGTAATACCAGTGCTTGAGAGGTTGAAAACAAGAGAATCATTATGAGTCCAATCTGTGTAGTGAGACCTTATAGACCCTGTACTAAATATAAAAAAGAAAAGAAAATAGGTACCTCTAAAAGGTGGCGGGCTGGACCAGGAAGCTTGAGCTGTCACACACTTAAGATGCTCAGTAGCTACCTAGTCAGATTTTCTTCTCTTCATTGGATCCTGGTCCAAACCCATCTGGAAGCCACTCCCTTTTATGGGAGGAGGATACTGGGGAGAAATGTGGGAACACAGCTTCCCTTCTCTTAACAGTAATTTTTGATTCTTCCATGTTGCTCTGATTTTTCCAGAGCAAGATAACAACCATGACAGACTCTTTAGGTGGTCTTCAGTGAGCCCCTTCTGCCTGTGGCAAAATCCCTGTGAGGTCTCTCCCTGGGTCTGACCGTAGGGCCCTTTGGCTACGGGAACGCTGACAATTGAAAGTAAGGCTTGATAAAATCTTTGCACACTCAATCTTGTCACTTTGAAATGTCCCTCGTTAGAACCCAGTCATCACACAATGAAGACACCCAAGCCAGCATTGGGGAAAGAGTGCTTCCCAGGCAGCCCTACCTGAGTGCCATCCTAGCTGCAAGGTGTCCATCCCAGCTGTGGTACCCACGCCATCTGGAAGGATTCCACCCAAGCTGTAGGACCCACACGAGCTGAGGCACCAGAATGCATGGCACAGATGACACAGCAAGCAGAAATGAGCCAGGCCAGCAGAGCCCTTCTCATTTGCATGATTGGGAGCAAATTTTTAAGCCACTGGTTCTGGATGAGGTTGGGAACACAACAAAATAAAACATGCCCATGACTAAAGTAGGTGTGGAGGGGACAAGTCAGTGAGCTGAGGGTGGGGGTGCTGCTGGCATAGAGGCCCACCAGGTGAAAAGCTCCAGGATCAACTGGAAAGCACAGCTGTCCTGAAGCCCGTTCTCTTGAGGATTCTTCCCTGGGGTTCCAGTCCCAAGTCCTCCCCTGCTGACACTAGGGATCATTATTAACTAAACAAGGAGATGCCCAGGCTCACAGTACAGGATGCCAAGAAGTGGACAGTTTCTGCAAAGTTCACGGTACAGCCCGGTGGGCTCATGTGGCATTGTCTGTAGGTCCTCTGGTCCTATGGCTTCAGCAACGGACAGTACGCATGGCTATGAAACTGCTTGTTCAAGACCTCAGGAGCAAGAGATACTCCCTCAGTATCCCCAGCAGAGAAAAGAATTTCCCAGAAAGCACCACACACCTTTCCTTGCATCCCATTGGCCTATGCTGAGTCATATGCCCAGTGCTGAACCAATCATATGTGTGAGGGACAAGTGGGGAGGAGAATTTCCATCAACCAGTCAAACTCACCCACTGATTTCAAGGAATGTGTGCAATCAGTTCCTCTAAATCTAATGGGGAAGTGGGACAACATGGCAGGGTACAGTCCAGCAATGTAGGGGACACATCTTCCTAGGCCAAGGAGGAGAATGATATTTTTTTACTAGGTACACTGGGACAGGATGGCTCTGTACATGTTCTCCTGATCACAAGGGAAGAGGAAGGGAAGTCTAGTAGGCAGTTAGGGTCCGCGGGGCTATGCACTCGCCAGCACCCTGCCCTCCCTGGTCCCCACTGCATCATGAAGCACACATCAAGCAAAGGAGCAAGACTCCGATGTGTGCTTTCTTTCTTTATTATTACACTTTCTTTGAGGAGCAGGTGCCTCTTCCGCACTGTGTCTAGTACTTGGATTTGCTCTTTTCTCCGTATTTCTCCTCCAGCGCTTTCTGCAAATTCATGTTCATGGCATTTTTCTGGTGCCACCGTCCTACAGAGGGTGGAAGAGGACCAGCGCCGATCGCCCAGCAGCCTCAGCAGGGCCCAGGCCGGCGGTGACCGCAGCTCTCCAAGTCCTCCCAGGATTCCCACTCCACTTCTGGCTCCGTCTGGGCCTCAGAGCCACCACGCTGCACCCAGGAGGGAGCAGATGCACCTCCCGTCACCCGCAGTCCCACCTACCCAGGTCGTCTGTCTTCCTGCCATGCCAGTGTTCCAAGTCTCGCACCGATTTCTCCAGCACCTCAGGCGTGTAGGAAGCTTTCATGAGGCTCTTGGTCTCGTGCGGCGACCCTGTGGGACACCATGAAGAAACCCCCAGAGTCCCAAGTCAGTGGAGGTGGGGTGCTCTATGGCTTGCTTACAACAGGCACTAATTGCCTCTGTAGATGGAGGGCAGGACAGGGAAGGGGCAATGGAGGTTCCCAGGGTACAGTAGGTCTGAATTCAAACCCCAGCTCTGGATTTAAGAGTAACACGGCCTCTGATAAGTTTTCAACCTTTCTGAACTTCTCTTTCTTCATCCAGAGGAGTAAGATTTCCTCCCAATGCCTCAAAGATTGAATGACAGATCAATGTTCAGTCATTCAATCATTGATCTGAGCATCTGGGTGCGACAACTAATGCCTGCATCTTTTTTTTTTTTTTTTTTTTAACTGGGGATTGAACTCAGGACCTTGAGCTTGCCAAGCAAGCACTTATTCTACTGAGCTATCTCTCCAGCCCCTAATGCCTGTATCTTCAGGAAATTTATCTCAATGCCCTGGATCAAAGCACAAACCAGGAAATAAGTTACTGTAATGAAGAGCCATCAGAAACATCAGAGAGAGGCCCAGATCCCAAAGGATAACAAGGATCGAAATGATCCAGCACAGGGGCTGAGGGCTGCAATGCTGGGACTGAAGCCAGAGCCCAAGCGTGAGCAAGCCATCCTGAGCCACACCCAAGGGCAGGACCTCCTGGGCTAGACACATCTGGGTGCACTTTAGGACAGCAGAGACAAGGCGCTCTTAGCAGCACAGAGACAGGCAAGGTCGCACACACCTATAGTCCGAGCTACCCGTCTGGGAGACTGAGGCAGGAGGACCACCAGCAAGTCCAAGACCAGCAAGCTTAAGGTCCTGTCTCCAAAATAAAATCTCAAAAGGGTAGGAGCAGCTGGGGAATATAGCTCAGCGGAAGAGCACTTGTCAAACACAGGTAAATCCCTGGGTTCAAGCCCAGCACCATTTTTTAAAAAATTTATTTATTTGGTACAGTGTCTAGCTATACAGCTTGGTCTCGTAGTGATCCTCCTGTCTCAGTCTCCCCAGTGCTGGGATTATGGGAATGCGCCCACCACGGCCAGTCTCGGTGGTCAGCATGGCTCCTGGGCCAACACAGCATGTTGCAGGCAGCCTGAGTTAGATAGAATATTGTAGGCAGTCAGACAGGGTCAGACCCTCAGAGGAAATAACAACAGCCAGGCGCCTTACAGCCGTGGGAGGGATGGATGCCCCTGCTGTGAACCAAACCTGAAGACTGGCATCCAGGATTGATCATTACTTAGGAAGAATTATTGTTTGAAGGTCATCAGATAAGGTCCTGTTTTACATTCATGCCCACTTACTAGGTGACTCGCTACCCCATTTGGTCCTGGGCCTAATCAATTTTACCTGAGAAATGGGGCTTGTAATCCCATTGGTTGACCATAGTTTTGTCCCATCTCTTGCCCACCTTAGCGAGTTCCCATTCTCTCCACCTTAGCCCCACATGGTTTTACACTATAAAAGTCCCTGAAAGAGACAGCTTCCCGGGGAACTACCCAATTGGGCCTCCTCCTGCCCCTCTCTCTGACAGGAGCTTTCTTTCTCTCAATAAATATATTCTGCTCATAACCTCCATTTGTTCCTAAAATTCATTCTTCGGCTTTAGAGAACATGAACTCATGCAGGTCAGGTCGGGAGATCGTTTTTCCCTACGTCATTTGGAGGTTCCCTGTATCATTTGGAGGTCACCCACCGAGACCAGTTTTTCTCCCTGTATCAGTACCAGGCATTGAAGCCAGCTCCTTGCATTCACCAGGCAGGCTCTTAGACCGCTGAGCTATCTCCCCAGCCCCCAGGACCATTTTTAAAAAGAGAGAAATAAAAGTCAGTTCATTTATAAAGAATAATAATTGATTTGCTTCACCATCAAAGTAAAAAGGTGGGTCAATATCGAAGTTCTAACCGGAAATAATCATCATTGTAGATCTGTCTATAATACAATTTTTTTTTTTTTTTTTTTTGAGGCAGGGTCTTACTATGTAGCCCAGGCTGGCCTCAACCTCACAGTCATTCTCCTGCCTCAGCCTCCTGAGTGCCAGGATGACAGGGATGTGCCACTATGTCCAGCTTACAATCCTCTTGTAGGACTGACCAAAAAGCTGACCTAAAGCTGGCGTAAAACTGGTGTAAAACAGAACCTTACCACAGCACGCTTATGAACAACACACTTCAGGAAGAAAAGCAACGGCCTTAGAAGAAAGGCCTGTGATGCGAAAGGGAAGCAGTAAAGTTGGCCGTGTGTTAATCAGAACAACAGAGCCAATGTCTAATAGGAGATGAAATAATGACAATGACATTTAACTTTTTCTCCAGTTCTGGGGACGGATCCCAGTGCCCTGCTCATGCTTGGTGGACACAGTCACTGAGCCACACCACAGCCCTCTAGCCATTTTTGAAGGTTTACCATGTACACAAACCATCCTAGGAGCTTCCCATGAGCTTAGGCATTAAATCTTCTCAGGCAGTTTAAGAAGCAACTACAGTATGACCCCCACTTTACTGGTGAAATCACTAAAGCCCAGAGAGGTCAAGTCACTTGTCCCAAACCACACAGCTCCAGAACTCTGACTCAGGTCCTGTGGCCCCAGGCTAAACTTAAACTACTTTGTTTATGTGGACAACTCTGTAAAATAGCAGCCTACAGACAGGCTGAGGAGAGATGGAGAAATTAAAGAGAAAGCCCTCCATGTCCTTAAACTATTTAGAAAAACATGACTACTTCAGAATTTGTTGACTCTACACATTGAAATGTTCGAGGGAGCTACTAAATGAGTAGGAAAATCTGGGCATGGTGGTGCTCGCCTGTGATCCCAGCGCTTGGGAGGCTGAAAACAGGAGGATCACTACAAGTTGGAGCTACGTAGTGAGACCCTGTAGACCCTGCAGACCATATACTAAATACATTTTTTTTAAAAAATGGGGGCTCACTTTTTGTAGCCTCCAGGCTTGTCTCAAACTCAAAAAAGAAAAAATGAAAAAGCTCAAACAAATCCAAGAAAGGAGAAAAAAGGATAGAAAAAGCACACACAGAAAACACAAACCGAAGTCATGGAAATAAATCCAAATATGTCAATAATTCAAATAACTATAAATGGACTAAGCCTACTGCTTCACAACAGAATATCAGGCTGTGTCAAATGTTTTCCAGGTTAAAATTATTTAAAGCCTACTGATAAGATGCAAAATTTTAAGATACAAAGAGAAGATAAATGTAGAAGGCCAGAAAAAGATGGAACAAGCAAATACTAACAAAAAGCAGTCTGATCTAGCAATATCTATAGCAGACAAAATAGACTGCAAAGCAAAGACACTGGGAGACATTAAAAATGGGTGTGATTAACTAAAGGTGCTGCAATAATTCTAAATTTGCTGCATTGAAAAAATCTCAAAATAGATAAGGCAAGATCATCAGAAATGAAATCAACAAATCTGCCGCGATAGCAGAGAATTTAAAGATCCGTCTTTCAGTAATTAATAGTTCAGGAGAGAAGATTAATAAGGAATGGCAGGATCTACAGAGATGTAATTCATAAGGCTGTTTTTGCCTAACACCAGGCCCTGTACCTGACAGGCCACCTCACACACAAAGCTGCCACGGGCTGTTCCAGAGTGGATCTCACCAGCTTCAGAGGACTAAAGTCATTACAGTTGTGTCCGCTTAAGAGGAGGCTATTGAGCCAGAGAAAGAAGTTTTTAGAGGCTGGTATTTATGGCTTGAAATGCTTATGTAATGGGACGTTAAGTTTGGACCAAAGCCTTCCCTTTTGATGCGATTGGATATCAAAGCAGCTGAGAAGCAGACTCATCCTGTGGATCTTGGAAGCAAGCGCCTAAAACCTGCCAGAGAACTCAATTCCATGTGGTTAGAAAATGACTGGATTTGAGGGAAACAGCCAAGATAATTTTTTTTCAGGGTCTCACTATGCAGTTCAGGCTGGCTTTGTGCTCGCTTTTTGTAGCCCCCAGCCTTGTCTCGAACTCGAAGCCATTCTCCTGTGTCAACCGCCCAAGTGCTGGGATCACAGGTGTGCACCACCACGGCCAGTTCCAGGGTGGGCAGGCACCACATGGGAGGCTGGGATCGAACCTGGGACCTTGAGTTGCTTATGCCTCTGAGCTATCTCCCCAGCCCATAGCTGTAATCTAAAGGATTTTTTAAGCATTCTGAGTCACCTGTCCTGGGATGGAGATGCCCTTCCCACCTTTCACATTAAATCTAATTAGAGAGGCTCTTGGGTCCCATGTACAGGCTGAAGGACACAGAAGAGCAAAGGATTTGGCCTGAGATGGCAGTGGACATGCATGTGGCCAGGGACCCTTCTACACGTGCAGTGGGCACGCAGGGTCTGCGGTCCAGAGTGGACAGTGAAGGAAAGATCAGCCCCAGGTCAGGTTAGTTCCATCCCAGAGCTCCTGGAGCCTGATGGACCCCAGAAGGGGAGGTGCTGAGGAGGACACCACAGGGCTTCAAAACAGCAGGGAGCCTGGGGACTTCCCATCCAGCAGGAGGGAAGCACATCCATGAACCCTGGGGCCACATGCAGAGCTAGGCAGGACTTCCGGATGCCCAGGGGAGAAGGACTTGGTTTCAAATCCTTGCCAAACAAGCAAGATAGTGAAACCATCTTCAGACAATGCCCCCATGTGACTCTTGGGATTCCAGCCTCCCCAGCCAGCCCTGGAGCCTGGGACTGAGGCAGCAGCAAGACACAGGCTCGACCCCACGCAGGCCTGGAGCCCAGAGTACCCATGGACCCTCTGGGTCCCCCACCCGGCTGTGGCTCCTACTACACACTGCTCCTCAGAAGCTCGTTGTATAAGCTTGCTTAGGTGCCGAGATCTCAGAACTGCGCATTATTATGATATTCTGGTTTTTTAAAATCTTGGAAAAGACTTTTGTTATTTAGTCACATTTTACAAAGGGGGAAACTTAGGTAAAAGGGACAGAGGAACTGGGCACTGGGCAGAGCTGGGGCACAGGGCAGAAATGGGATTCAAATGCCAGCTCAGTGCACACACACACACACACACACACACACACATATGCACACATACAACATGCATGTGTGCTTACATATACACACATGCACATACATACAACATTCATGCACACATGCATGCATGCATAACAGCAGGACACATATGCATGCACACACAACATGCATGCACATATGGACACACATACATGTCATGTGTACACACATGCATGTACACACAAGTGCACACGTGCATGCACACCTGTGTGCACATGCACACACAAAATGCATGCACGTATGTACATACACATGCCCAAGTGCACACCTGGTTCCACACCTGCCTCACCTGCACAGTCCCAGATAGCACCGCCCTTCCGGTCTCCAGCCCGGAGTCATCTGACTTCTCCCCCCAACACCCTCTACCACCACCCCAACACCTAAGGTCCCAAAACCATCAAGAAAGGCTTCTATGCTGCCTTCTGCACACATGTGCACTCAGCTACTTGCCCACCTTGGGGTATCTGGGCTGCACCTCCTGGGTAGTCTCAGGCTCCAGCTCTTGCCCCACTGGGCTCTATCTGGTCTCCACTCAATAGCCAAGTGGATCCTTTCATAAATGGAAGTCTCTCCTTTGCACCAAATCCTGCTGTGGCTTCCACTGAAAAGGTAGCTGAAGGGGCCTGCCTGACCTCCCCTGCCCTAGAAGCCCAGACTGGTCTGTCACCTCCAAGCCTTATCCTACCTAGGGCCCACATGCTAAAGAAACCACGGCAGCGAAGCCTGGGCTGTCCAGCTGCCTCTGGCCAGACTGAAGCAGGACTCGCCTGAGAGCCTGCTTGCTTTCTCCCTCTCTCTTCCTTTTTCCCATCATTCAAGACCCGGTACAGGCTAAACTACAGAATCTTGTGCCAAATACATGCGTTGTTTGTATGGTATGAAACACCCCATTTTACTATTCTTTCCTGTATTCTGCAATCATAATCCATCTGCCTGACAGACTGTGGACCCCACAAGGACTACGGTCCCCTTTCTCGTGTCTGCCTTCCCTACACCCATCTCCACCCTGGCACCAATTGCAATGCCAGGACACACAGGTGCTCGAAGCACACTGTTAGGAGTTTGTCAGAAGCCTTTCTTCTATAGTGCTCAATTTCTATAATAAGGTATGTTTTTCAGTAGGGATAAATATGTGATGAATCACCAAGCAAAAAAAGGGGGGCCTGTCATGCTGGCCCCACCCTGGGGTGCACTGAGACAGCAATTGAGACTGGGCATGGTGGCACATGCCTGTAATCCTAGCACTTGGGAGGCTGTAAACAGGAGAATCACTGCGAGTCCAATCTAGTAGTGAGACCCTGAACACCCTGTAGACACTTCCCTAAAATACAGAAAAAAAAAAAAAATCACCAGGTGAAACCAAGTCAAAAGTCCCAAGTCTGGCCATTGGTTCCCTTCAAGGAGGAGGTGGATGTGGGCAAAAGTAGCGGAGGTGGCTCCAAGGGTCCCTGGGACCCTTTGCCCCTGGAGGCTGCCTGTGCTGTTCAGGACTGAGCGCTTAGCAGCACTGAGGACCTCTACACACTTCTGCAGGGGTGGTAGTTCTCATGAATAAAACAGGTCCTACACATCTACACTGGTTTAAGTGCAAGTACAAGTTTGCTTGAGCATTAGGAAATCAGTTAATATGATTTATTATTGCGTTGACAGATCAAAGAGAAAATTGTAAGGCCACCTAAAAAATACAGGACAACAGTTAATACATCAGCACTTATTTATATTTTATAAAGAATAATAAAGGTAAGCCTCTGCAGTGCAATAAATATATTTTCAAACTTCTCTTAAAAGCACTGGATTACTAGGGCTGGTCAGATAGCTCAGCGGAGTAAAGTGCCTGCGTAGACAGACACAGGAGCCAGGGTTCGGTCCCCAGCCTGCCCTAGGGTGCACTGAGGCAGCAATTGAGACTGGGTGTGGTGGTGGCACCTATAATCCCAGCTCTTGGGAGGCTGAAAACCAGGAGAATCACTGAGTCCGATCTGTGTAGTGAGACCCTGTGGACCCTGTACTAAATACATAAAATAAATAAATAAAAATAAGAAAATTGCATTACTTAGCAAGACCCTATCTCAAAATAAAAAGCAAAAAAGGCTGAGGATGTAGCTCATTGCAAACGCCCTGAATTCAGTCCTCGTCAGGGCTGTGAAAGGTAAATGACTGCGTGTAATGCTAACAACCAGGGACGCTGCAAAGACGCCAGCTATTCCCGCTCAGATGCACCGTCGCGCTGCGTAACTTAGGGGGGACCAAGGCAAAAGCAAGGGAGAGACTGCGAACCTGGCTGCCAAGGTTCAGGTTCCACCTGTGCCTGGTCCTACCCGTGTGACCTGAAGCAAGTTATCTAACCTCTCCGTGACTCTATTTTTTTTTTTTTTCTATCTGAAAAATAATGGCAATGATAGGACGAAGCCCGTAAGGTGCTGGTGTAAGCTGTGCGCGGTGGAGCACTGTCTCGCGTCTGCTACGCACTGTGCACAAAGACCGCCGTGAGTATGACTCAGCAGAAGCGCCAGAAGCCTGCAAATACTGGAACTGAGGTGAACCGAGTAAGGTCCCTGGACATTAGATTAATAGACAAACACGAAAACCGCGGGGCAGGATGGCGCATGAGTGCGATCTCAGCCACGGGGAGGCTGAGGCAGAAGGATTGAAAGTTCAAGCCCAGCCTGGGAGACTCAGTGAGCATTTGTCTCAAAAGAAGAAAATTAAAATAGATGAGGATGGGCTGGCCGGATAGCTCAGCGGACTAAAGCAAGCGGTTCAATGCCTCACCATGCCATGCCAGCCCCGCCCCAAGGGCTGTAATCCCAGCGCTTGGGAGGCTAAAGACAAGAGGATCACGACGAGTCTGATCTGTATAGGGAGACCCTGTAGGCTCTGTAATAAGTGGATAAAAAAATAAAATAGATGAGGACATTGGCTCATGCCCTCTGACTTCAAAGCCCAGTATTGCAACACAGCTACTACTGCTCTTACTAATAATAACAATAATAGCTTCGAACAACACCAGCAGAAGCAACCTCAGAAAATTAGGGAAGGGCCTACAGGGTGTTCAAGGTCTCACTACTAGATCAGACTCGTAGGGACCCACCTGTTTACAGCCTCCCAAGCGCTGGGATTACAGGCGCACGCCACCGTGCCCAGTCTCCATTGCTGTCTCAGCACGCCCCCGGGGGCAAGGCCGACACTGCAGACCCGGGGATCAAGCCCCCGGCCCCTGAACCTGCTTGCAGGCGCTTTAATCTGCTGAGCTATTTGGCCCGGCTCTGGAAAATGTTATAATTTAATTTAATTTAGGTTTTAGTGCTGGAGATTGCATGCATGCTAAGCATACATTCTACCACTAATACTACAGTCCCAGAAAATTAAATTTTTTAAATGATACCATTTGCAATGAGGGGAAAAATCTATTTATTTTCCTGAATAAATCTAACAACAACAAAAAACAGCTCATGATCTTTAGTAAAACAAATTACAAACTGTTATTGTCAGACATTGAAGGAAGATTTACATTAATGGAACTACAAACAGTATCTATAAATTATCAAATTTACTATCATAAAGCTGATAACTGTCCCTAAACTGAGTGGTAGACTTAGATTTAGTGTCACTCTGGGTCAGGTGGTGAGCATCTTTCTTCCGGACCCTGTGGTGCCTCCCGAAGGCCCAGAGCAATGAAGCCCCCACCACAGCAAGCCAAAATAACCCTTTTCTCTTTATAAGTTCATCCTCGTGAGCATCTGTCACAGTAGTAAAAAGCTGTCCCTCAACACCACGCCACTGTCACCCAGCACACCTGGATGCTCACAGTACCTCCTCACTGGTCGCTCATTCCTGCCCCAACACCCTCACATCCAGCACAGCACCCAAGTCGTCCTCGTCCCTAAGGCCGGCAGGGCCATTTGCTTATGGTCCTTGCGTGGTTTCCTGCCTCCCTCAGGGAAAAGTCCTCCCTGGGTCTGCAGTCCTCGGCTGCCTCCCTTCTGATTCCCACACACACAACCATGTGGCCTCACCTGCCTCACCAGCCAGTGCCAACCCAGGCAGGTGGAGCTTGAGACGGACACAGGGCCAGGGACAGTGACTGCTGCGCTGCCCCCGGGGCATAGCCCTGCTCCCAGGGTTTGTCCGTTTCCGGTGTGTAAACACAGCTGCCAGGGCAATCTTAAGATAGCATTTAAATGTCGATTGGTTCTAGGAAACGGAACAATTGACCCTTGCGAACCGGTGTGGCCCGGTCAGTGCTCCCTTGGCACTGTTCTGCAGGCCAGCCTGGGTGGTGGGGTGTGTCGTTCTCTTACGTTTATGAAGTTTTTCACACAAGGCTGTATGTATGTAAGAAAGATACGCGATCACCTTGCAGAGGGGGAAGCGGGGTCACGGAGCCCAGAACAAGGACAATATGAGCTGTGTTCTCACCCCCTCCCCCAGCACCACTCCTCTCCAAACTCAAAGAAAACCTCAGAAACGCTTCCAGTGGGTGTCTGGTTCCTTGGGTGACCGGGAGCCCAGCCAAGTAGGGGAGGTCAGCCAGGCCCCGGAGCTCTCGGAAGGCGGCGAGGGAGGAAAGAGCCTGGGCTTCTACAGCAAGGCCGCACCACAGCGTGGGCCCCGAGGGGAGCCCAACGTGTTGGCCGGGACCCCATGTGAGCACTGTGGAAAGCCTTCTCTCCGGCCTATAGTGTCACAGTAGGGAGGTGACTGGACCTGGTACTGGGGACAGACCATGCATGGGTCAGAAGGGAACCTTGGATCTCAGTCCCAAATCCACCTCAGGTTACTAACAAGTCTCTGGTAATGGATCTCAAATCCACCTATCAAAGGGACATACTAGCGGCCGCCACCACTACCTGGCAGGTAGGGCTGCTCAGACCCACAGGAAACATCTAGATGGCTCAGCCTGCCAGCATCCTGCCTTTCCCCACCGCATTAAGTGGTACCCCAGGGAAGGGACATAAGACCTGGCAGCTACTGAGGACTCCACAGTGCCACAGGCCGAACACCTTCATGATTTCAGAGGCCCCTGCCCACCACCCAAGTGAGCGCCACTGTGTCCTCGGCATCCCAGCACCCTCGGGAGGCCACTGAGGCTCAGTGGTTAAGGAACCCGCCGAAGGTCACACCCAGCCAGGGAGGGAGTCTTTGAGCTGAGCCTTGAGCCCAAGATACCCCACACTGTCACTATGGTCAAGGGTGTCAGGCCAGCGAGGCTGGGCCTCCCACTGGCAGATTAAGAAGCTAACAGTGTCCTGGGGTGTAAGAGACTGGCAGCCACCACCCAGCTATGTCATGCGCACACAAAGACAGACTGGCCGGGCTTGGTCACACCCAACACCCAGGCAGGATGGGCCCGGCATGAAAGATGCCCTTGGGGACATGAAGAGGGTGTCCTGTGCCTTGGGCTCCCAGATTGCTTAAGGGGTGGACACCCCAAAGACCCTCCCATTTTCCTGCTCGGTGCCCTGGAGACCCTGGCTGTTGCCCCCCCCCCGGGGCTGACCTTGAAATAAGTTGGACCGCATGTTGTAACCCAGATCATAGTAGTCTGAAAAGATGGAGGAGGTTTGCACAGGACTCTGGCTTCTGTTGGACCACGAGCTTCTCCTCCTCTGGCCTTCTGAGGCTTCACTGATGACCTTCTGAGCCTGACGGGCAAGTGGGGACAAGTGGCCAAGGATGGGAGAGAGGGGCAAGTCCCACCACGCCCCTAACTCCTCCCTCTCCAACCCTGCCTCACCCCCTACCCATCCGTAAGGTGTGGCCCTCAGGGCTGAGGAGCTGGCAGGCTGGAGTCCCTGCCCCAGCCCTGCTCCTCCTCCCTCCTATGTGGCTGGGCAGGGGCAACAGGGGTGCCAGTGATCTCAGTCCCTCCCCCTGCTACATGGAGCACCCACTGTGTGCTGTACTAGGGGGCCCTTCACAGCCTCACACTAGTCCTTCCACTTTATAACTGAGGAAACTGGGACTGGGGCAGAGGCCAGACTCACCCAGCCCCATAGAGAGCCCTGCTTGCTCCCCGCCACCACAGCCTCACACAAATCAAAGTGCTTAGCTGTCACGGAGGCCAGCTCCTTCCTTGCAGTAATGGGAAAGCTGAGGCCCAAGAGGTAGAGCCCAGGCCTAGGAGGTAGGAAA
>NW_004524640.1:9201153-9217696 GCF_000260255.1 Octodon degus
CTCTCTCTCTCTCTCTCTCTCTCTCTCTCTCTCTCTCTCTCTCTCTCTCTCTCTCTCTCTTTACCAAGGATCAAACTCAGGACCTTGCACTTGGCAGCTAAGCACTTGCACCATTGAGCTGCACCCCAGACCTGGAAATCTGGATTTGAGTTCTAGTTCTGCTATATAGCAGCTCCTGAGTTTGTCAAGTCTCCACTCCTTTCTCAGCCTTGGTTTTACTATGTATTAAAAAGGAAATCCTAGGGCTGGTGGGATAGCACAGTGGACTAAGTGCCTGCTTAGGCAAGTGTAGAGACCGGGATTCGATCCCCAGCACCACATGCTGCACCAGCCCTGCCCCTGGGAGCACTGAGCTGGCCACCAAGACCAGGCATGGTGGCACATGCCTGTAATCCAAATTCTGGGGAGGCTGAAAACAGGAAGATCATTATAAGTCCAAGTTGTATAGTGAGCCCCATATCTAATACATAAAAAAAATAAATAAAAAGGAAATCCTAACCCCTGCCTGGCTAACAGTACCATGTGGTCACTATGTAGGTCGGAATGCTGGCTCTCACACATCTCAGAATGTCAGAGCAGAAAGGATGCTTAGCATTTGACCAGAAGTGGCAGGTATATTTTGTCTCTAGCTTCAGTTGATTCAAACTGGCTGCCTAGAATGGTTTATCATGCAAGTAAGACTGTCAGCATCGATTAGTCATGTCTGTCACATGAGCAGACTGGGCCATTGTAGTCTGTGTGCCATGAATTTGTCTAGTCCCTCTGCTTCACTTCACAGACATACATACTGGTGCCCATGAGGGAAAGTAATTTATCCAAAGTTACTCAGCATTCAGGGGCACACCCAGGATTCCAACTGAGGCCTTCTGATTCCCAGTAAATGTTATCTGTCCACTGAGTATTGCCTATCTTTGGAAATTTGTTCCAACTGAAAATATCCAACTCAAACAAAAGCTTTGTAACTGTGCAGGCATTTGGGCCAAGGTGCTAAAATCTGCCCATCCGTTTGGATTCTTGTCCCACACAACTGAGTGAATTTGGTTAAGTTAAACCATCTTAGCCTTTAGCTCTTTACCCATGACTTTCCCTGCAGGGTTGTTGGAAAGATGGGGGTGTGGCGTTACATGGGGAGGATTTACACAACACTTGGTCTCTGCCACGCAGCAACCATTTAGCAAGTCCTGCGTTCTGCTGTTGCTGCCACAAGGGTTGCCCAGGTTTCTTTTAGTTTTTGTTGTCAACCCTCACGAGGACCCCTCCACCTCCCTGAGCCTCTGGGCCCCTGCGTGGACACCTGCTCCTCGGAAACCAGCTGGTCCACCACTCTGCTGCCGAATTTGTGGCGAATGTTGTCAGGGATGACGCTGTCCTTCTGGCTGGGAGATGAGCCCCTCAGCTCCTGGGTCTTCGCACTGGGGCTTCTGTCCTGCCGAGGCCCCTCCTGGAGGGAAATGCAGCTCTCCCTCGAGGAAGGTCTAGAGCTCCCCTTCTTCAGAGTCCCAGGTCCTGAGCCCAACCCCAGAGGACCCCTGCTGGCAGGGCTTGGGACTGGCCAGGCTTCCTCTAAGTGGCCCTCTCCTGGGACGCTCCCTCTGGAGCTTGTGTTGGCCGGGTGCTTGAACTTGGAGGTGTCCACATCCTGGGGGACTCTCCTGCTGCTGCTCAGGGGGCTCCTGGTCAAAGGAGTTGCACCTGAACAGGGAGAAGAGTGAAAGAGAGGGAGGGAGGGAGGGAGGGAGGGAGGGAGGAAGGGAGAGAGAGAGAGAGGGAAAAGGCTCAGGCAGATGAAGAAAGTGGAGTCAGAAGAGCACAGGGAGGTGGGTGGGGCCAGGGAGCCAGGGGCGGGGCAATAAGAGGATGGAGAGGGGTGGGTGAGAAAGGAGCAAGACAGGAGGAGTAAGTTCGGTGGCCAGGCCTCCCACAGGCCTGCGCTGCTCACACTGCTCCTGACATCCGGGGCCCCAGACCCAGGTGTCGGGCCTTGACCCTAGCCTTGTGGTCCAGGGGCAGCATTTGCTCTTCGACATGCCTAAGTAATGGCGCATCTTACAGCCACTGCATGGCAACTTGGGGCATGGGTTCTGTTTGGTTTGGGAGTCCTGGAAACTGAACCCAGGGCCTTTGCACTGAGTGGCATCCTCAGCCCCACTTATTTATTTACTTACTTATTTATTGAGACAGGGTTCACTATGCAGTGCAGACTGACCTTACACTCACTCATGTACCCTGGAACTCATAGTGATTTTCCTGCCTCATCCTCCTGAGTGCTGGGATGGCAGGTGTGCACCACCACCCTCAGCTCTTCATTTTTTGAGACAGGGTCTTGCTAGCTTGTCCATTTAAACTCCCAGTCCTCTTGTCTCAGCCTCCTAGAATGCTGGGGTCGCAGGTGTGCACAATCGCCACACCCAGCCAGGACACACATTTGACACAACAGAGAGCAGCATGCACGTCCTGCATCTGTGCTGCAGACCACAGAGACCAAGCCTGTCGGCCTGCCACCACCCTCACCCCGGCCACGGCTGGAAACTGTATGGAGAGCTTTCCTCCAAACCCCTCCAGAAGGGGCCTGTGATCCTCCCCTTAAAAGATGCCTGGATTTGCTTCTCTTCTGTCTGCAAACGAGGTCAGAGCCTGTGTGTTGCTATTAAAAACCAAGCCAGTGCCAGGGCCTTGGTCCCTTCCCAGCCAGCATCTGCATTCTCGCCTCACTCTGGTCTCTGGACTTGCAGCTCAGGCCAGTTTTTCAAAATTAGGCAGCTGTGAGCACCGATTCTGCTCCTGCTGTGCGGCACTAAGGCGCTGCTCTCAGCCCCTTGTGCCTACCCCCTGGGGGCTGTGGGCCCAGCTGCACTGGATACAGGGGAGGCTTCTGTGCTCCCCAGCCCACCTTTGTCCTTCGTCCTTGCCTGAGTCACCTACAAAAGGCAGAGGGAAAACCTGTTCAGACACCAAGTGGACTCTTGCTCCTGCTGGGCTCTGCAGAGGGGTCTGAGGACAACCCCTGGCAGGAGAGCATGGGGCCCCTTTCTTAAAGAAACAGAGGCAGATAGCAGAGAATGAGGTGCTCAGCCCCTGGCTGGTGACCCTCCACCCTTAGGCTGCCCCCAGGAGACCCGAGTCCAGCACAGAGTGGGTACTCCTCCCTGCTCTATAGGTTCAGAGCTCAGCACCGCTGGGGCAGGGCCTGGCCGGTGCTTCTGGTGTCTCCTCTATGGCCACATGATACTGGGGCCACCTGCTCATCCTCTGCCACCATTTGGAGTTCGAAGCATTTCAGAGACCCTAGTGTGTCCTGCATCCTCCACACAGAAAGCCAAGAGGGTCACCCATTCTTGCACTGAGTAACCACTGCTGTGAGCTCAGGGGTGTTGTACAAAGGTGAGGCCAACAGGCTGATCCCTGTCCTCTGGGGGCACAGTGTTTGTTGAATGAATCTATTCAGGAAGGAAGGAAGGAAGAAAGGAGCGAGCAAGCAAGCTGGGAGTGGTGATGTTCACCTGTCGTCCCAGCACTCTGGGAGGCTGAGACAGAAAGATTACAAGTTTAAGCCCAGCCTGGGCAGCTTAGTGACTTAGCAAGAACTTACCTTAAAAAGGGCTGGGGATGTAACTCAGTGAGAAGGCCCTGCATCAGTCCTATACCTCCTCCTCCTCCTCCTCCTCCTCCTTTCTCTTCTTCTTCCTCCCCACCCCCCTTCCCTTCTTCCTTTTCCCTCCTCTTACTGGTGATGAGCCAGGTGACTGGACCCCACCCCCCCCCCCAGAGCAGCTGGGTCAGATCTGCTAAAAGGCAGAAATCTGAAGGTAAAGTCCCAAGTCATTCCGAGCAGTGGAAAAACTTCTAGCAGGAGTGGTCCCCACTTCAGTGGGCTACTATGGCCCCACCCGACCTGTGGCCCTGTCACCCCCACCCTTCAGGGACCCACAGCCTGCTCCAGCCATGCCTACCAGGGTCCTCCACTCCCAGAGTTGGCCAGCTCATTCCTGGGGTCACACCTTGTCCCTCCCTCACCAGGCCACGGGCCCTGCACCCCCCGCCCCAGCCTAGCAGCCGGATTTCACACTCTGCTCTCCCATAGCCCTGCCCTGCCAGGGCACAGGAGGGGTGCTCCTCCACATTGCATGGAGCCCTGAGGATGGGCCTGGTAGGATGGATGGGGCTTAGCAACTGGGGGTAATGAGGAGGGCACTATTCTCCGCTGTGTCCCTGGCCATCACAGCCTACCTGCTCCGCGGCCGGGCTCCATCACCTCTTGCTCTGACGCAGGTAATTCCAAGCTCAGTCCTGTGAACAAAGCCACACGCATCATTGTCTCCTCTCAGATGACAGAGCCTCCCACACAAAGATGAGCCTGCAGGGAGGCCACAGAGATCCCTGGCCAGCCCCGCCCCCACCTTGTTCACTGGGCCCTCCTGCAGATAGGTGTCATCTGCTGTGGCTGCTGGAAAGGGAGCCTGCACCCCAGGCCTCCACCACCTCTGCGGGTTTCGTGTGCGTGCTCCTTTTTCCTAGGAGAATCTTTTCTTTACGTCCTCTTATTTTATCACACGTGGGGTTTTTATTGTGTTTTGGGTTGCTTGGTTGGTTGACTGGTTTTGTGTTTTCTTTGGGTCTTTTGAGACTCAGTCTCACACTGTGGTTAAGGCTGGCCTTGAAATCACTCTGTTGCCAAAGTTGGCCTCTAATTTGAAACGATCCTCCTGTCTCAGCCTCCCAAGTGCTGGGATTATAAGCCTGAGCCACCATGCCATGCTTTTATCCTGTTTTGGTTTTTGTTTGTTTGTTTGTTTTTTTCATATGTTGAAATCTTTATAATAAGAAAGAGCTAGAACAAGTCTTTGAGAATTGCCAGTAAGTTTATTGCAGGTAGAAACCATGTCGATTCAATTCCATTGTAAGCTTTCCCAGCAAAATCACCTATTAATTTTGGCCTTTAATTATTTGGTGCTGAGACAGAGTACTTCCTAGTATTCAAGAGGCCCTCAGTTCAATTTCCAGCACCGAAAATGGCGATGCTATTATTAATCTAGGGTCACGCAGATTCACGGGATGCTGCACCCTGATACTCTCACTCACCCTGTGCAGGCCCCTTGGATGGAGCCGGGCCTGGTGACTCGCTATGATAAAAGCAGTGGGATGTGGCTCCGGGATGGGATTAGTGGCCTGTGTCTCGTTCACCCTTGCTCCTTGGCTCCCCTTGGCCTCTCAACCTGAGGGGCAGCTGCCCTATGGGGACCATGAGGTGCCCAGGGAAGGTGGCCTCAGGCCAGCTGCACATGAGGGACTCGAGACCTTGTGCTGACCATCTGATGGGTCCTGCCTGTGTGACCCCAGGACTGGCCCCTCAGCTCATTGATCCTTGATTGAAAACACAGCCTCGATGACAGCTTCCCTGTCACTTGCATGGATCTTGTCACGTTGCCACCAGGACCTTCGTGCTGCAGCCCCCAGTGACTCCATCAGGCTTCATTCCTGTCCCCTGACCATCTCTGTTTATGGCCTTCACTCTTCACTCCTGTGACCCTGCTTGTTTTTCTGCAGGGATTCCAGGAAGCGGCTGTTGACTACCAATCTGACTCCTTGTAGGAATGTCTGCTCTGGAGATAAAAGCTCACCAGCTGCCCTGCCTGACTCCAGCTCCTGGGAAAGGCTGATTTCCACAGGAAATCCTGCTGGCCAGCCCTCCGAGGATATCTCCACTTCTCCAGAGACTGAGAAGGTAGGACTGGAGCCATGGAAATGCGGCCTCCATCAGGACTGCTTGCACCTCCATGAAGTCTACTTTCTTTGACCACAACCCCTGTGTCCTGGGTGTTGGTTTGGGGGTCAGTTAGCTCCCCAACCTGAGTTGGCTAATAGTAGAAAAGTCTGAGGTTGTAAACTTGTATTTTAAACCTTAGAAAGAGTGAAAGATTGGGTTTGCAGCCACACACAGGGTCCTTCAAGGAGGCCAGAGCTACGCCTCACACCCCTCCCAGTGGAATGCGAGGGTCTCTGGCAATCTTAAGATCGCCCCAGTACAGACAGGTGCCACTTCCATCCAGTGGGTGAGCTCTACATGAGGAAACTGTATTAGCAAGTCCTGCCAGCTAGATGGAACAAAATGAAAGAGAAGGCTGGACCAGGTTGAAAAGAAAAGACACCTCAGCATTGATGCAAAAGTCCCCAGGGCGGAGCTGATGATGACAGAACCCCAGCATGGCTGGGCTGGAGTTCAAAAGCTGTGGACCTTGGTGACCCCTTAGATCTCCTCCTTCCTCATTGTTGAAGGCCATGCCTCTTCATGGCCCTCAGCACTGCTGGGGATGGGGTAGGGGGGTCTCCTGGGAGTAGCACCGGTGTCCCCAGCCCTCCCTGAGCAGGATTTGTCCCCTGGATTCCAAGTGTGACAAGCACTGTCATCAGATGAGACCCTGGAGACCCCAAGGGCACATGGACGTGCATTATACATGAGGGGAGCAAGGCTGTTGGGAGCCAGTGGCAGCAATGAGTGGCCCTGGTGTCCCCCATGTCTCTGTGCAGCCCCATCCCCTGGGTGTGGGCTGGCCTAGTGATTTGCTTTGCGTCAACAGAGCAGACCCAACTGGGCACTGTCACCTCTAAGCTGCCCGAGAAAGGCTCCTGTCTCATTCACACTGTCATGAGATGCTGCTGTGTCTGACTCCGGTGAGAGCCCTGTGGAGAGGCCCATGCGACAGAGAGGGGGCCACAGCCACCAGCTGGTGAGGAGCTGAGTGCTGCCGTGTGAGCAGTCCCAGAAGAGGACCTTGCTCCTTGCTCCAGTTGGCCCTGGAGGACGGAGCCCCAGGCATCACTGAGGCCACAGCCTAGGAGAGACCCTGAGGCAGAGTCCGACATCCACTCCCACATCCGGGACACTTGGGATCTCGAAATGAGTGCACTGTCATTTTAGGCCCCTGCCTTCCCTCATGCTTTGTTACACAATAAAGGGCGACCAGTGCCGACACTCACGTCAGGCGCTCCCACCACAGACAGATGGGCCTGGTAAGGTGTGCAGAGGAGCTGCGAGGGCTAGAAAGGCAGTGGGGGCGCATGGCGGGCACACCTGCAATCCCAGTACTTGGCAGGCTGAGGCAGGAGGATTGCCCTGAGTTTGAGGTCAGCCTGGGTTGCCATCCTGAAAACTATATGCAAGAGCCTGTCTGAAAAGACTAAAAATCCGCAAGTTCACTTAAGTTCAAGACAGCCTTCTCCTGTCTCATCCGCGCCCCTGGCCACCCCCTTGGAGTGCACCACGGAGCTCCCGCCCTGCCCAAAGCTGCTGCTGGTCAGGCAGGAGGGCTGACTCGCTGTCAGTTCTGACCTGGGAGTAAGGTCCCCAAAGACCTTAGTCAAGGCAGGGTGGTGGGTCCCCCTGCAGGCAGCTTGTGTCTCTCAAAAGTCACCCTGAGCAGGGAGAAAGCGGGTAAGACCCCAGGTCCAGGCACAGTCCTGCTCACCTCCAGGTCTCTGCCCCACCTCCCCTATGACTTTCATAACCTGGTCAGAAAGCACAGGAACCTCTCCAGGGGGTGCTGAAGTCCAGGAGTGCAAGCTGCAGCTGCCCAGTGACTTGGGGGACCCAGTGGGTGGTTGCTGGGGAGCACCTTCCTCCACTGTTGATTGGAGTTGCCATGGTGACCACTGTTCATAGGGCTCTGTTACCTCACAGGGCTGCTAGACTCAGCCTTGCAGGGGACTAGGGGATAGGAGGGGACTTTGTGTGTCATCCCGTCTCTCATCCACTCAAAAATGTCCACTGAAAGCTCACCAAGTGCCAGGTTGTGGCAGGCATGGAAGGCTCAGATGGCACCAAAGGCGAAGGAGGTTCTTGGGATTATAAAGGAATCAGTAGAGCACATGACTGAGTTTCTCTAGGGTAAAGGAGCACTGCTCACAGATGGGCCATTTGAACAGGATCTTGAAGGATGCAGAGGAGGTCTGCAGTTTATACCGGACTAGACTATTAAGAGGCATGGGTGTGTTTAAGAGCAGACCTGCAGGTCAGGTGAGAGGGGAGGGGCAAGACCCTCATGGTCAGAGTGGATTCACAAAGATCAGGGACCAGTGCAGTAAAATGAAAGTAGGATGGGCCAGCAAGGGGTCCTCCTGCTCCTTGGATCACAGGGCTGCAGATGGAGATTTACAGAGCAAGTGTCTCCTTTTCTACTGAGTGGAGAGGAAGCCCAGACTCTGGCATGACAGCTGGCTGGCTCCATGACCCCCAGCAAGGACAGGCAGGGTGGGAATGGAGACATAAGGGTAGTGTCATGTTTGTGAACTGCCCGGCACGACGCCCAGTCCAGAGAGTTATCACACCTGACACCAAGCTCACGGCACAAGCCACCCACTCACAAACCTGGTACAGCCTCTAGGCTTCCATCTTTTTGTCCACCTCTTCCCCCGGGCCCTGGTCCTGGTCACCACCATCACCCGTGTTGGGTGACACAATTGCCTCTGTATTTGTCTTCTTTTTCCTTTTGTCAATTTATGAATAATGGATCGCTGCACTACACACTCCCACAAACCTAGCAGTGAGCCACTTGTGTGTGACCCTGGCTTCTATAAGGCAGGGGTCGGAGCACTGCTCCTGGGCTTTCTGTGCTAGGGTCTTAGAGGTCTCATGTGAGGCTCCCCAGGGGGACAAATGCGCCCCTAGCTCACATGGCTGTGGCAGGACAGTACCCAGTCTATCAGGCTGAGGGCCTACATATCTTGCTGGTCACCTAGAGGCTAACTTCAGAGCTCTGCTGAGTGTGTCCCAGGCCCCAACGTGCCACTGAGCCTCCCAAAGCCTGCAAGGCCCCATGTGCCCACCCTCTCCCTGACCCTGGCTCCTCCTTGTCCCCCGGTCCTCCCAGACCCCAGCCGTGCTGCCTCCGCTGTTTCTTGGAACACACCGAGCAAACAGGCCTCTGGGCCTTGGCATATCTGGGTCCCTCTGTGGTGACCTCCTTCCCGCAGGCATCTGCAGGGCTGGCTTCTCCACTGTGGCCGGGCTTCTGCGTACTCCTGGGACCTCCAGTTGTAAGAAACATCCTAGCCCTTCCACACGTCCTGTGGCCTGCCTCGCCATACCTTTCCCGCACTGCTCTGCACCCACTCCTGCCACACTCCACTTTCATCTCTGCTGGCTGTAAGGTCTGTGTGAGACAGGAACGGGGCTGTGGGGCCCTCTACCCAGGCCCTGGCACCTGTTGCCCAGCAAGAGCTTCCTCAGCCTCAGGAGGGTCAGGAGGCGGAGTCCTCACCATGCCCAGCAGCTGCTCACAGGCCCATCAAGGTGCCAGGAGGGACCCAAGGCTGGTGTGAGAAAGGCTGCGTGGAGCTGAGAGGCCAGGAGCTCTCGGACAGCCTGAGAGCAGCCTCCACTTGTCTCTGTAGCTCCCAATCTGCCTCCGCCGATGCCCAGCCTGGCCTGCAGCCAAGCCCATTTCCCCGTGCTTCCGGAGTACCTTTTGCCCCAGTGCCCAGTTCTGGCTGGGTTCTTCTGACTCAGCCGTGGCCGCTGGGGGAAGCCCAGTAGATGAGGCTGACAATCGCCCTGCCACCCAGAAGGAAGGTTCTGAGAGCCAGTTTCCGGGAACCAGGCAATACAGCCTGTAGTTCCTCCTGGAAGTGCAGACGCTGTCCCTGGCCACTGCTTCTGGGCCCTCCCTCTACCTTCCCCAGAGGATCTTATTCGGAGCTAAGGGGGCTGAAGGCAGAGCCCGGGCTGCCTTTGCCTGCATCTCAGCACCATCTCCTCCAAGGCAGGGGACACCTCTTTGGACACTAGCTTCTAAGGAGCTGCCTTGGGAGCTGGGGGGCAGGAAGGTGGTGCCCATCAACTCTGGGTCATTGGTTGGCTTCCTGGCACCATCTCTCATTGGGCCTTCAGGCACATTGCATCAAGCAGGGCAAGGCTCCTGTGCCAAAGTGGATGACACAGCAGTATCCCCAGGGTGGTTTTCCCAGGGGGGGGCTAGGAGCTTCTTTTCTTGGTGGAGTCTGAAGAATATGAAGGGGAGAGGAGAAGGAACCGTGGGTGCAGAACTAGGGAGAGACGGGGACGCACTACTCAGAAAAGGCACTTTATTTCAGTGTTTAGGGGAACTGCAAGCTCTGCACAGAAATTCTAGAAAAATATTTTGACCTCCTTTGCCTAAGCATGGGCCGCAGCTCATGCCAGCTCACTACACTGGGGTGGGCATCGCAGTGCGCAAGGGACAGGGCTGCTCAGGCTTTCCCACCCTTCCCCTGTGACACACGAGTTTCAGGGGGTGCCCGGCGGAACCACTCTGACCAGGAGCCATCATAGACGGCCACGTCGGGCTTGCCACAGAGGTAGGCGGCCAGGGCAATGTGGCAGGCTGTGACACCCTTGCGGCAAGTGGCAATCAGGGGCTGCGAGAGGTCCACACGTTTGGCCTGGAACATGGCGCGCAGCTCCTCGGGGCTCTTCTCGAAACCTTCCTTGGTCAGGAAATCCATGAAGGGCATGTTCAAGGAGCCCCGGATGTGACCAGAGCCCAGTCCTGGGGAGGGGCAGAGGACAAGGGTTAGGGAGGGTAGGAGGAAGGTGTGGGTGGGTGGGTGGGACCGGAGGTTGCCACTAGCCACAGCCAGCCCAGAAGCTTTGCAAATAGAAATAACACCTTTGCTCTTTCTGGCGTGCTCAGTTCATTATTAGCTGCCCTGCCCCACCCCATAGTTGATGCCATGACTTGAGACTCTTGAACCCCTTCCCTAAAGCCTATTTTGAAGGGGAGATGTCCGAAGCCATACTGCTCAAGAGAACAGGAGTTTGTATGAGCACTGGCTTAACCAACTAGCTAACCTTTTCACTAGCTTTACCTTGAACAAATCATCCCACCTCCCTGCACCTCAGTTTTGCCATCTGTAAAATGGACACAGTGGTATAGCCCTGCCTCAAGGCATTGTGGAAAACAGCAAATGGGATAAACTGCTGTAGATACTCTGCTCTGTGGTGGCTGAGGATGCAGTGGTGAGAAAGAGTGAGAGCCTGGGCCTCCTGAGGGATTAGAACCCAGTAAAGAAGACAAATGCTGAAAGACTTCATTACAATCCCAATACGATGTCACTCTACCTTACAAGTGGCTATACTGAACTTGATGAAACAAAATGGCTCACCAAAGGCCACAGACAGGATGATGCCCAGGCCCCTGGTTTTCCTGTTAGGTCTGCAGTTGTGAAAAGAGCGTGTGACCTGGTGTTAGACGGAAGTTCAAAGCCTGGCTCTGCCTCTTGCAGGCTCGGTGACCTTAATCAAGTCATGTCCCCTCTCTGAGCCTCAGTTTCCCCGGGGGGGTGTTAAAATGTGAGTAAGAGTATAGCCATGCACAAGGGGAGAGTGACCCAAGGAAAGCACAGACCCACCCATTGCTGCACCTCTTTTGGGACTGGAGTGGGCAATGTGGTCCCTTCAGGCCCCTGCGAGGGCCTCTGAGGCTTGGATGGAAACAGGCTGGGCCTAGGCTGACGCTGGAGTCCTTCTAGAACTGTCTCACCCAGTTAGGCCCCTCTGCTAACACGGACTTCAGAAAAGCCAGCAAGAGGCCCAGAGGGGATGGACCCTTGCCAGAGCTGGCTGTGCCCACAGGGCCTGGGCCTTGCTCAGGTGCCTGGTGTGCCCAGTGCACCTGGGTGCTTATCTTCCTCGGACACCTTTCACTGCAGACACTGGGCACTGGCAGGGAACTGGCTCAGGTTTACCTCTATCTTTTGGGGCTCTGCTTCTTCCCTGAATCCCACTGCCATGTTAAGGCCAGGCTGTGGGGCAGGGCAGGTCCCTGGGACCGGGAGGACCTGCTGGTGTGCATGAGGCACATCCCGCAGCCAGGAGCAGCCGCATGGAGCCAGATTCTGCCCCTCTGAGCCTGCCTCCCCTCCTGCTTAATGGGGAGACTGGCCCCCCAAACTTCATAGGCATGTAGGGAAGTTTGCCCACTGCGGTAAAAGCCCCTTAGTGACTGCAGGCACACAGCAGGTGCACTCAAACCAGAAATGTCCTGGCTCCTCGCCCCAAGTTCCTTAAAAGCATTCCCCAAGAGTTCCTGGGACTGAGCAGATACTCAACTCCAGGGGAACCTTCTTCTGGACCTTCAGGCACCTCATGTGGGGCAGGCAAGTCTGCCCATGCCCAAGGGATGACACAGCAGTGTGCTGGAGTGGCTTTCCCAGTGGGGTGCTAGGAGCCTCTTTCCTTGGTTAAGGCTAAGGAGTATGAAGGGGAGAGAAGGAGGAACTGGGAGTACAGAACTAGGCAGAGACGGGAACACGCTACTCAGAAAAGGCACTTTATTCCAGTGTTTAGATCCCATCTTTTTTGTTTGCAGACTTTCACCTGAGAGCAGGCGAAAACTCAGGCTGCTTAGAATGTTTCCAGAACTTTCTAAAGAAGCCCCACTTTACACAGTCAGAACGCAGGCCAGGGGCCAAGTTGAAGAGTACTAAGACACACAATTGAACGGTGTTTGTTTTCTTCCCCTTGCATTGCAGATGAAAGAAATCAGGCTTCTATGGCGCAGGAGCTGCAGCCAGGGAGCTGGGGTTCCCCACCCTCTCTCCAGATCAGGACTGGGGCCTGCCTGGGTAATTTCAATGAGCACGAGAGAGTGGCAGCCAAAAAGGGGTGGGAGGACCAAGGCCAGCCTGGGCCAGAGCTCTGGAGAATGGCCAACTGGAAGAAAGGGCCTGGGGACCGGAAGTAGTTCCCGCCGCTGCTCCCCTCCCACTCCCATCTTCAGCATCACCTCATGACAACCCCTCCTCACCACCCCCAGACCCCCACTCTGGTACCAGGCTCACCGGCAGGCAGTAGGTTCTCTCAGTTCTACTTCTCGCAGTCCTCACCAAGCTGCAGATATCATTTATTCTATCATCCCTGATGCAGAGTGCAGGCTCAGCAAGGGAAGTAACCTGCCCCAGGACACACAGCAAGGGTCTATGAAGTCAGATTGGTGGGAACCCAAAGTGTGTGTTCTTTGTTAACACGGACTTCAGGGCCTCCTTAGGAAACTAAGGCAGGAGAACAGATGAGACGGCCTCTGGTTCCTCTGCTGCTTAGGTCAGGAAGTCAGATTCTAGTTTTGGCAAAGAACCTATGTCAAGTTGGTGAGTTTGCATTCCACAGGCTGCAGATGGGTGTGGATGATCTAGGCCAGGAGCACCTGTTGGCCTCTTGGGCTTTGCTCCCGAAGTCACTAGGGAATCCAGTGCCAAACAGAAAACTATCGAATGCTGCCCAGACAGCCAGGACCCCTAGCCCTGGGAGGGGGAGGGGCAGGACCTGTTGCTTGGTTCCACGAAGGAACAGGGTGGTGCAGAGACCTTTTGACCTTTCCCCAGTCCCTGTGTTTGCCACCGCTGGCCCCACCCACAGCAATGGCCTTGGGGAATGGCTGGGCTTTGATGCCTGCTGAACTGGGGTCAAGGCTTGGCCATGTTTGCCTTTCCTGGGCAGAGGAAGCCCTTCTCCTGGTCCCTTCTACAGAGCAGGACCAAGTCTCCCTGCCCTGTCCCCTCCCTTTGAGGGCCTTTGGGGTCAACACCCTCCCCTGCAGAGGCACAAAGATCAATATTCACAAAACCTCCTGGCTGTTTTTGTCCCCATCACTCTGACAAGGCAGGATTTCTTTTGTCAAGGGAAGGGACCTGCCTGAGGCCACAGCTAAGTGCCACATCTAGATGCATACTCAGGTCCCTCTGCTTCCTATCCTGTACCCCTACCGAAGAACCACAGGGCACAGACACAACGCTAAGGCCTCAGGTCGGTAGAAAGTGGCCTCAGGACTCTAAGTCCCTGTCCCAGCTCCTTCTTGGGGTCACTCCCTGCAGGACCCTCCCTGTCCCCAAGGCCTCCCCACCATTTTACCTCTAGAATGCTAATCCTACAGGTGTCTGCTTTACTCCATCCCAGACTGGGGACCATGAACCTGGCAGCACCATATGTATCTTTGTGTCCCCAACTATTTGATATGGGAGGCAGCAAATCCTCTTAGAGAATGAAGGAGGGAGGTGGCACATCCCCTATGTCTTTCTCCATGGCCCTGGTTATTAAATAGTCGCTTATCTTCTCAGAACTGCAGTCACTGCTGTACTTAAATGAGTGCATACATGCCAGGTGGGTAGGGGGACAGTACTCAGATCGTTTTATGACAGGTGAACCCAGGCTGAACAACTGGACTAAGATCGCAGCACAAAGCAGGTGCTGCACTGAAGTGAGATTCGATGTTCTTTGGAGCTTTCTGGAAACTAGCATGGGGGTAGGGTCACAGAGAAGAGGTCAGAATTCAGAGCTCTCAGGAAATCTACCCAGAGCAGGCTATTTCTCCTCTCTGGGCCTCAGTTTTCTCCTCAAACAATGGGCATGCAATAGCCTCACCCGGCAATCACTTATTTCTCATTCGGCTTCCAAGCAGGCTTAGAAATAGCTAGGGAACTAACTCTGCTGTGCATCCCTCAAGGGCAGCCTAAGGTCCCTCAATGTCCTCAGCAGGGAAGGCACCTGGACCAAGGCCAGAAGGGGCTTGTAAGTGTCTGGTGCCAGGAGTCTCTGGGTGGTGCCAAATGAACTTTGAGTCTTCTGCCACAGGTCTTCAGAGAGCAGGCCAGGCGTGGAGAGCAGGGTTCTGGAAAAAGCTGGGCAGGGAGGGCAGCTTTGGTGGCTCTGTCACCAACAGTTTGTGTGGCCTCGATTGCCCCTGCCTCTCTGTGCCTCCCCTTTGTCTCAGACTCTGCAGCTCTTAAGACTACAAAATGGCTTTCCCAGCCTTCAGTTCTCTCCCTCAGAGGCACAAAAAGGAAGAGACGTTTTGCAACAAGCCAGGCAAAATGTTGCACTGCAGCAAGCTCCTGCAGAGAATCTCCCCTAGCCAGAGCCACCCAGAAAGGGCCAGCCACCACCAGCCCTGTGCCCAGTATCCACAAAGGCCAGAACCTGAGCGCTCTCTGCTTAGGACCTCTAGAAACCAGCACTTCCTCTTTTGAGGCTGCCTCTGCCCTTCAAGTAACATACACCCTTCCAGGCTTTTCCTTCCACCCAAAGGGACTCAAGAGCCATCTCTCTGGAAGGCCTGGCAGAGGGGACTCCCTCTAAGTCTCAGGAAGTGGGCTGGGTTAGCATGGGGTACACTCAGGTTTAGAGTACTGCTTTGAAAAAAGGCAGCCCCAGGTGCAAATCCTGCCTCTGCCATAGAGCAAGTGGCTTACTACCCTGGCATCTACCCTGTGCTATATGGGACAACGCAGTGCCCAGTGTCTGGCATGAGCTGGAAGCTGCTATTAACAACTCAGATGACTGTAAACAGACCGCAGCTGCTCAGAAAGGTTATCAACCAGGCTACCCTTGGCAAATACCAGTCTGGGTCCCAGGAGAGCTAGGAAGACAGGGGCTGGGGATGACACCGCTGCTAGGGCAGCAAGAGTTTCTTGGAGACAGGAGGAGCCGCGTGCTCTTGGGAGGCTTTGTGCAGCAACGCAAATGCTGGCTCGGGAGCTCTAGTGCATTGGGGAGAACTGGAGCCTGGGTGGATGTGTTGGTGGACACCTCTGCTGAGGCTGGGTCATTTGTGAGCACGTGGCCATGGCCACACATACATAGATCCTCGTGCACCAGAGCTGAAAGAGACTTTAGGCTTAGGACAAATGTTCTCATTTTACAGATGGAAAGACTGAGACCAAGGTGAGACCTAGGACAGCAGAACCCAGAGGAGGTGCCAATCATTCCTACTCCCTCCTCCCCTTGGACCACCTACCCATTGGGACACCTACCTACTGCATCTGGCTCTGGCTCGGTGCCCAGGTACCGGCCTTGGGCCCGTGAATCCACCATCTGGAACCTTTTAGATTGGAGGTTCTCCAGGATCTGCTCATAGGTCTTGACCAAGGAGAGGTCCAGTGTGGCTTTGAAAACAGCAGGCTCTGGGTTTGAAGGCTCAGACGTCACTGGGTGTCCCTCTTTCAGCCAGTTCCGGAAGCCACCATTGAGCACTGACACGGTACGGTGGCCAAACACACGGAACATCCACCAGACTCGGGGAGCATAGAAGCTGCCCAGGTCGTCGCCATCGTACACCACCACGTGCGTGTCGTTGCTGATACCCAGGCGGCCCACGTAGTTCCCGAAGTGCTCCTCGCTGGGCAGCATCATCTCATAGGGTGACGCTGTGTCCCGGCACTCTTCTATATCAAAGAAGGAGGCGCCGGGCACATGGCGCTCTTGGTACTCCTTGCGGGCCTCCCGGGTGCCCGGCGAGTACCACGATGCGTCCAGCACCCGCAGGCTGGGCCCCAGCTTGCCGCTGCGGAGCGACTCTGCCAGCCACTTGGTGGAGACCAGAGCCCGGTAGAGCACCTGATGAACCATGGTGGCAGCTCTGTGTGTTACCTGGAGTGAGTGGAGACCAGGAAAGAGGCCCAAAAAGACTGTGCGTGCTGTGGGTGGGGCTGGGAGGAGGCAGTGTTTCCCCCAAGCACTCACCCAGCCAGCATGCAGGGTCAACAGGACCTCAGCTGTTCTGGGCGAGCAGCTGGCAGG
>NW_004524640.1:9217796-9227999 GCF_000260255.1 Octodon degus
ATCGGAGCGAGGGTGCTGCCCTTGCTGAGCAAGCGCTCGACCCCTGAGCCGCATCTCCAGTCCCTTGTACTACTGGGTTCGGGACACAAGCAGTCGGTTCCCGGCCCGCCCCTCCTTCCCCCGCCCGCCTCTCCGTCCTCGGCCCGCCCCGCCCCCGCGCGAAGCGGGTGGGGCAAAAGTTTTTGAGCTCGCGGCTCAGACAGGTGGCGCGAAAGGCTCCAGACACCTAGAAGCTACAATACCCGCTCTCGGATCTTGCCAGAGACAAGCGGTGGTCAAATGCACAAGATGGGGGAGGAAAGGCCTTGCTTTTTGAATGTTTCTTCCTGGGAGGGGAAAGGGTGGGCTGTGCTGGAGTCCCTGAGCCCCCACTGGTCCTTTTGTTCCCTCTCTGGGCAGCTGGGACTCGCCTGCGCTCAGGGCCCGGCTCTCTGCCCACTGCCCCGCTCTCGCCCCGAGGACCCTACCCGAGGCCACAGGGGGCCCGGCCGGCCGGCGGCCCCTGCTTGGTTGGCCCGCTGCACTCGCTCGCCCGGGCGCGGCACTGGCACTCGCCCTGCAAGCGCGAGATGCTGAGGCTCCCGGAGGCAGAGCCGCAGCTGTCCCAGCGGCCTACACCATCGCCCGCCAGCGGCGGGGGAACCGCGCGCCATCCGCCGCGACTCCGAGCTGCTCTCCTCATCGCTGTGAGGCGTCCCGGCCGCTCCTGCCCTCCTGGGGACGGCTCAGAACCCGGGAGGGATCCGGGGACTCCGGGCAGCGCGGGGGCAAAACAAGGTTGGGCTGCGCGGCGCGGGCGCCCCCCGGGTCAGGCCAGTGGAAGGCGCGGGCAGTCACTGATAGGAGGGGGTTGTGCCCGAGTCTCCTCCCTTCGGCCTAGGACAGGTTGGTGGCAGCAGGAGAAACAGCTGCGGGCGCGGGGAGGGGGCCCCATGCCGAGGCTGGGGAGCCGGGAGCCAGAGAGCGGGCTAACTACTGCCCGCAACCTCGCTGGGCCTAGCACGGAGGGGGGTCCGCTATCTGGGCGCAGCACGGGGCCGAGCGGAGAAGGGGTCGCGGGCTAAGGGAGAAGGGCATGCAGGGTGCCCCTAACTGCGCCCACGGGGGACCGTGGCTGGTCAGGGTGGGGTGAGGGGCGATCAGTGGGTGGGGCGGGGTGGGGCGGGGTGGAGTGACCTGGCATCGCGGTAGAGGGTAGGGAGGCGGGAGGAGGAGGACCTCTTCTAGGCCATTTGGAGAGGCGAGGGAGGCAGACCCGCTACCCGGAGGCTCCCAGGAGTAGAAACCCGTGGAGAACTTGCGGAGGTGAAATGAGAATAATGTTGGCCGCTTGCTTGGGGTAGCCTCGCCGAGCACGCCGAGGGTGTCAATGAAACTTGTAAAAGTCCTGCTGGTTAGGCCCAAACTTTTCAGGAGCACCAGACAGTGAGGCGCCCGCGCACACCGTGGGACTCAAGGCTCTGAAGCCCACGTGGCCGGTATGGATCCTGTGTTTACAGGCTCACCTGGAAAGGCTCCCGCTTTAAAATATCGCTTTTGTTGTTAGCTTGACCTGTTCAATTATAAGTGTGGGGGTTGGGGGTTTTGTTTGTTTTGTTGAGACAGGACCTTGCTATGTAGCTCAGATTGGCCTTGAACTTGTGGCTATCCTCCTGCCTCGGCCTCCAGGGTGCCCTGGATTACAGGTGTGCAACACCATGCCCAGGAGTTGAATTTTCTATTTATTTAGTACAGGGTCTAACTACGCAGCTTTGGACTCACAGTGCTCCTCCTGTTTTCAGCTTCCCCAGCACTGGGATTACAGGCCTGCACCACCATGCCTGGTTTGGGGGCCTGCACAGCATGTAGTACTGGGGATCAAACCCACGTCCTTGTTCTTGTCAGGCAGGCGCTTAGACGGCCGAGCTATCTCCCCAGGCCTAGCACTTGAATTATGAGCCATAACTATTCCTCAACCAATTAACAAAATCCCCAAAATTGCACACTGGTGCTTGTAAACCTATGGGACACCATTGCTGTGGCCAGTGCCCTAGGCCAGTGCTTTTCCCCAGGGAACCTGACTTTTTAAATTTTGGTTTTGTCCAGAAATACTTGTGTGTTACAATTACTTGTTACATGTTGCAAAACCTGAACATTAATAAGCATCCAGAGAATCCTTTAAGCTGGGAGCCCAGCCTTGGGAGAGGAAAGGAGGAAGGAGGGTCAGGAGGGGGGACAGACACCCTTGAGTGCCTGAGGCCACCTGGTCGGCACAGGCCATCTGGATGCAGGGTGGGATCACGCTTGGTGCAGTTTTGTGCCGCTCTGAAATGGGCTGGGGCTGTCCCTTATGTCTTGGACAGCATTACCCCTCCAAATAGGGAGTGTGGCCCACTGTGCGCCCAGGGACCAGGGTCTTTTTCCTCCTCTCTCCCCCTTTGGGGGGCAGCCTCCCTACCCCTCTGGAGTCCACAGACCTTTGTGACAACTGCCCACCAAGCAGGGCGGGGGCAGCGTGGCCTCCAAAGTCTTTAAGTCCTGCCCAGCCCTGAAATGCTCAGATTCTTGATTTGCTACTGTCCAAGGGCAACCTAAGAAAAATGTAAGAAATAATAGGATTTTATGAAACCATTCTTAAAATTATTAAAACCAGCCACATGTTGTGCATTATAGTGGTCTCTGTATTTATTAATTAAACATCTCTGTAAGAGGTAGAGGTTGGAAATACCATTCTAAGAAACAAACCTCCCAGGGACCATGACATGCCTCCCATCGCTCGAACAGCAGGGTGGGAGCTACCCCAAATCAGGGATATTTCCACTCTCGATGGATCCTTAGGGGGGAAAGGGAAGGATCCCCAGGAATGACAGGGGACACAGGAATTGCTGTGGTCCATGAGTAGGGTCTCTAAGAAGGAGCCTGCAGCCTCTCCCAGCCTCACCTAGCTGATAGCAAGTTCACCCCTTACCCACAGCCTTCTTACCCTGCAGGTCAACCTGAGGTTCTGTCCCCACCCTACACATACACACACACAAACTCAGATTACTTCCTCAACAGTTTAACTGTGCAGAGGCCTGTCCTTATCCTTAGAGCCTGGTAAGGTCCAGCATAGGGCCAACTGGCTTTATTGGTGAAAGTTGTGGCAGTGGGCAGACGGCATTATGTTAAGCCCTGATCACTCCAGGGCTGGGGAAGGAACGAACTCAGGCTTTGTAAGCAAGGAAGACCCAGAGCTGCCAGGTACGTGGGTGGTAGAAAGGGCGTCCTAGTACCCACTCCCCGCGGCTGTGGTCCTAGCATGTGACCAGGCCTGTGGGGGCCCTCCTGCAACACAGTTCTCTAGCTAATCCTTCACCTCCCTGGCCAGACTGCCTGGCAGTCATACGAAGCCCAGGGCCCTGCTGGGAGCCCCAGTGGAAGGTCCCCTTTTCTCTAACATGCACAGGCTTTGTGTATTACCCGTCACCCAACACCAGGGACCGAAGCGGTCTCAGTGATTACACAGTCTCTGTCCTGGAAGGCGGAGGGGAAGCAGTGGCTAGGCCGCTGTTGCTGCTGCTAAAACTGGCCCCAGAGAAAGCTGAGGCCATGTGCAAACTCGGCTTCTCCAAATTCCCAGGGCCAGTCAAAGACATGATGCTGAGCCCTTGCACTTCTGGACCAGGTCACCTAGCTTACAGCTCGGGCGGGCACCACCAGGCTCATTTGAAACACTTTTGTTTATGAGCCTCAATTCTCTCAGTGACAAGACCAGTAAGTACTCCCTAGTCTGCTAATCTACTGTGCCCGTATTGCCCTAAACTATGGTGAGGATTTAATGGCCCATGAAAGAGACAATAAATTCCAGCTCCAGCTCCTATAGGGCGGCACCCTTTGGAACTGCTTGATGAGGAGTTAATGAGCTCCCCCAGGGATTTGGTGGCTGCCTCTAAGGGAGGGGCTGAGACTTTGACCCTGCTTGCCTTAAAGGGCCAGCTGGAGTCTGTGAGGAGCCCTAGACCCTTTTCAGGGCAGGGGTGGCCACCCAGTGTAGATACATATATGTAGCCTCTAGGCCCAGCAGGGGTGGCCTGGGTGACCAAAATATATGCCTTGGCTCACTCCTGCCTTCCCGGACTTTGGTCTGGAAGCCTCCACCTCCTGGCCAGCGCAGCCCAGGGGTGTTGTGCTGGTGCTTTGCAACCTGGGGCCAGTCTCTCCCTCTCTTCCCTCCTAACATCCTCCCTGTCTCGTCTCACAGGCCTGCAGCTCCAGTGCCACTGCCACCGCCATGGCCCCCACGCAGCTCTTCCGTGCACTTGTGTCGGCACAGTGGGTGGCAGAGGCGCTGCGGGCCCCACAAGCTGGGCAGCCCCTGCAGCTGCTGGACGCGTCCTGGTACCTGGCCAAGCTAGGTCGGGATGTGAGACGTGAGTTCGAAGAGCGCCACATCCCTGGTGCCACTTTCTTCGACATCGACTACTGCAGCGACCGCACGTCCCCCTATGACCACATGATGCCCAGCGCCGAGCACTTCGCAGATTACGCAGGCCGCCTGGGCGTGGGAGCCAGCACACATGTGGTGGTCTATGACACCAGTGACCAGGGCCTGTACTCAGCGCCACGCGTCTGGTGGATGTTCCGCGCCTTTGGCCACCGCACTGTGTCTCTGCTCGACGGTGGCCTCCGCCGCTGGTTGCACCTGAATCTTCCACTCAGCTCCGGCAAGAGCCGCCCGGTGCCCACTGAGTTCAGCGCTCGGCTGGACCCCACCTTCATCAAGACCTATGAGGATATCAAGGACAACCTGGAGTCCCACTGCTTCCAGGTTGTGGATGCCAGAGCCGCAGGCCGCTTCCGTGGCACGGACCCTGAGCCCCGAGATGGTACTGGGCTGGGAGAGGAGTGGGAGGTTTCCAGGGGACAAGGTGGGGGTTCTGAGCTTCACTCACTGTATTCCTCAGTGGGCGATGATATTGCTGGTCCCTCCCTCCTAGACTTTGGGCAGTGACCACCCCAAGTGCACTGGGAACTCAGGATGCCATTTCTAAGTGTGAAAACCCAGGCAGCCCCTCCACCCCCACCCCCACCTCCACTACTGCGCATGTATGTGACCCTGCAGAATGATGGGAAACACCCAAAGTCTGGGAAAATCCCAAGGGGTGAGTTCTGAGCAGGTCTGGCCAGCAAAGCCTGAGTTAACAGAGGAGGAAGAAGAGGAGCCTGAGGCAGGAAGGAATCTTGAGAGAATGATTTGGAGAGAGGGAACATAGGGGGCCCCAAAAAGAGTGGCTGCTGCCCCCAACCAGTCAGAGCCATCTAATTGGGTGCTGGGTTTCCCAGGAAGGAACAGTAGGAAAGCCTGATAGAGTGTGGGAGGGGTCCCCACTAAGCTGATTTTAGTGGCCAGGTCCCCCTGCCTCCCTACCTGCTCTCTGTACCTGTAGCTTCTGGATTGTGGTTTTCACCAAGCTCAGACCAAAAATATTTGGGGACAAATGTTGTCTATATTGAAGAGGTGCAAACCATTTTCCTTGTTTGCATTCCCTAAATGTTACAATATAAATAGCCCCTCTTTTCTCCCCTCCCCCATTTGTTGTTCAGTGGTCCAGGGGTAGGGATGGAGCCTGGGTCTTGCCACTGAGCTGTAGCCTATGCCCACCCTTTTTGAGACAAGTTACCTAGGCTGAGCTCCAACTTACAATCCTCCTGCCTCAGCCTCCCACAGTGCTGGGTCATGACTTTACACCCCCTCACCCAACTACTTCCATTCCATTTACACTGTCTTAGATATTAAAATTACTCTAGAAATAATGCAGGTGGGAGAATGGGCTTAGGTAGATGCCCAACTTGTCCAAGAGCTCAGGAAACAGTGCAGGGGGAATTCAAGCGTGTTCCCTAACCACAGAAAGCAACCAGCAATCCTCCCACTGTGTCTACCCAGCCTGCAAGTTCCCCAGGCAGGGACTGTAAGCTTCCAGAGTTCTTGGGGACACCCTGTCATGAGTAGGGATAGATGTGTAGATGGCCACAGGGCAAGGGCAGCCCACCCTCACAGTCGGGTCCCCAGTTCAGCCCCACAGGGTGGAGCGAAGTCAGGCAGCCTGGCACCAGAGCTGGGTCTAGCACCTGGCATCAGATTGCGCCCGCTGTGTGCCACCTGGAAGGTCATCCGACCTCTGACCCAAAGCTCTGTATGTTTACCAAAAGAGCAGTAACAGCAGCAAGGACAGGGAGGGGCGGAGAGAGGGTGTGTGTAACGCACACGGCTCTGTCTGCACACTGGTAAGTTCCCAAGACGGGAAGTGACAGCATTAACAGCGCAGCTTCAGTGTGGCTCCTTTAGGAGATATTTAACCACAGGCCCTGCTGTCCCACTGGCTGGCCCCTGAAGGGAGCTGGTATCCCCTCAGGCCTGCTGTCAAGATGAACAGGCTGTCAGGTGCAAGCCTGAGTCGCAGGTGTCCAGGGCTCCTGTCATCCTGTGCCTGTTCCACACCCCAAGACCTGGCCAGGTGCACTTGTCATTTTCCGCCCAGGTCCAGCAAGATGGGGACCCTCTGGTGGCTCCAGGTACAAGGAAGCCCCGACTATACAACTACCACCCTAGTTTAGGGCTCACTCTTCACCCCTGCTGTGTGCTGGGCTCTGTGATATGTGGACCAAGCCCAGCTTGGAGACAGCCCATTCCTGTCTATCTGAAGATAGAGCTCAGTACAGATTAGCAGCTCCCTCAGGGCCGCCATCCACTGTGCAAGAAAACTGAGGCATTAGGTGCCCTAGAGCCCTGCTCCAGTGTCAGAGTGGCTCAGATTCAAGTCACCAGTGGTGAGGGTTGATTTCACTTTAAGTCCCAGCACTCCTTCGACAATACAACTATGACTAGCACCTGACGGTGGGGGGAGGGGTGAACACAAGATGCACTGGGAGCTGCAGGTAAAGTGGCGACCTCCCTAATTAATGGTTCTCAGCCCTTGCCCAGGTCTCCTTCTCCCTACTGCAATCCAAACAGTGTTTTACACTTGACATCTGAGCCAGGCGTGGAGGTGCACACCTATAATCCCAGCACTTGGGGAGGCTAAGGCAGGAGGATCACAAGTTCAAACCCAGCCTGAGCAATTTAGCATTGATGAGAGAAGAAAAAAGAAATTTGATTTCCCTCGTGTGTCAGACCAGACCCTGAGGTCTCGCTGCAGCTCCCTGAGGCAGCCCTGGTGCTCTGTTTCCTGCTGTCTGGCCCTTCACCACGATGTCCTTTCTCCCTCCAAGCACCATGCAGTCCCTGCCTGTCAGATTCCCTGTGCCTGGGATGCTCTGGGCCCAGGCCCAGGACCTAGTAGATCCCTCCTCATTTGGAGATGCCCAGCCCCTCCCCAGGTTACGTGGCTGGTGGTCAGCAACACAGGCTCCTCCGGGAGCCCTGGCTTCCCTCCTCTGCCTCTTCCTTGCCAGGGTTTCTCTTAGTGCCTTGGTCGGTGTTGTAAGCATTTCTTTACTGTGGGGTTTGCAGGACTCTTAGTTACCCAGTTATTGCCGTCAGCCCTGCCAGATCCATACACCTTTTCTGCAGTTACCACAAATTGTAGCTGGGCAGTGGTCACACATATTCTCTGTCCCATGGGCACACAGCCAGAAAGCCTGGGTCCCCGTGGGGCTCTGGTGACACCTTCATTTTTAGCTCAAACTCTAGCCTGGGGTTTGTCAGATCTGCTGGTCTCAGGTAGCTCCCGCCCTCGGTGTCACCAGCAGTGACATGGGACCGGCCTTCCCTGGGGTCCAGCTTTTATGATTGTGAGGATAAAATGCACCGTGGACAGCAGTTTTGCTGCTGTGGGAGCTCTGGGCACTGCAGTGCCACCAACATGGGGGTGTCCTTCATGCTTCAATGCCTTTCTGCCGTAGGCATCGAGCCCGGCCACATCCCTGGCACTGCAAACATCCCCTTCACGGAATTCCTGACGGAGGAAGGCCTGGAGAAGAGCCCCGAGGAGATCCGGCGCCTGTTCCAGGAGAAGAAGGTGGACCTGTCCCGGCCCCTGGTGGCCACCTGTGGCTCTGGTGTCACGGCCTGCCATGTGGTGCTGGGGGCCTACCTGTGTGGCAAGCCTGACGTACCTGTCTACGACGGCTCCTGGGTGGAGTGGTATATGCGTGCCCAGCCCGAGCACATCATCTCTGAGGGTCGGGGGAAGACCCACTGAGACTGGAGGGGTCACCAGGCCAGCTCAGGTGACACCAGGCCACCAGCAGTGCACAGCCTGGTAGCCCTGACTCTGCTTTGTGTGAAAGAGTGTTTACTGTCATCCAGTTCAGGTCGAATTTAGGGTGATACCTGAGAAACTGGGGGCTCGTGGGCTCCCAGAGGAGGCAGGGAAAAGGTGATGCAGGCACAGGAAGGGACATCAGGACACAGAACTGCTCCTAATGGTGCTAAGCTGGGGCCCTGTCTCACTTCCATTTTACTATTAGGGAAATAAAAGAGCTAAGTGTGAAAGCCTGTAGCTGTGGGGCAGCCTGATTTCCCAAGGAGCGAGGGCTCCTGCACACCCAGCAGAGGTTGCTCAGAGGATCTGTGGGTCTGGGCATCCCATCCTGCTTCCCTAGCAGAGCTGGGGTCCAGAGCCCCCTATGCCATGACCAGAATGCTCCTTAGCAAGCCGTTCTCTGCCCACCCTGTGACCCTCCAGGTCTCTCTGGCTTTGAGATGAATTCTGCTGTGATGTGGCTACCTCCATACAGGTCACCCTTTGAAGAAAGACATGAGCCCGAAACCTGCGGGAGGCTCCCCCACCCTGCCAGGATGTTCTGGGAAGGGCTCAGTCTAGCCAGCCTGCAAGGGATCTGGCCCCAAATCTGGGAGCTCACCTTGGCAGGCAGGGTGGACCTGTGGGCACCATCCATCCTGCTCGGGGACCCCAGGCTCAGCGCCGCCTCTGTGTGTTTACTCTGCTCAGAGGGGTGCACAGGTGCCTGCTGTTCCTTAGGGCTCTGGCCCCCTTACTCCAGCTTCCCGGATGCCATTTCTTTTTTCTTTTTCTTTTTTTTGCTCCGAATGCCTTCAGGGCAGGTTTGGCTGGCTTGAGTTGTGGGGATCAAACCACAGCAACCTGAACCTGACTGCTTTGTTGAAGCAGCCACTTAAAGAGCTGAGCGAAGGGGCAGGCCCCCAACCGGATGCCATTTCAGCAGCAGCAGCTGTTACAAAAGAAGCCTGAGGAGGGGCCTTGGCTTTTTTCCTCCTTCCAGAGAGGACTGTGGCTTACCCAGGGGCACTTACAGCACAGCTGGGGCCCAGCCCTGGGTCCTGACTGACCTGACTCCTCTCCCTCTTCCATTGCCCTTTGAGGCCAAACCAGTCCACAAGTCCTCAGGGACAGGGAGGAGGAGCCAACAACACAGAACCCTGGGTTTCCCAGCCCAAGCTCTAAAGGAAGAGCCAACCCCACTCAGCCTCAATCTCCTCATCTAGAAAGTGGGAACATGTCTGCCTCAGAAAAAGGGAAATCCAACAGGACGCTGGTCCAGCGCCCCATGCAGCCTCTCCTTTTCCTAAACTGGGTCTCCCAGCCTCAGCACCCTGACAGACATCAGGCCTGGAGCCCATCCTTGGGGTGGGGGTCTTTTCACCCGGTTGGTGCTTAGCATTTCTGGCCTCTACCACTAGATGTCAGTAGCACTGCCCAATCTAGACCACCAGAAGCCTCCAGTCAGGGCCCAGTGTCCCCTGGGGAGCAAAAATCACCCCCAGTTGAGAACCACTACTCAAGAGGCAAATGGAAGTTGACCACAGCAGCTGCGAATAGCATAGGCAGGAGCTCCAGTGTGGAAGGGGGGCAGCAGGTTAGGAACCCTCTCCCTCCTGCTGCCTGGAGTGCACCTTGCTCTCTCCCTAGACCATCTCTGTATCTACCAGGAGACACCTTTGACCACAAACAGGAGATTCTCATCTGCCTTCCTGCCCCGGCCATGCCAAATGGGGCTGCTGGCCTTGGACTCGCTGCTGACCCATCTGGGCCTCTTTCAAATGGGCATAATCATACCTTCCCTGAGCAGTGGGAGGGTTAAATGAGATAATTCACAGAAACTAGGGTGGTGCCAAGCACAGAGCAAACAAGTAACGTCATTATTTTTAAAGGATTTTCACTAATTCCACATACTATGTGCTTTCTGTACTTTGCCTGCGGGACAGAACAATGGATACAAGAATTGTACCCCTGGGGCTGGTGAGATGGCTCAGTGGTCTAA
>NW_004524640.1:9228240-9229133 GCF_000260255.1 Octodon degus
CAAGAGAAGCGAGTCCTTTCTATCACATTTTCAGACAGACTTTACAGGAGAGAACATGAGCTCAGAAAGCTTGAGCAGCTTGCCTAAGGACACGCAGCCAATCTGGAAGGACCCTAGCTGGAGTCAGGATTCTCAGGGTGGGAGTCTTTCTGATGGGTGTCACCGGTGAGGGTTTCCAGATCTGAGTACCCACTGACAAGCCTGAGGAGGACAGCAGATGTGTCCCCTGCTCCACAGAGAGCCCTTGCACAGTGGGATTTAAGCAGGCTCCTCCCAGAGCCCAGCCCAACCTCCAAAATGGAAACCAAGGCTGATGGGAGCCAAGCCAAGGCTCATTTTTCTCTCCCAGGATGGCCCTGGACAGGTGTGGACAGGCTCAGAGGAACACAGGAGCACGTTGTGCCTTCCCAGAGCACTTGGAGCTTCGCTTTAACCCAGCAGCACCTTCCTAGCAAGTACCCAGGGCTGCCCCGGAGCTGTCCTGTGCCACCTCACTCAAGCCCAAGCTTCAGGAATAATAAACCACCCTCTGCAGGGGCCCCACGGGGCCAGCACCCGCCCCACCCACTGTGCATTCCTGCCAGGAGTTGCCACACCAGGCAGTGAGGATGGCGAAAGTGTTGGCCAATATCTGCCCGAGCAACCCTCGGCCTGAGGAGTGGCAAAAGTGCACTTCTAACCTTGCGGAACCAGGTGCTACAGAACCGCTCCCCGCTCTGGATCGCAGCCACGGGGACCTTGGCGCAGAGCCCCTGGAGGCCGAATAATGGGTCTCTGCAGTGGTTGGGTCCCAGGGCTGTGGAATCAGTTAGCATCCTGCTGGGCCTCAGTCTTCTCAACTGACAGATGGGAACAAACTAGATCCTGCCAAGAATAGGGTGGGCGTGATGTAG
>NW_004524640.1:9231308-9258023 GCF_000260255.1 Octodon degus
GGAACCAGAGATGCACGATTGGCCGGGATGGGCAGAGACCACAAGAGGCGAGCGAGAACCACTGCAGGCCGTGGGCAGCTCCGAGCCACCGAGAGCCGCTCTGGGAGGGCCCCCTGGGAGCAGAGCCGGATGCGCCCTAGGGTCGAATGGCAGTCCCGCATGCCCTCCCTCAGGCTCCCCTCTTGCTGCCCTCCATCAGCTCTGGGAAGTTCCTGGATGCCCGCCCACCCTTCCTAGCACTGCATTCATGTCCAGCTCCTGCCACCTTCATTCGGTGGCTCTTGGTGTGACCCAGGATCCCATCTGCCCTGGCTACACCAGCTGCCACCTAGGCCTGCATGTCAGCCTCCCGTAGAAGGGTGGAGGCAGTCTCATGCCCGCCAGTGCTGACAGCAGACTCCAAACAGTAGTTTCAATAACTGAACTCTGAGTCACTGCCAACTCAGTCACATGCCTGCAGATTTTGCTGCTTTTTAAAAAAGTGGCCACAAGAAATATTTACGGAAGACCCCAGAATTAAATAGCAGAAGGGGCAGCTAGGGGAAGTGTGGACTCCCTTTCTAAATAACTGGTATGTATGTCCATATGCATGTATGTGTTTGTTTATGCACTGTACCTACTGAGCTACAGCCCCCAACCCCTCTAAATAAGCGATTTTTAAAAAAATACATTATTGGTGGAAGAGACAAGGTCTGGAATTGGGATCAATTCCCCCAGCACAATCTTAATCCCCTGCATGTGCTTCCACTGGGCATGACACAGAACAGCTGCTCGATGTCCTGTCCCTCCTGTGTGTCACACAATCAAAGACACTCGTGTTTGTGTATAGCTATCCAACTTTTCATGAGACACACAGTCACAGAATTTTTTCTCCTTTAGGAGTCCTGTGTCCTTTCTACCTACTCCCTCTTTACACCCCAGATCTCTTGATACCACCAGTCTATTTTCTAGTTCTATAGATTTCATTCACTCTTTCCAAAAGACTGGGGCCACACACGAGACAGCTTTCGGGACGGTCTTGTCTGTTTCACTCTAACTCATTCACCTGAGACGCATTCACACGACTTTGTGTATCAGGGTCTTCTTTCTTCTCAGAGGTAGTTCCCTTGGGACGCAAGTACCAGGACTTCATAATCTGGGTGTGGGGGGGGGGGGGGAATCTGTTTATTCCCAGGCTATGCAATTACATAGAATTTGTTACAAGCCTTCAAGTAGAAAACTCTTGGTGAAAGATCAGTAATCTTCTAAATATTGTATCTTGAAAACAGAGTATTTGTGAATTTCCAAGGGTGCGCTGGCTGATCATATGGAGGTTGGCAGAAGTATGAAAAGGCAAATGCCAGCAAGTTTTACCCCCAAGTTTCTGTTCAACACCAAAATGATGTGCCTGAACCGAGGGATCACGTTCCTTTCTCTTCTTTCTTTTTCTTTTTTCTCTTTTTTTATTACTATCTTTTTTAATTTGGCTTTTTGAAACAGGGTCTCACTATGGAGCCCAGGCTGTCCTCCAGCTCATGGCAGTCATCCGGCCTCAGCCGCCGAGTGCTGGGATGACAGCCACGTGCCACCGCGCCTGGCACCACTCTCCCTCCTTCAGCACTAATGAAGGTCCACTGCCAATGGCCTCCAGGAGCCAGGGATGGCGCCTGTGCCCATCTCCACTGTGAATTTGCCTTATGATTGTAGGCATTTGGCTTTCGGCAAGCTCAGGATGAGGTGGAATGGGCTACATAAACCAAGGCCATTTCCACTGATCCCAGGCAAACGCTGATGACTCTGACTTGACAGAAAGACAGTAGCACAGCCAGTCCCACAGAAGGCAGCAGGACCTGCCGTGACTCAGTGAGGTGCTCCCTGATTCCTTACGTCTCACGTAGCGGCCTGCTCCTGGTTTTGAAGCTCTCCTTTTCTCTCTCATGCTCTGCCATTCTTACTGTTTGGGGCTACTTCGGGAAAGGCTTCGTCCCCCTACTTTTCCAGGCTCGAACTGAGGAGCTTGAATTCTAGCTGTGAGTCAAGCCTCCTGACTCCCCCACCTGGAGGAAAGAGCCACGGGGAGAAATCTCTTTGATGAAGCCTGTTACCTGTTAGGCCACTGGGATCCCGCAGGAGGGAGGATGCCTGTTTGCCAAGAGGAGGAGAGGGCTTTCTGTAAGTGGTTCTCTCTGACGCCTCAAAAGAGCAGCTCACACATGTCAGTGAATCTCACTTACAGTCCTTCCCACAGCAATCAGCTCTCCCACAGTGCCATGTTCTAGGACTGCCCCGTATGTAGAGACATTGGTGACTGACTTCGATCAGGTACATCAGCCTTTTGGGGTTCCTTCATGCTCTGTCTACCAGATGCTTTCTGGAGCACAGTATGCCATGGTGCAATTATACCAAAACGTGTCTGACTCGCCAGCACATACAGATTTACTATTTTCTAATTTGGGGCAATGTACATGGTTCTCATTGCTCTATATCTTTCCTGAAATATGGGATGGTCAGTTTTTAGCTAATTTTTTTGGGGGGAGGTGGTACCAGGGATCGAACTCAGGACCTTGTGTTTGCCAGACAAGCACTTACTCCACTAAGCTGTTTCCCCAGCCCCTCAGGATGGTCAGTTTTTAACATGTAAGGCTGCAGATGGCCCAGCACAGCCCTTCTCTGCAGGTACGGAGGGCACAGCAGTGTGACATCCTGGATGCCTGCTACACTGAGCTCCAGGGTGACCACCCCCTACCCCCGTGGTGGTGGCAGTGTGATTCACCATGCAGAAACAAAGGGCCTGCCACTGGCAGCCTAGCACACTCCAGGGCTCTTATTCTGGGGTTGGGATTGTGGAGGGGGTGCCTGAGAAGATGTTGACAGGTAGGGTTGACTGGGATGCAATGGAACTGAGCCTCTGTCTTTGCCTGGGTCTCATGAGGGTGGCCCTGGGACAAGAAATCAAGTCCCAGTGGAATCAGAGCACTCAGTGACACAAAGGTGCTATGCAGCAGGCCCACAGTGACATAGGCCAGAGCTGTACACTGAGGCTGCAACTGAGGGGACTGGGTACTATGCCAAGCTGCCTGTCTCCTGTCCAGTGTGGCTGACTGGAGTGGTGGCCTGTGACCTGGGGAAAGCCTAGTAGGCCAGCTAATCACTGCCTGGGCAGATAAGGTGGGGCTGGGCTGCTAGCTCTGCCCCCCGGGTCCTGGCAGGAAGTGTAGCTTCAAGTTCTAAGCACAGCTGGGACCAGCCACAGAGCGGGTTTGGAATCCTCCTGGGGGAGAGTTCCCTGCCAAGGACGGTCTTTTTCAGCCTTGCTGCCAGCTTGGCATTGATTTCAAAGGGGTTCTAGGCCCCCGGGGAAGCACAGGCCCTGTGAGACGCTATGCCATGAGTCCCAGCTTCGGTCCCTTGATGCCTGTATGAGGCCAGAGGTCCATACTGACAGATGTTGCTTCTGTAGCCCTTGAGGCAGAAAGGTTAAGAAACAAATTCCAGTCAGGACTTGTGGTTCATGGAAATGATAGTCCCTTTGTCGTCCTCTTCACAAAAGCCACAATTATCACACGGCCACTCTGACACCATTCGGTGAATTTTTGTGACAACCGTGTAAAGGAAGCCTGGTTGTTCCCACTAGTGAGGAAACTGGGGCTGGGGCAGTTCAGAGACCTTGGTGCTGCCTGACATCAGGAAAGGAACAGAGCTGGGACTGGCCAGCTCTTCTGAGTGTGGGGATCCCTCTGTCATAAGTATGGGTACATTTGCCTCTTTTAGTTTAGTCGTCTCGGGGCTGGGGCCTACCCTGGGGTAGGTGGCCTAGTTGCTTCTACTTCTTGTCTACTTCCTTGTCCCAGTTTCTCCTTCCTTCCCTCCTTCCTTCCTTCCATCTTTCCTTCCTTTTTACTTCTTTATAAGAGTCAAACCAGGACCTTTATACCTATCCATATCTCCTCCGTACCCCTCTTTTTTTGTATGTAAATGTCTTGCTAAGTTGCCTAGGCTGGGCTTGAACTTGGGATCCTCCTGCTTCAGCCTCCCAGAGTGCTAGTCTCACACGTGTGTGTGGCCCCGCCATGCTCAAATTTCTCCTTTTTATAAGGACACAAGACCCGTCAGATTTAGAGCCACCTGATATCCTTATTTTAACTTGACTATCTCTGTACAGACCCTGTTTCCACATAAGACCACGCTCAGAGGTCCTGTGTAAGAAAAGGGAAACATGAGAATATATATGAATCTATTCATTCTTATAAAAAGACAGTGTGTGTGTGTGTGTGTGTGTGTGTGTGCGCGTGTGCATGCACGCATGCTAGTGTACACACATGCTTACGCTCCAGCTCTGTGCCCTGAGAGAGGCAGGAAACAACGACATCCAAGGCGCAGAGCCCACCGGGCCTGCAGGCCTAGGTGTCAAGAGCTGCGGCAGTGGGAAGAACACAACCTGTGCCCAGCTGTTCTGTGGTTGCTGCTGTTGCTTTTTTGTTTGTTTATTTGCATATTTGTTGGCCTATTTTGTTTTCAGCACTGGTGGATGCACGAGCCTTGCACAAGCTGAGCAAGCCATGGGCCTCTGAGCTCCAACCCGAGCCCAGAATCACTCTGCTGCCCAGGAAAAGAAGGGAGGGCTCCCAGCGTAACAAGGACCCCAGACGGGCTGATTGTTGGCACCACAAGCTATAATTGAGTCCAGAGTGTAATGGGTCAACTGAAGTTTGTGCTGTAACTCGAAAATGATTAGGTTCTCTTATGCTTCCTGTTATCTACTCTAAAGAATGTTTCTCACCCACTGTTTAAGGCTGTTTAGTAACGAGTAACTGAGTAACTGCCTCCCCTCCCTAATCTAATTCAACAGTTAAAAATGTTCTAGGACTGCAAAAGATTCCTAAGGCCTAAGACTACCCCGACCTTGATTGCTTTACATACAAACTTCCAAATTCCGCTGCCAAGACTGTTCGACAAGTCGCATAAGATTAAGTGCTTCCCCGCTCAGAACTTCACAGACTGCCCACCTAATCTTATCTGCAGACCAGAACGTGGTTTTTTGCTTTAAATGACCAGCCAGACTTTGCTTCACTGCTGGTTAGTGCCTCCCTGCGTGGAGTGCGGCTGATCAGTAGCCAGCCCGGCTAATAAAGACTCTAAATTTTAATCTGTTGTGTTCTCAGCCTCTTACTTAATTCGAACTCAGCACACAGAGGAAGTCCTTATATACACTAAAGGAAAGCGAGGCTCAGAAGAACACAGTGTGAATGACAGAGATCCGCTGAGAAATAAAAATAAGACAGGAACAACGTGCAGCACCTTGTATGTCTAAGTATTGAAGCTTAGTTCAAGAAGCAGCTAAACATGAGGAGGTTCTTGGGCCCTGCTGCTTTCCAGGGATATCCCGACCAGACCCTAAGAATCAAAATCAAACTATTCTGGATTATTGTGTATTTGATTTCAAATTATTGAAGGGATTAAAACAGAGAGTGGTTAATAATGGAGCTCAGGGACCATTTACTCTCTGACTTTTACATTTGGTGTGGGAACTTCCCATCTGACTCCGAGTGATGTGAGACATTTGATTCGGTCTTGTGTGTCACCTAGGCAATATCTAGACCTTAGCCTTCAGCTATAAGAGGTTGCTTGGATCAGGCTGCCAGAAACAGACAGGAGAATGCCTGAGTTAACAAAACTGCAGAAATGCTGGTGGGGGGGCTGGTGAGATGGCTCAGTGGTCTAAAGCACCTACTTAGAACAAGCTAAGTTAAGCAAAGCACAGGGACCACGGTTCAATCCCCCAGCACCACATGCCAGCCAGCCCCGCCCCCTGGTGGGCTGAGCTGGCCACACACACTAAATAAATAAATAATTAATTTTTTTAAAAAAAGAAAAAGAAATGCTGCTGGGCACTGGGAGGGGGGTTGCTGATATAGCTCAACAAATAATATACCAGTGAGGTATTTGAACAAACGGGGCATTTACTGAGGGAGGCTTGGCTTACTGGTCCCGCACTGGCTCAGTCATTTCTCAATATTTTATAAGATCCAAGAGAACCAATTTGTGACTTGGTGGCAAGAGGCAGGTTCTTGTCAGGTTCCTCACACCCAGGCAGCTAACATCCTTATTCTCCAGCTTGCTTACAATAATCCTAATCCCAGACTGCAAACAAGCTCTGGCAATGGTTAGGGCTCAGAGAATTTGGCCAGTTCTACTGAGATTTGCCAGGATCTCAGCACAGAGAGCCACAGGGGTGCTGCGTTAGCAGTACCGACCCTCGCTAAGCGGGTCAGAAATACCACTGAGGGTGTGTGATGTCTCAACTGTGGAAGACAGGCCACCTCCACTGGCAGCATGCTGCTCCTAGCAAAGGAGGTAATTCATTCCTCTGCTCCTGTGAGTCCAGGAAATGTTAGCGTCGGGGGAAGTGAAACAGGCGGCCCCTCCAGGCCATGCCCTTACTTTAAGGAAGGGAAATAGTGGGTCAACCCTTCTGCTCAAAATACCATAAAGATGAAACTCCTATAATGAGGAAATGCATTTGGGGCCAGCCCAGGGATCCCCAAATAACAGGGGTGACTCTTGCCTCAAGTTAGAACCTCAGTTAAATTTACCTAGTACATGGGGGGGGCTGGGGATTTAGCTCAGTGGTGTAGCACCTGCCTGGTAAATGTGAGGTCCTGGGTTCAATTCATGGAAAAAAAAAATATATATATATATTTATATTTTTATATATAAAATCAAGTACAGACCCATCTACCAGCAGGCCATCAGGCCAGCAGGCCAGGGTCCCAGGAGGGACGTTACTATCCTCACTCCCAGGACTCCATGGAGTGCAGGACTAGATCTCTCTGCTGCTCAGAAGATCAACCTCATGGTCCTATTGACGTTCCCATGGCAGCTTGGGGACTTCCCCCAGATGACACTATCAGACTGATCATGGGAAAGGCAGATTTAAATTTAGAAGGTACCAGCATAATAGGTGCTGATTGTAAAAGGGAAATGCAGGCTGCTGTTCAGTCTGTGGATAGCTGGGTATCTGAGCCAGGCGGTTATCTAACCCAGTGACTTCTCCTGCCTGCACCCAGGGCTGATCATGCAAATTACATTCACAGAGAATAGCTGAAGGCTTCAGAGATGCATCTAAAAGAGGCGTACAGTTGGCTCAAATGCTAAGTGAGGGAAGACCTATGTGTTCTATTAGTATTAATGGAAGAGATTTTTGGAGCTTGTTAGACACAGGCGCTGACATCTTTGCAATGTCTTCTTATCAGTGGGCTGTCTCTTGGTCTATAAAACTGGTTTTGACCTTATTAATGGGGTTCAGGTCACTACAATTGGTTTTACAAAGTGTGCTTCCTTATCTTATTCAGGGCCAGAGGACCAGTCTGGTTCCTTCCTGCCTTATCTAGCCCCCATACCTGTTAATCTATGCAGGGGGAGTAATTTATTAAAGGAATGGAAAATAAAATTAACCACTTAATCTGCATCTATGGCTGAAAATATGACAAGGATGGGATATCAGTCTGGACTGGGGTTGGGAAAAATCTTAGAGGGTGACCCTGAGCCTTTACATGTTGAGGTTAAACTAGATCAGACAGGAATTGGCTATCATCCCCATTTTTAGTGGGGGTCATTGATGCTACCCCTCCCAAAACAACTTTGCCCTTAGAATGGATCCCTAAGATTCCTCTTTGGGTAGGTCAGTGGCTCCTCAAAGGGGAGAAGTTTGTACAGCTACATGAGTTTATAAAGGAACACGCTCAACTGGGTCACTCGGGACCATCAGTTAGTCCTTGGAATACTGCTGGGTTTGTTATTCCCTAAAAAGTCCGGTCAGTGGAGACTGCTGCAGGATCAGAGAGCAGTGAATGCTTGTTTGCAGCTGATGGGGCCTTGCAGTCAGGGCTTCCGTCCCCCGCTGCTGTGCCCAGGCAGTGGACCCATCGTCACAGATCTGAAGGATTGCTGCTTTACAATTCTTTGCATCCTTCTGATCCTCAGAAGCTCGTTTCTCTATACCTAGTGCAAATTTTAAGGAATCTATGAAAAGGTGTTGGTGGGCAATTCTGCCCCAAGAGATGAGAAACAGCCCTGCCTTGTGACAACCCATGCAGAACAAGCCCCGCAAAATGCCAGCGAACCAGTTCCTCGAGCGCATAGTGTCCATTACAGAAGCAGCGATTTATTAGCAACTGATTCTATTTTTTATTTTTATTTTTTTTTGCCTTTCCATCTTTTATTACAGCAACAGCTTCATGTTTCATTTAGCCTTCTGACTCTATGCTTGGGCCTTCAACACTTTCACCATGATTTTCTTCTCTTCAATAAGGAAAGCGCGCTTGATCCTGTTGTGGACACACTTGGCACACACGGAGCCACCGCAAGCCCTGCTGACGTGCTTCTTCATTTTAGACAATCTCATAAGAACTTTAGGCTGCAGAGCTCGAATCCCTCAAAGTCTGCTCAGGCACACACCACATGCAGATTTGGGGGCCTTCCTAACCTTCTTGGTATAGAGGTAAACAATTCTATTCCCTGGGGCTTGGGACAGCCGAATTTTGTTAGAGGCAGTGTTGCAGGAAAGCCTACGACGGTAAGTCAGGCGCTGGACCATTGTGAAAGCCTAAAATCTAGGCACTGTACCCAGAAGAGGAGTAGTAACTGATTCTGAATCTCAGGTATATGACTTGATTGCCTTGGAGAAAAGGCATTGAAAGGCTTTTGGCCTTTGCCCAGGTCCTAGTAAGGTACAGACTTCCTGCCCTTCTTATTATTGAGGAACTTTACTGACTGAGAAGGTGGTGAGACCTCAAACAATTAAAGTAAGACAAGATCAGCTGTCCACTTTAAATGATTTCCAAAAGTTTCTAGGAAACATGGATCTGTCCTAAACTGGGCAGCCACTTATCAAATTAAAATATCTTTATGATACTTTGAAAGGAGACTCTCACATCAACTCTGCACAATAACTAGCACTTGAAGCACAGAAAGAATTACAATTAGTGGAGAAAATATCACAAGAATAGCAAGTGTGTTCTATCAATGGTAATCAATGCCTCGTCTTAGACATTTTAAATACTCCTCATTTTCCTACTGGATTTTTGGGTCAATTTTATGATTCACAACTGTTTCTAATTAAAGGGTTATACCTTTCTAATCAATTGATAAAGCCCTTACAGTAATATGCTGAACAGATTGCTGAAATTGTTGGCTCGGGAAGGACCTGCTCCTGTTGGTTGTTTGCTGTTGATCCATCTATAATCGTACTGCCTATAGATTTATCTCAAAGGTCTATCGTATTACAGCAAGTGATCTATTAGCAAGCTGCCTTCCCTGGTTTTAGAGGGCAAACTGATCATCATTTTCTAACGGTCCTATTTTTCAGTTCTTCTCAAAACATCCATATATCATACCAAACTTACACAATTAAAGCCAACTCAACTTTAGACAGCTCCTGAAAAGGAGAAGCAGCTGACTGGAGCAAGGGCTTCCACCGTGTCGTTTTGACCTCAGAGTTTACAGCTCCACAGTTAAAACTCACTGCTATTCTTGGGGCCAGCTAGATGGCTCAGCATGCAGAGGCCCGTGTTCCCCAGTGTGCTGTGCCAGCCCACCCCGGGGGCGCACTTCAAGGCTGATTGAGCCTGGGTGTGGTGATGTGCACCTGTAATCCCAGCACTTACGAGGCTGAAAACAGGGGGATCACCGCAAGTCCGATCTACCTAGTGAGACCCTGTAGTCCCTGTAGACCCTGTACCAAAATGCATAATAAATAAATCAGTAAATAAAATAAAAATCACTGCTATTCTTGATGTTATAGAATTAACTAGTTAAACCCCTATGAACATCATTAGTGAGTCTGCCTGTGCAGTGTTTCTTACTCAAAGGCTAGACAGTGCCACCCGGAAGCTACTCTAGAATCCCCATTATTTAACATATTTCTTGGACTACAATGAGCAATTCAAAATCACTCTGCTCCCCACTTTATATTGGACATATTAGACCACATTCCAATCTACCAGGACCATTTGTTCTTGGTAATCAACAGGCTGATTTTCTTTTCTTTTCTTTTTATGTATTTGGTATAAGGTCTCACCACACAGCTCGGACTCATAGTGATCCTCCCGTCTCAGCATCCCCAGCGCAGGTATGTGCCACCGCGTCCAGTCTTGGTGGCCAGCTTGTGCACACAGGGTGGGGCCAGTGCAGCATGTGGTACCGGTGATAAAACCCAGGTCCTAACGCTTGCCAAGGCAGGCGCTTAGACCATCAAGCCAACTCCATGGTCCCAACAGGCTGATCTTTTAATAGCATATGAGGACCCCTTTGATTTGGTCAGACAATGCCACCTCACCATCATCAAAAGTTTTAATTAAAAAATTTCAGTTATAATCATTAGATAGAAAGATTGCACTATCCCACCCTGCTTGCCAAAGAATTCCTGGACTTGTTCCCCTCTGAGGACAGCAATCCCCAAGGACTTAACCAAAATTAAATTTGGCGAATGGACGTTACCCATCTCCCCTCCTTTCACCAATTACATTATGTTTGCGTTTCAATAGATACTCATTCTCATGTGATCTGTCACTTGCCATACAGGAGAGAAGGGGGACATGTATACATCGTTGCTTATCTGCCTTCCCAGCTATGAGAGTTCCCCATACCACAGAAGCTGATAATGGGCCTTCTTATATAACTAGGGCCTTCTCTTGTTCTTTTCAGCTCTGGCATAATAAACCCATCAACAGGAATTCCTTACAGTCCTAAAGGATTAGAGACAGCACACCTATTCCTTCAAACTCTACTAAATAAACAGAAAGGGGGTGTGCGGTTGCCCCCCAAAGCACAATTAGGGCTTGCTGCTTTACTTTAAATTTTTTATATCTGTGCACAGAAAGTAGGTACCCTCCTGCTGAGCTGCACTGCAGCCTGCTTCTTTTTCCAGCTCTCCTCACGTCCAAGTGTTACAGAAAGATAACCGAACAGGCACCTGGGAAGATCCCTTGCTGCTAGACATGGGGTGGAGGGGAAGCTTGTGTGTGAAGACATGATGGAGCCACAGTGTGGCTGCCACCCAGGAACGTGTGAGCATGGAGGGGGGACAGCAACAAGACTGTGGTTGTACCAAAATATGTTCATTGCTATAATGGCTTTATGGCCTGAACTCTATGTATAACCCCTGTGATGGGACAAGAACATTGGGTACAAGCGCCAGGTCTGCCCCTGATCACCCATTACTTGGGCTGACTCTCCTCCTGAAATCTATCATGTCAAACATTTACAGTGGCTAGGTTGATTGGGTACCTGGTCTTTGTCATTATTAGAGATGTAGGATAAGACTGCGATAAATTCTACCTGTCATTTCACTTACCCTCCACTGCGTAGGACAATATAGCCCAATTATTGCCTTTCGGTTGGTGCCCAAAAGTGGCTGATACATAATCATGACCAATTAATCCTTTTAATCCTTGATTCAACTCATGTAATGGGTGAAGAGTTCTACTCCTTTGCCCCTAATGGCCCTCTCTGTACAAAAAGTGCCCCTCCTCTTTGAGGCATTTGCAAGAGAAAAAGGTGACAAAATGTCTATGGGTCAACATAGTTTTGTTGATTGGGGGCCTAGGGGATCCCTACAATGAAGAGCTAACAATGTTTCTGACTGGCATGCGACATTATAGGAATGGATTACATGAAAGCCACACAGACCCTCCCTGAAGGGAATTTATCTGGGAGGGTGCAGGATAGAGCACACCAATTCCACATGCCTCCATCAGTGGCAGGTGTGGGCCTAGACAAACTACTGTTGGGGAACTTGCCAGCCCTCTATTGTGGTGGAAAATGACTGAGGCACCACACACATACCACTAAGGATGCTGTTACTGTGCTGGCTAAATGATGTGGCACCCAAAGAACTCCAACATGTATTTCCAACCCTAAGTTTTCCTTATGGAACTGGAGCCTGGGGTGAAAGCTCCCTTAGTGTACCAAATGCACCTTAAGTCATTGCATTCAAGCAGGAGATATTAGCAATCACGTTCAACAGCCCTGAGACATGGGGCAGGAGTGCGGATGTTGGTGGATCCCACCAAGCCTTAGTCTCGCACTCCAGTGCCATGTCTTTGGCAGCCCGCAGTGGATCATCTTGTACATACAGCTGATGAGCAAAGGGCTGACAGCTGCTGCGATGGCCTCTGTCGCACCGCTGACCCCTAAAGGGCTTGTCTCTTCTGTTGCTCTTGTTCACTCCATCCAGACAGCTCACTTCCTAGACAACTGGACCGAAGCAACAGACAAGGCTTGGAAGACACAGCACACAATAGATACCAAGCTCCAATCACAAGTAAGCATGCTAGAGACCTCAGTTCTTTGCATAGTAGATCAAACTGAAAGCCTAGAGACATAACAAAGCTTCAAGTGTCACTGTGATGTCACCAGTTTTATATAACTCCCCTGTCCTACAATGGGTCTGCTCACCCCTGGGAACACATTAGACAACATTCCAGGGGCCATACATCAAATTACAAGCGTCTGGACCTAGATGCGTCACAAAAAGGAGTATGGTTTATGCTTCAACAAAACTTACAGTCTTGATGAACAAATGCAGAAGCAGAATAAATTTTCTAATGCCCTCAACCAGCTGAATCCTTTTAAATATCCCAAGGCTTGTTTCTCATTTTATGTTGCTATACTTGTAGTGATTTGTTTTGTTTCTTCTGGTTCTATTCTTAGCCTGCTGCAGAGGAGCTCAAAGCCATGGGTGCCAATGAGCTCTGGGGCTTCGGCTCACTCTGGTTCAGTTTCTGCCATCAAATAAACAGAAAGGGGAAATGGTAGGGACCACAGATTATAAATGGAGTCCAGAGGATGTCCCAGGCCATCTATGCCCTTCCCTGTAAGTCACAACTTGGACACTTCCTGCTGTCTTAGTCCCAGCTGAGGGCCTATAGCTCGTGATGCTGTGACAGGCATTCACAGGGCACAATAAGACCTGCTGAGGATGACAAGGACCTTCAAAGCCAGGTAGTAGCAGCAGTAAAAAATTTTTTCTGGGGAAGAAGCAGTTTCCCTATTGGCCCCATCTCACCCTTGCGAGAATACTTTGTCCTATCTACTAGCCCACAGCAATCATCACCCAGGTCCAGGAGAAGTACACTGCCCTCCCTCTGCAAATGTGAGGGCAGGCTCCATCAGTAGCGGGCCAGCCCAAGAGGGCTTCGTCTCTGCTCATCCTGAGGCACTGACCTCCCAGCCCCCTTTTCATGCATTACTCCTCTGTCTGTCATTTCATCCCTGGCCATACCCCTCCCACAGGCAGTTTCCAATCTTAGCCAGATTCCCCAGCAGGTGATGGCAAGTTATTGTGTAACAGATGAAGAGCTTCAGTTTTGCAAGGCAAGGAGTTCTGTGGAGGCTGGCGGCGATGGGGCCACAGCAGTGCCAATGAGCTTAATGCTGTGAACTGCAGCTAAAGAATGGAGCAGATGGCAAATTTAATATTATGGGCATTTTACCACCATTTAAAAAATTGTGTTTTATTTATTTTTTAAAAAATGGATACTGTTATGATTTGTGGTTAGGTGTCCCTCTAAAGCCTCATGCAATCATGGGAGAGCTTCTAGAGTTTGTGATGAACTCATGATCCAATGTGGGGATCATGGGTGAGTGCTAGACCCACCCTGGGGTGGAGAGCCTGAACACAGCGCTGTCCTCTGCCATGTGCCAGCCGAGTATGGACTAAACCCTCCACTAACTGTGAGCTAAATAAAGCTTTCCTTCCTTAATTCTGGGTGCCTGGTATTTTGTCCCAGCAATGAGAGAAAAGTAACTGAGACAGATACCAAAACAGCTAAGTGGATTTGACTAAATCATAGATAATCTGAACACCAAAATAAATAACATTAGAAACAGATTATAACCCAGAATAAAATAAGAAGTTAGTGGTCTGTATTGATATAAACAAATGAGTGTGTACAGAAACGAAAGAAAAATTTCTGCTTCCTGTGGATCACCTCCTAATACATGGAGAAGGGCTGATGCAATCAGAACACCACAATTTGGCAAGCATCAAAGCAGAGCCTATTTCAGAGAAGAATAATTAATGAATACAAAAATTATTGATGAGCTCAATCAGTTTGATGAGACACAGAATGTTAACACAATTTCACCATCTCTCCCCATGAGGTACTGATGAATTCAAAGGGGCAAAGAGCAACTGCAGCTCAGAAAGTGGAGGATGTTGGCTTAACAGGGAGCGGCATCACTCTCTACAGTGACAGGACACAGTGATACCAGCTACCGCCTGGTGTGATGCTGAGAGACAGTCAGAGCATCTCTCTGCTACGTTGTTGCCAACAACTCACAGAGTGAATCCAATGGTCCCACGGTGAAGGTCATTCTACCAGGGAGATGGCCTAGAAGCTTTCAAAAGGAGCAGAGAGATGGTTGCACATTAAAGGAGGCTAAACAGAGAGAGGGTGGCCACTCAAGTGCTGTACCTCCTGGATGGGATCCCAGCTGCTCTTAGCATTTCTTTCTTGTGCTCTGAACGACATGAACAAGACAAACGGGGGTTTGAAGACATCTATAGATAAGTTAAAGATACTTCATCGATGATGTTAAACTTCCTGGCTTTGCACTGCGGCAGGAGAACAGGATGTTCTTGTTTCCAGGAAACCACGTGGAAGAGTTTGGGAATGAAAGCTCATTAACTCTGCAGTTTACTCACAAACAGTTCAGAGACACAAGAAAGTTTCAAGGAGAAAGAATGAAGAAACAAGAGCAGTAAAGTGTAAACAGTAAAGTGTAAAAAATTTTTGAACTATTTTTCCAACTTTTCTCTATGCCTGAAATTATTATTATTAATTTATTCATTTATTTTTAGTGGTATTGAGGATTGAACCCGGGGTCTTCACACTAAATGACATCGCCAGTCCTTTCTTAATTTTTTTTCCCATAATTTTGGTGAGAAACAAATAGCAATGAGACAGTTTCAAACCAAATTGGTAGGACAGTTTCAATAATTAACACATTGCATACATTCGTGTTCATATTGGTTATTCATAGTACAAGATGCAGACATGATATCCTATTTACAAACACTATTAGAACAAATCCCTCTATTCATTAAGAGAATGCAACTATATATCTATCCTAACCATTTTGAATACACAGATACAAAATGGACATTCATCTGTATCCCCTTTTTTTGTTTAGTTCCGTTATTTGAATATTATAGGTATGTTAACTCAGCAAAATAATCTAAAAGAGTCCAGTAGTCTATAATAATATTAGGTCTTCCGCTTCACTGGCAATGTCAGAAACTGTTGACCTGAGTCCCCTAAAGCTCAACATAACAGCATGGCTTTACTTCTTATACTTCGTTTTTATACTTTTCTGCTGGATGGTTAAGACCAAGATAAAGCAAGACTTATGCAACAAGAGTTGTAGCTTTTGGGTCTGATAAGGTCAGTGAAATCCCCTCAGGATTTATCCTGAGATCCTGTACCTCAGATTGTAGAACCTTTGTCAGTGTCAGCCATGTGGATGAGTCACGGCCATTGCTTGGCCAATGTGTCCTTTCTTAATTTTTTAAGTAACCATGGAACCGCATCCACTAGGGTCGATGCGATGCTGGGAGGGTAGAGCTGGTAAGAGGCGGGCCAGCTGTCAAGGTATCACCCCCAGAGCTGAGCTTGCCAGAAGAGACCCCCACCCACCCAGACAACCCTGGAGAGCAGGTGGGCGGCAGGGGCTGCTGCTTGTGCGCTGGACACGGGATGGCTGGTGCGCCCCCTGGTGGTGAAGCTAAGTGAAGGCATGGCGACTTCGGCGATACAAACTTTCGAGTCCACGGGACCACCTGCAGCTACGCCAAGCCTGCAGCTCGGGTCCAGAACTGAGCACACAGCCGCTGCTCAGCCACAGTAGACGATGAATGCTGTATGTAACAGCGCTGTGATTTCAACATTGCAAATGGCTTACGTGAGGTTTGAAGAGATTGCATATCTAGCAAACCATGGGTCGGGGTGCTGGGGGCAGAGTCAAACCCTGGGCTGCTGTCTTCCAGAGCTTGCTCTTAGCAAGGCTATTTCTGGCAGAATAGATGTAACTATTTTGCCTGAATCCACCCCTTTCTCTCCTCAGGTGACCCAAAGATGTCAAACCAGCACCCCGCCTCAAAGCTCACTGGTAGAACTACTGCCCCTCCCCACACCCCAGGCAATACCAGGACAGGATTTGCAGGAAGACCCAAACTAGCAGTGGGGGCGAATGTTCTGACATCTCAAACCTGGGGAAGAGAACTGAATGCCAAACGCCAGCCTGGATGAGTGACATGTTAGTCGTGGAACTGCCAGCAGAGGTGACATAAGCCACTCAGATATGGAAATGCTGCTGAGAGGAAGAGAGGGTTCACAGCGGGACACCCCAAGGTGCACCCAGATGAGAATCCCAGGTATGTTTTGTTCTGTTCTTTCCGTTCTATTGAGGAGTGACATGCGGGTGGCTTTAGGTCATGTAGGCTCAGCATGAAGAGATAGCATCCACTCAGTCCTGGAACACAGGTCATTTGGGGCGGTCTTTCTCCCCTGCTTCCCCTTGACCCCAAATAGGAAGGAAAGGATAATCTGGTTCACCCAGCGAGCAGCCCGTGACTCAGACACTGAGCAGGATGGGGCAGCAGGGAATACTGGGCTTCACAGAAGCCCGTATTCACTGTGCTTTGCGCAGACGGCAAACCCGGCTTCCTGTGATGGCACCTGACCCCCTCACTGCAACCACGGAAACACAGCGCAGTTTAATTTCCCAGTGAGGAAACAGGTTCCAGGAGGGAGTGTGACTTTTCTGCAGTCATTCAGCTATGAAGCCGCAAAGCCAGGCTGCCATTCCCCTCTGAGAGCCATCTCTGTCCCATCCCACTTTCCAGCCTATCCAGAAGGGAGGGGACAATAAGGGACAGTCTACTGTGTTGGGGTAGACTTTTCCAACTCAACACTCACCCCAGGAATGGTTAGAGTTTTCCTCAGTATCTTCTAAATGGAGCATATGCAAAAAAAAAAAAAAAAAGTATATGAAGTGACCTGGCTACAGGACAGAGGAAGGGAGGGGTCGTTTCCACACACAAGTGGGTCAGGCCCTCCACCTCCTAGCCCCCACGATTTTCCACCAAACCTGGGGAGACTGAGGAGCCTACTGAGGGCTGTGTTGTATCCAATGCAGGGACAGAGGCTCAGAGGAAGGAAGGAGTCCCAGACAAGCCTCCCTCTGGGCCAGCTTCTGTCAAATAACTCCAGGACTTCGGCCACAAGGCCAGCTCTGAGGCATGAGAGTGCCCAGCCCTATGGAGGGCTGAGATAGGTCTGCCTTGGACCATGGCTTCCTCATCTAAAGCATGGTATCAGAGCCCCTAGGGCTACGCGCTGTGGGATGCAGGGGGCAGGAGAAAACAATGGCTTCGGGCTTTGGCTTCAAGGCCAATGAGGCCGTGGGGCCAGCTGTGCTCTCTGGGTCCTCTCCAGCACAGCCTAGGACAGCTCGGCCTCTGAGCCCTGACTCACATCAGTAAGGCGGAAGGGAGATGCACGCTGCAGTGAGGACGGGAGCTGACGGCAGGTATCGCCCAGCCTAGGCATAGTCCTCGGTGGTGACGTTGCTGCTCCAGCACTGCTGGGGTTGTAACAGAATGCCTGACACACAGCCTGAGGCAGGAAGGAGGTGGCACACTTGTCGTTACTGAATGTTCATGGTATTGGCCATGATGCATTGGCCCAGGGAAACAGCAGTGAAATAAAACAGGCTGAGCATGGTGGAGTAGCCCAGCACTCTGGGAGGCTGAAGCAGGAGGACTGCAAGCTCAAGCCCAGCCTGGACAACTTGCTAGCTTAGCAAGGTCTTGTCTCGAAAATGAAAAATTTTAAAAGGGCTGGGGACGTAGGTAGTTCAGGGCAAATGCCTTGGGGTCAATCCCCAGTACCACATAAAGCACGCACACACACACACACACACACACACACACAAGTGCACACACACACACACACACACACAGAAGTGTAGTGAGAAGAAAGAAAGCAGCCAGGGATCTTGGTCTTTTGCCCTCATCGGCCCTAGATCAAGTACTCAGGATCCTGCGAGCCAGTGCTGCAGGGTCGGTGTTATCCCCGAGAAGTTCAAAGATCCTCGGATAAGGCAAAATAACCGTGGAGTGGGAGAAAGGAGGAGGGGCAGATAGAGGGGCACATGGAGTGCCCCATTTCCCCCTTCCTACCTCCAGCTGTGCCCCAACCCCCGCCATCCACCTTGAACATCAGTCCCAAAAACGCCACCCCGAGCCCTCAGGTCTTGCGGCAGATCCCGCCCCTACGCGGGAAATGGACCAGGTGGGCGGGGTCTGCTCCACACAGGCCCCGCCTTCTGGGTCTCGAACCAGCTCCTTCCTCTCCCCCAGCTTGACCCGTGCTGCCCGGTACCCACCTCCATCTCTCCTCCCCGGGCTTTTTCCGGGATTTTCACGCTTTGGAAGTCCCCTGTGCTCCCAAGGCTGAGGACAGCTGCCTGTGCTCTCCAGCCCGCACTGTTCTTCGGTCGTCAAAGAACTGTGGGGAAGGAATCCTCCTTCTCCCTGCCCTGCGACCCTGCACATGCACTGGCCCCGAGAACACTTTCAGAGCTGGCCGGGGGTGCAGCCCAGTGACAGCAACTCCTTGGCCTGGTTCGTGCCCCAGCACCGCAGAGCACACGCGAACACTTATTATCAAACAGATCGAGGTAAATGTTACATGAATCGCTGTGAGAAGTCTATTCCCACTGAGGCTGAACCGCACAAAGAAAGAACACTTGAGCTCGGCCAAAAAGCCGAGAAGCGACGGCGCAGGACAAGCGGTGGGATTGCTGGCTTGGGATGTGACTCATTTTTATGTGTCTGGGAACATGACTGACCTTGCCCAAACAAAGGAAGCAGCCAACGAGCTTTTTGGAACGCGCAGGTGCCTGGATCCGCCAGACGGGGTGGGGGGAGGAAAAGGAGGCGTGGAGTGGGGAGTGGCGGGGGCGGTGGGCGTGGGAATGGAAAAGCCAGGGATGAAGTGGGCGGGGCTGCAGGGATGGCGGGAGCAGGAGACGAGGGAGCAGTGGGTGGGCGTGGCGACGTGGTGGGCGTGGCCCTACATGCGCGCGGACTACAGCTCCCGGCATGCCCGGCGCGCACCGTCCGCGGCGCCGAGCCGAGGATGCAGACGCCGAGGCGGGCGATGAGGATGGAGGCTGGGGAGCCAGCGCGGCCGGCTGGAACGGGCGGCCGCGCCGCAGGCGGCTGGGGCAAATGGGTGCGGCTCAACGTCGGGGGCACAGTGTTCCTAACCACCCGGCAGACGCTGTGCCGGGAGCAGAAGTCCTTTCTCAGCCGCTTGTGCCAGGGGGAAGAGCTGCAGTCGGATCGGGTGAGCGCGCGGAGGCGGCGACCGGGAGAAGCGGCTCCTGAAGCGGCGCTGTCCCGCCCGGCCTGGCCACTGCGGCCGCCCGCAGCCTGGGGCCCAGCTAGGTTGTTTCCTGGGAGCCGGAGGCGGGAAGAACTGGCTGGAGGAGGGAGAGGGAGTGGAGCCTGGAGTGTGCCCATTGCCGTGGCAACGGGGCAACGCAGGCCGCGACCCTTTGGAGCTTGCAGGCTGCCCCATCTGGACCCGCTTCCCAAACAGGACCCCTACTCCGGAGAGTTTAAGGGGCCTCCGTCCTGCTCTTCGGGGTGTGCGGAGTGGTGGGGTGAGGGAAACCGGTAGAGGTACTGGGTGTCTTCTGCACGGCGCTTAACCTGGGAGAAGCACAGGCCCACCAGACTCGATTTCAGGGCAGCAGCCATCCTGCTCTGGTCACCTGCACGACCTTGGGTGGAGCCCCTCCGTCCTCCAGGTTCAGCCTCCTCTGTAACCCAAGGGGTTGCTCTGGAGATGATTTCAAAGGCTCGCCGTCTCTCCTGTATAAGCTGTGACCTTGGGCAAGTCCCTCATCTCCTGGTGTAGCCAAGTTATGCAGCAGATCCCTGCCCTACCTCCCTGCATGCTGCCAGTCTCCAATCAGAGCGGGGCTCCTTTGGAAACTTGTAAACACCCCGGGAAGACCAGGGATGTGGTGGACAGTAGTACTGGCCTTAGGGAACCCTCCAGGCACTCTATGCTGGGCCATATGCTGCTCCTCAGTGAATGTCCGCGGTGACTTCTAATTATGGGGAGAGAAGTTCCAACAGGATACATTGTTGGCCCAGAGTCAGGAAATGGCAGCGGTAGGGTTTGAACTCAGGCCCATCTGACTCCAGGGCCTTATTGCACCATACTCCCTCTGACTCCTCCCTCCCAGGAGTCCCTTGGTGGATGTCCTGAGAGCATTCTTATAGAGGTTGGCTGGAGGGGTCAGGGTGGGCTCAGATTTCTTTTACTACCTATGCCCTCCTCTCCCTAGGATGAGACTGGGGCCTACCTCATCGACCGTGACCCCACCTACTTTGGGCCCATCCTGAACTTCCTCCGACATGGCAAGCTGGTACTGGACAAGGACATGGCGGAGGAGGGTGAGTTGGTCCAGAGGGCTGGCCTGGGGCCCACATCCTTGCGCTGCCTCTGCAGCCTGCTGAGGCCTAGAGCCATTTCTCCCAGCCAGGTTGGATGTCTGCTTTCTCCCGTGTGGGCAGGGTTGATTCTCAGGGTCTGTGCCAAGCTTTCACTGAATGAATGCTGTCAGGGAAGTTGACAGAGACGTGCCTAAGGGACAGAGGAGGCCAGTGATACCCTAGGACCTCTGTTAAGGGCAGAGATGCCCTTTCTCTCTGGCATCCTGGGAAGCCAGGTGTAGATAGATGGTCACACCCAGAAGCAGGGCTAGGCCATGGGTGGAGTTGGGCATAGGGAAGGCTCAGCCTTCTTTCTCTGGGTGATCCAGTGTCTCAGATGCTGCCTGGCAAGGGCTGGCAGGCAGCAGGTGGGTGGAGCGGGTACCTCCTCCCCAATCTGGCACCCTCTGCACACTGCACTGGTTGTGGGTGGAGGCGGGGAGGGGGGGTGCTCTCTATGAGGGCTTCCGCTCTGGCAAGGCTGCTGTGCCCACATCTGGGCCTACCACACAGTGGGGAAGCCGTGGCAGGAGAACAGTCCCTTAACATAGCCCAGGCAGGGCCCAGGACTACAGTCAGTGCTGAGTCAACTTTCTCCAGAGCACAGCGTGTATCTGGTCAGCTGATCCAGCACGGCCAGTTAGGACACATCACTTTTCTCTGAATCTCCACTGGTGGCTCTAAAATGGGGCAGTGGCCTGCATTCTGGAGCACTCATATTGGTCTTAGACATCCTGAGTCCAGTGCCACCGAGGATATTGACACAGCCCACCTTAGCCTTCCCCACCCTGGGCCATGCTCTCCCTTCCCTGACCCTCGGGGGCCAGGTGACTCTCCCGTAGGTCAGGGCTTCAGCACTGAGTACATGTATAGCCCAGCTCCACTGAGCCCTAGCAGCAGCCCCTGTGGGAGCCCAGGTGCTACGGGCGTGGCCAGGGCCCAGAGCAGATCCCCTGGGAGGGGAAGTGAATGCTGCAGTTGCGTCACAGCCAACACCTGTTTACAGGTTCTCGGAGCCCTGCTACTTCTAGCACCTTCCGACAGGTCAAGGTCCCCATGCAGGCAAGTGGGAGATCTGAGAGGGGACTTGGTGAGCTGTGTGACTAGAAATATTACTCAGCCTCTCTGTGTGTGAAATGGGGAAACAACACCCACCACACTGGCCCTGCAGGGCCAGATGTCTCTTCTGTCACCTGCTTCAGGCAGCAGCACTTACTGACTACCCCCTGCATGTAAGATGTCACATGGTATTGCAAAGCAGAGGAGATCAGAAAGCGGCCCTGAAGTAGTCCATTCTGGCTGTGACCACAAAGTACTACAGGCTGGGTGGCCTATAAACCACAGCACTTTCTTTCTCCCAGCACCCTTAGGATCAGGCCCGCCTGACCACTTCCCACAAGGGCACTGACCCCACCGAGGGCACCTTCCTCATGACCTCCTCGTCTCCCACAAGCCCGTGCCCTCCTAGTACCATCACACTGGGCATTAGATTTCAATGTATGAATTTTGGGGAAACACAAACAGTCCAAAATAGGCCATGTGCCTCAGGAGCCCAGAAGCCAGAGGGACCAGAAGGTCACCTGTCCTGCGGTGTAAGAAGTCGAACACAGGGAACTCCTGCCTTTGTGTGTGTGCTGGGGGGTGATTTGCACCATCCCTGTAAAATAGGACAGGGACTGATGTTCTCCCCATGCAGAGGGTGAGCCCAGGGGGCTCTGCAAACTGTGCAGTACTGTGCCTCTGTAGTGGGAAGGCATGGGTCTGAAGGCCATGGCCCTGGTGCTTTTTCTGCAGCCACTGGCTCTGTGACCTTGGGCAGACTTTCCCTTTCCGAGCAGCCACTTCCCCAGTTCAGGGAGATGATGAAAACACCCACCTCTGGTTTTAAGAATTAAGTGTTGCAAAGAGCATCACATTCTAGGGCCAGCAAGATCAGCAGTCTAAGGTGCCTGCTTAGGCAAGCGCACTGGGACCGCAGTTTGATCCCTGGCAGTGCTGTGCCAGCCCTGCCCCAGGGTAGGCTAAGCTAGCCACCAAAAAAAAAAAGAGCATTGGCCGGGGAGATAGCTCACTAGAATAAGTGCTTGCCTGGCAAGTACAAGGGCCTGAGTTCAATCCCCGGTTCCTAAAAAAAAAAAAAAAAAAAAGAGCATCACATTGTGAGTACAGGGCCTGGCCCTTAGCATGCTCCAGTAAATGAGACAGTGTAGCACTCTGGGCCCGGATTGTCCCCACTGTGGTTCAGAGACCCAGCCCCCACATAGTGCTGGACAACCCCAGGTAGCACAGCTTCCAGGTCACTGTGCTCATCACTGTGGAGATGCAGGGCAGCAGCTTCCCCCTTCCATGAGGAGTGTGGGGCCCCCAGCAGGAAGTATTCCCTCTTGCCTGACCCTGGCTGCGCAGCTCACCCCCCAGGGCACATGACCAGAACAGGAAGTGGGTTTGGGAAGAGAAGGAACAAAAGGAAAATAGGGCCAGGCAGCAAGACTGACTGTGGCTGCTGTGCCTGCCAGGGGTCCTGGAGGAGGCTGAGTTCTACAACATCGGCCCTCTGATCCGCATCATCAAAGACCGAATGGAGGAGAAGGACTACACAGTGACACAGGTCAGGACACGTGTCATCCAGCCTGGAGTAGGCCAGGTGGAAAGAGGAAGGGAGGCTGGGGCAGGTGGAGCATCTTGAGGGGAAAGTGGTAGCAGCGTGCTAGGGCTCTGTCCCTGCCTCTGCCCCTTTTGCTGTGTGTCCTTCTTTGGAATAGAGAGGTGCCAGAGTTGTCAAACCATCTCTTCAAGAGACCAGTCTGTGGGAGGGAGTAGAATTCTCCACCCCGCTGGGAGGTGCAGGGCTCCGTACAGAGTGTGAGGCACCCCACCCACCTCGCTGCCCCACAGTTTGAAGAGGGGAGGCTCAACTGGTGACCAGATGTTCCCAAACTCTGCCCTCCCTCCCTCCCTCTTCTATCACCTGTGTTCCAGTTCCAGTTCTGCCACCCCTGAAATGGGTAACCTTGAATAAGTAACTGAACCCTTCCGAGCCCAAGTGAAAATTCCCACAATGCACAGGGCCCTTGAAGAATTAAATGAGCTCATGCATGTTGAGTGTCTGGCATTTAGTAGGAGCTCAGAGCATGGCTCCCTCCCTTCTCTCTTGTCCCCCTCCTAGGGTTTAGGGAGGTAGTACCTGCACTCCATGTGACCCTTCTCCCCACAGGTGCCACCCAAGCACGTGTACCGTGTGCTGCAATGCCAGGAAGAGGAGCTCACTCAGATGGTCTCCACCATGTCTGATGGCTGGCGCTTCGAGCAGGTAGGCTGGGGACACAGGGCACCATGGGGAACCAAGGGGGAGGCAGAGGCCTCTTCCTCCCTATAGCCCAGCCTCTGGGTGCCCATCACAGCCCCACTGGGGACTTCTGACATCAAAGCAACAAGGTTAGGTGAGGCCTCTCCCATGCAGTGATGAGGACAGAGGACAGAGCCCCAGAGTCCTCCCCTACATAAGCAAGACTCCAGCCCCAAGTTACCATCCAGATGCAAGGAGACGAGGGCCACCAAGGTAGGGTGCTCCACAGGAACAGTCCCAAGGCCGCTGCGGGTGGCCCTGTTAACATCAGGGAAGCCTCATACAGGCTTCCAAAGAGGGCGGTATGGGACCTGTGGTGCCTCCCAGGTCAGGTGCTCTCACTAGCAGGCTTGCTGTCATCACAAGTAGAGCTGTCCCAGGGACACAAACAGTGATGTCCCACCACTGGGGTTTCCAGAAGAGCAGAGCCAGAGAGTGAGCCCAGAGTCAGGCTTGTCCTTTCAGGAGAAGGGTTCCGCTGCCCCTTACCTACCACCATGCGATCCTGGCTGGGGAAGCTGAGGAAAGCGAGGGCTGGGCTGCCTGGCCCTGGAGCCAGAGGCTTCATTCCCCTCTGCAGCTGCAGCAACTCCACCTGTCACATCGCAGCTCTACCTGGGCCTTAGGTCTTCCTCTGGGCTGTGGGCTAATAGTACATCCTTCATGGGTCCGTTGTGGATATTGGAAGAGGCACCTGTAGAGTTCTGGGCCTGGGCAGGATGCCACCCTTGGCCTTGGTGTTGTTCAGACTACCAGAAGTACAGCATTCAGGTCTTAGAGGTCCCAAGGAGGATGCAGAGCGATCTTGGGCTCCGACCCCAGCCCTGCGTCTTCCTTGCTGAGGGCCTCCCAGGCCATCTCTTCTCCAAGCTCTGTCACTAGCAGGGTGGTATTTTCCTTTCTGCTTGCTGAAAGAGGGTCCCTGAAAGCCCAGTGGGACCTGATAGGAGCCAGGACCTCTTCAGCCGGAGGGCTGTGAAAGCATGGCTATTCTAGGGCCCTGGGACGGCTATCTCTGGCAGAGGCCCGGCCCTCAGAGACAGCAAGCAGGGGAGGACCTGTGGTCACGGGTCCTCTGGGCCAAGGCCTGGCCATCCACCCCACCACTGCTGCCAGGAGGGAAGCAGATGTGAGCTGCCATGGGTGTGGCTGGGCTCAGGCCAGGAAAGGCGCAGGAAAGGAGGGAGGGAGAGAGACAGGGAGTCACCTCTGGCTTCCAGCCTTCCTGGAGGTGCCCTGAAGCTGGGAGAGCCATCTGAGCAGCTGGGCAGGAGAAGGGCTAAGAGGATGCACAGCCTCATCTGTCCCCACCCCGCCCCCAGCTAGTGAGCATCGGCTCCTCCTACAACTATGGCAGCGAGGACCAGGCAGAGTTCCTGTGTGTGGTGTCCAAGGAGCTGCACAGCTCCCCTAACGGCCTGAGCTCAGACTCCAGCCGCAAGACCAAGGTGAGCCTCTGCTGCCCGAGCCCGTGCCCTGCCCGCCCCCTTGCCATCCACAGCCACTTCCTCCCTCCTGCGGCATACGCATAACCCCATGGTCACAGCCCATGCCATCCATCCCATGGCACATGGTCCTGTCTGCACACAGCAGTTACACAGGCCCAGGCTGGGGAGCAATAAGACAGGACCGCGCTGAGGGCATAGCCAGGGGGGCTGAGTGTCAGGGTACTGGGGCCACATGCTGGCCATGGTGTTGTGGCAGGAAGCAGAGCAGCTGAACTAGGAGTCAGGGCCTGGGGCGACACTGTATGACCTAGAGCAAGTCCTGTCCCCTCTTGGCCCCTGTGTGAGTCCTCTGTGCAGTGTGCAGGGTGTCTGTTGCCTCAGGCATGGCCCCCTGGGCTCCCAAACAGATAGGTGATTCCAAAGGGGCGGTGACTGTGCCCAGTGCTGCGCAGGCCTCCGCCTTGCGAGCTCTGCATGAAGGGCACCAGAGCCTTGGGAACCTGGCCCTGACTTTCCATCCTGCCCGGCAGGGCTGTCCTAAGGGGACATCTGGCTGCAGCAGAATGTGGACCAGGGGTGGAGCAGGTCCTGTTCCCTGGACCTGAGCTGGCTGGAAGCCTCGGGGCCTCTGGTCAGGTCAGCAGAACAGGCCAGAGCCAGGCCAGGAACAGGGAGCCTGTTGCTCCTGGGGAGCCGTTCCTGTATACTGGAGTCTCAGGAAGTCCAGCTTCCTGTCTGTCTGTCTGTCTGCTGCCCCGTCCTGCTGAGTCCCCTGTCCACCCCACTCCCATGGGGGCCAGCCCCCAGCACTACCTTGCAGGACCGCAGGGTCAGCCCACCACCCTGCCTTCCTGTATCCCCAGATGTTGCTGCTGCTGCTGCTGCTGGTGCAGCCCTGTGTCCCCTTGAGTTCCTATCCTGAATCTGACCTCCCAAAGCAAGGCTGTGCCAGGCGGCCTTTAGGACACCCAGCTCCTCCCACCCAATCCTCCTCTACCTCTCACCCCCGCCCCTCCCTGCACATGTGACAGTAGCCAGGCTGACCCAGAGTGTCCCAGTGGGGCCTCTGGCCTCAGCCTCAGCTAGCCGCTTCCCCAAGCTTCCCAGGGGCTGGTGAGGACTTCCCTAGCTTCAGTGGCTGTAGCCCTCTCTCTCTGGGTCCCCTTTGTGTTACCCTCTGCTCTGGCCTGAGATTGGGGTCCCTGGGGACAGCTGCCCTGGACCCCTTGTTAGTGTCTCCACTCTCTCTTCCCTGGGTCCGCCGGCGGCCACAGAGCGCGGAGGAGCAGCTGGAGGAGGAGCGGCGGCAGGAGGAGGAGGTGGAGGAGGTGCAGGTGGCACAGGTGCAGGTGGAGGCAGATGCCCAG
>NW_004524640.1:9259238-9267424 GCF_000260255.1 Octodon degus
CCGCCAGCTGTGTGACTTTGGGCAAGTCATTATCCCACTCTGGGCCACATTTGGTTCTAAAATGGGAACAGCTGTTCAGTGACTCCTCTTCCCTAAGACAGCAGTGACTTGGCCTCTCCCAGCCCTGTCCCCATGCCAGTGGCCTCTCCAAACAGTCGCCACCCAGCCCAAGCAAGGCATGGGACTTGGAAGCTTGGGGGCCATGGGTTAGCTGGCCGCCCCTCCCCCTCTCCTCCTGTTCTGGTTCTGACTCCACCTTCTGGGGGCCTCAGCCCCACTCTCCCTCCAGAAGCAGCCTGTGACTCACCTGCTCTCTCTCCCCCTCTCTCCTCCCCTCTCCCCTTGACTCTCCTCACTGGCCCTGGTCTTCTGACCCCTCCTCTCCTCCTGCCCCTTCCCCCCTCTTATCTTCTAGCTATTACAAGCCAGAGGCACCCGGATGTGAGGCCCCAGATCACCTCCAGGGACAGGGGCTTCCGATCCGAAATCCTATATTTTTGTACCACGAGGTGGGCCCCTGGCCCCAGGAGGAAGACGCGCTCTCCCCGCTGCCACTTCTGTCTCCACCTGCAGGGCTGTGACTTATCCCTGCCTCTGGCGGTGGGCTGGGGGCCTTCTAGGACCTCACAAGGCCTTCGGTGGGCCCTTGGCCCTGTGGGCAGAGCCACCTGCTCCTGGCCCAAGTGTGGCACCATCCGGCTGTGTCTGCCAGGCCCCTTTGTTCCCTCGCCCGGGCCCCCCTGCTGCATGGTGGATGCTCTCCCTCCTGGCCCCATCACGTCACCTCCTTGAGCCTCGGTTTCCCTGTCAGTGGGGTAACCCGCCTGCCTGCCTACCTCACGGGGTTGTGGGGTGCAGCAAGGAGCAGAGTCCCTGAAAGCCCTCAGGAGTCAGACTCCCCTCATCTCCCCCAGGGGGAGCCCAGCCTAGCCCCTAAGCAGGACCCTGTTGGCCAGTAGAGATTCAGGTATTGGGGGCAGAGTGTAGAGATTCAGCCCTTTCCAAAGGAAGGGGTAGGTGACTTGGCCTTCAGTGTGGCTATGCCCGTGCCCACCCATGTGTGTGGCTGCAGAGCATCCTGCCCACCAGCGGGGCCGGGAGCAGCTTAGGAACTCGTGATGAGAGATGGAGCCCTTCCCTCTTAGAGCACGGGCTGGCTAGGACAGGCTCTGCCACAGGCCCTCACGTGCGACCTCCAGGGCGGGTGCTGACCTCTCAGCTGCGTGCCACCCCCTCACAGAATAAACTGAAGAAACTGTGGCTGTCTCCTCTCTCTGTAGGCCACTAAGGGGCCGGGCCACACTCCAAGCAGGGAGGAATGGGGTTTTTCCTAAAGCTGGGGCCCTTACCTGGCTGGCAGCTATGCTGCATGTTGAGGGACAGGTTGGGACATGGCTGCATCCTCTGTCAGGTGGCTGGAGGCCAGCAGTGCCTCCCCTGCCACAGACACACCGGGGAGCTGGAGCCCCACTGCATCCTGACCTCAGCATGGCCCTTCCTGCTGGACACCCGGCCGCTCAACCGTTGCTGCCCCGCATTCACCTCCCCACTCAGCACTGGGGAAGCTCTGGTCCCCAGCCAGTTCCTGCACTGCCCAACCTGTAGTGAGGCCCTCTGGGGCTGTGAGCCCAAGGTGAGCTCCCTCTGTCCACCTTTACCAACCACCCAGAGCCCCCCACTCACCCACCTGCACCGATTTGAGGGGTGGCCCCAGAATTTGAGTTTTAGGAGAGCATCCAGAGGTCACAGCGCAGTTCTGTCCAGACCCCGACTGCCCTCCCACTCAGCCACTGTCTCCACCCACCTCCTGCAGAACCTCCAAGCTCTGGCTCCCCTCCCCCGATCCCTTCTATCCTGGCAGCTTACCTACCTTGCCTTCTCCTAGTTAGGCTCCCGCCTGATCCCAGGGGAGCTACACCTCGGCTCTGTCACCAGCCCCTCCTGGCCACTGGCCATGTCCAGGCCTGACCTCTCCTCCCCCAGTTCTGTGCTGGCCTCCAACCTGCTCCATGCCGCTGTACCATGCTGAATCCACTCCTGTCACCCCTGCTCGCAGGCTGCCTGGGGTTCCCATAGCTCTCAGTCACGTCCTTAGCACAACCCCACCTTGCCTTTTCCAGCCTGTTTACCTCTTTGAATCCCTTCCCCAAGTATGTCACTTCTTAGCCTGCATTGTGACTACTCAGGGCTCACTGTACCCTAGGACACTGTGTTCTGCGGGACATGGGAACAAACATCACAATGGAGGGCACAGGATGCACAGCTGGCCCAGTGCCATTTTGAGGGTACCCTGTCCCTCTCCAAGCCTCAGTTTTCCCACAATTCCAGGAGGAATCCGTCACTCGTTCCATCCTGTCCCCCTCACTGTGACCGGAGGGTCCCCAAACCATGGCCTTCCCGCCCTCAGTGACCTCCGCTGCCCCTTGGTGTTTTTTCCCATGCCTGGCGATCAGGAGGCCACTCTGCTCCATCTAGGGCACGAGGCAGGGCTGGTCCCCAGGCAGACGCCAACAACAGAGCCTACTGGGGCAGGTGCTTTATTTTTGAGAGTGAGCTGCCCTCTAGGCGGGGGCAGGGGTGGCAGGACCCTCCAGCTGAGGTCATCCCACCCTTTGGCTTAGGGCAGCAGTTGCCCACTTGTCGTCCCAGGCCCACCTCCCATCTCACAGAGGCTGGAATCTGCTCTGGAGCCAGGGCTACGCGTCGCATCTGCACAGGCTCTGCCTGGAGGAGGGAGCTTGACCCTTCTTCCTGGGACAGAGCTGCACCATCCCACTGAGTACCCCCGAGTATGAAGCAGGGAGAAAGATGAGACCAAGAGGATGGACTGGCAGGTGATGGGGCTGGGTGTGACCCCCACCATCCTGACCCATTGGACCTGGGCCCCCAGGAGGTCCTGACCACAGGCTGATGGCCTTCCCCCTCCTTGTGCAGTCTGGAGAATGGTAGGGACAGGATGAGGCCTCCTGCCTCTGCAGGGCCACTTGCCCCCAGAATACTTGTTCCTCCACCTGGTGGGTGCCCTGTGTGCTCTCCTTCCAGGAGGTGCCCCCGGCTCATGGCACCTCAGGTCAGGGCCTGCTGGATCCAGCCAATCACACCTGTGATGCGAGTGTAGACGCCAAAGTAGTTGGGCCGGCCACAGCCCAGGCCCCAGCTGACCAGCCCCGCCAGGAACCAGCGGCCACTGGGCTCCTTGCACACCAGCGGGCCACCAGAGTCACCCTGAGAGGAGGAGAGGACAGGGCTGCATCAAGAATTTGCTAAGTGGCAGCAAGAAAGGCATACCCCTGTTCAAAGTTGTTCCCCAAACCCAGTAAACGGAGTGCAGCCACACTGCTGGCCTCTGGTGGGTCCCAGCTCTTGGAAACTGTGGGTGGACGTGCCTACACCCTGCTCACCTTACCTCCCTTCTGCCTCCTGTCCTGCACTCCGTCGCCCCAGCCCCAGGGCCTCAGACTGGCTTTGAGCCTGAGGCCTCCCTGCCTGAAGTCTCCCCTGCTCAGCATCCCTCTGCCTTTCCTGGCCTGTCTCTTTGCCTGTAATGTGGATATGGGTGGTGGCTCTCCACCTCACTGGCAGGCCCAGAGGCTCTGCAGCTAAGGCCGGGTTCTGCCTGTGGGAGTGTCACACTCTCCCCGCTTGCCAGCCCTGCAGTGTCACCTGGCATGCATCCTTCTTGCCCTTGCGGTAGCCAGCACACAGCATGCGTGGTGTCACCTGGTAGTGATAGGCCTCACTGCACAGGTCCTGTGCAACCAACTGCACATCCACCTTCTGCAGGACATTACTGGTGGGGCCTGCAGGGCAAAGAGCAGAGGAGAGAAGACTGGGTGCTCCGAAGCCCCCGCACCTCCTGCCCCCTCCATCTCTCCTGCTCTGTCCCTCTGCTCTGGCTCTTTGGACTGGTGTCTTTCTTCGTATCTCATCCCCTCCTCCCTCTCTCCCCCGTGCCCCTGGCCCAGCAGGCTCTCCTCAGCTCAGCTGCAGCCCTGGGGAAAGATTCCAGAGCCTTATACACTGTCTCCTCCATGCCCCTCTCTGTTCCTGCTGTCCAGCCCAGAGCTGCTCCACATGTGCTGCATGTTAGGGTCCTCTGGAGAGATCTGATGGAGAGACTTGGCCTCCTCAGTCTAGGCCAGGACCCAGGTGTCAGGAATTTGAAGACCCAAGTGCAGGTGGGGAACAGGGTACCCGCCCTAGATCCTCATGGTGGCCCACAAGGCCCTGCTGGTCCTTCCCCAGAGCCTCACCTCACTGCATCTGCCCTCTCCCCCAACCACCCACCGTCCACTCAACTGCTGCTCCTGTTGGCCTTTGATCTTCCTGCTGACTCAGCGTCCACACCTCAGCTTAGACAAGTGGCCTCATCCTTCCCCAGCCCTGTCTGGAAGGAGTCTTCTCTGCTGCCCGGTCCCCATTCCTCCCCATTTGTGTCAGCTCTTACCACTGTGTCCTCCCCCGCCCCAAACACTTTCATCTTTCTGCTTTGCCTAACTTGGTGCTGGCAGATAACAGGTGCTCATAGATGCATTGAATGAACTAATTAGCGAGTAAGCCAGTCTTGGCCACTGCTTGTCATCCTCTTGGATAAGCCCCCTGTCACCTGGGCTCAGGTTTCCCACCACTCTACAGGACTCAGGAGTGAGCCTGAGGGGCACATTGCCCACCTACCATGCCCAAGGCTCTGGGTTCAGTGCCCAGGGACCACAGAACAAATGAATGAAAATAAATCTCTACCATCCCACTCCCTCCAGCAGTAAATCACTGCGCACATTTTCGAAGCCCTCCCATGCAGCTCACAGCCCAAGGCTGTAGTGACATCAGCTGAGCCACGGAACTGAGGGGTGGCTCTGGGGACAGCCAGTTCTGCTCGGTCAGCTCTGAAGGAGAAAAGGCTGCTTTCTGAGAGCAGCCGCAGGCAGCCAAGGTTGTGGAGTGAGGCAGGCCTGGCTTTCCATCACTGGCTAGTTCTCTGACAGTGTGGTTTAGCAGATGCCAGTGGACACCTTCACATTCCTCACCCATCAACCGCAGCCATGATACCCAACCCCAGCCTGAATGGATTCTACGCCATCGTGTTCCCCTAAACTCCAGCCTACAATGTGTAAATACTTAAGAGCCAGGTGCAGTAGCACATGCTGTGATCCCAGTACTCTAAAGCTAGAGATTGGAGGGGTCCAAGTTCAAGGCCAGCCGTTCTAACTTTAAAACAAAAGAAAAAAGAAAGGGGGCAAAGGTTGAGGCAGTGGTAGAGCTCACGCCCAGTGTGACCTGAACTGAGACCCTAGGTTCAAGGCCACATACAAAACAAGGAGCTTTTAATAAGAGCCTGCTCCATCCCGCCTCTACCCGTGCACCTCTCTCCAGGAGCCTGCACTTGAGTTTTGGTGCCCTGGGCACCCCATGCGCCCCCAACATATGCCCAAGGACTTGTGTTCCCCTTTACTAACATGGGGGGAGGGCCCACAAGCTGTAACCACAGAGGAAGAGGACCTAGATCTTGCCACTCCCTGCCACATCCCAACCCCTGTGGCCACTCACCACCCTCTCGCAGGGCGCCCCAACCCGTGATCCAGCAATGCAGGCCCGGCTCGAAGACATGGGAGCGCATGGGCAGGCAGACGGGGCGGACGGTGGACGAGCGCACCACTGGGTGGTCGAGCTGCAGCAGGGCCACGTCGTAGTCATGGCTATCCTCCTCGTGGTATGGGTGCAGGAGCAGGCGGCTCACCTTGAAAGACACCTCTCCAGGCCAGCGGGCATTCTGCCGCATCTTGCCCAGGAACACTGTCCAGAGCGCTGGATTGGCCATGCTGAGGGCGTGATGAGAGCGCCTGGTTCAGTGCCACAGATGCCCCTGCCCTCCCTCTCCAAGGTTCAGCCGATGTATGGTGCTCAGTGTCCCTGGTCCCACTACCCCTTCCTCTCTCCCTGGATAGGCAGGTGCCTCCATAGGCCTAGGTCCCCTCCTCAGAGACACAGCAAGCTCACTTCTACTTGCAGGCCCTTCGCAGACTCGGAGAAGGCTATAGATGTAAAAAGACTAGGCAGTACAGGCACTGGGCACACATCTCTGTGTGCCCACTTCGCAGAGGGCTGTGGGAAACTCCAGGGTTTGCCAGTTCTGTGTGGGGGTTGGGGGCTGGAGGCTGAGCATGAGAAGCAGCAGGAAGTGGCCGTGCAGACCCCTGGACACGGCTGTCACCGGCCTTGGGGAGGGTCTTCACCTTAAGGGCAGTGGGGAGCCAGGGTCCAGGTGGCTAGAGCTGCCTGGCGGGGACACAGGAGAGCTAGCCTGTGCAGTGTGAGGGCCTGGGCACTGGCTGAGGTGAGCGAGGTCAGACCGCTGTGAGCTGGTGTGCACACTGGGGGCCTCCCACCCGCCACCCCTCACAGCTCAGGTTGTGTTGGGGGTGTCATGGCTGTGACAACTTGGGTAGCTCTGTCTTCTACCCCGCCTGGCATCTAGCACAGCCCCTGGGGCATAGGAGGAGCACAGCAGAGACTTCCAAGTGACCGACTCATGGGCCCAACCTAAAACCAGATACCACAGGGAGCACAGAGGCCTGGGCAGAGCACCCTGAGCTTCCCCGTCTATGTAGAGCTCACACCACACCCCACACAGCGCCCTGCCTGCATCATCACAGCCCAGCACCTGGCACCCCTCACCTGTCCTCCTGGAAACAGTGGGCAGCTGTGATCACCCAGCGGTCGGCGATGAGGGCACCCCCACAGATGTGCCGGCCCCGAACCTGGAGGCTGGCCTGCCATGGCCACTCACCCTCAGAGGACACAGCCCCACCTATGATGCGGCTGGAGGGGCCCTGGAGGCCACAGTCTAGGGGGTAGGAGAGGGTCAGGGTGGGCAGAGGAGGAGGGCAGGGAGAAGCCGGTGAGAGGCAAGACAGAGGCAGAGCAGAAGAAAGAGAGAAGGAGGAGGAGGAGGTGGCGCAGAGGTCAGAGACAGACAAAAGAGGACAGACAGACAGGGTGAGATTCCCCAGCCCCCGTCCTGTCTAGCAGACGTCCTGCTGCTCACCACAGTGGAGCTCATCCGAGCCGTCCCTGCAGTCCGGCTGCCCGTCACACTGTGGGTTGGGCTTCCGCACACAGCTGCGGTCCTCACACTGGAAGGTGAAGGTTCCACAAGGCACTCCTGGGGTGGGGGCATGGAAGGCGGGTCTCTGAGCCCCGGTTGCAGGGAGAGGCTGGCAGGACAATGGGGAGGGGCCTCTTGCTCACACAGATGGGTCCCTGAGCTTCCTGCAGGGCCCCCTAAAAGCAGGCCAGGCCCTTGCCAAAGCTTCACATGTGAACCTGTCTGCTGAGAGGCTGTCTCTTGCCTCAGACTGGGCCTTTCACCACAGGGCATGCTTCTTCCTCCAGGGTGGTCCCTGAAGGCAGAACTGTGCCCCCACTTCCAGACTGGGTCTCCAGACCTCCTTGGGGTGGTCATCACCTGGTCCATCACCATGTCCATGCCAGGTCTTTTTGTCCCCCACCTGTCCCCTATTTAAATTCCAGTCTGCTCTTGGAAGGGCTGCTCTCCAAGCCCCTCCCACCCCCAAGCTTCCTGTACTATGGGACATGAGGTCCAGAAGACTGGCTCAGAAGACTGGCCATCATGTCATTCTACTAACAACTCCTGAAGGGCAGGGCCATGTTTCTGATGTCTTTCTCCTTCTCTTTTACCCCACCTCGTCTGTCACTGAGTGGCCTTCAAGTGTTGCTTGGCTAGTCAGAAGGAATGCAGGGCTAGACTAGGGACACAGACAGACTGAGCAGAGGCTTACACCAGTCTGTCCAGATGGTCCAGTGGGGAAACTGACAAACAGCTATAAGGTGAGCAAATGAGTGGGCATAAGGACCAATGAACAAACAGGTGACTAGGGGGATAGATGGTAGATGGAAGGATGGATGGATGGGTGGGTGGATGGATGGGTGGGGTGGATGAATGGATGAATGGATGGATGGATGGATGGATGGATGGAAGGATGGATGGATGGGTGGATGGATGGATGGATGGATGGATGGATGGAAGGATGGATGGATGGGTGGGTGGATGGATGGAAGGATGGATGGATGGGTGGGTGGATGGATGGATGGAAGGATGGATGGATGGGTGGATGGATGGATGGAAGGATGGATGGAAGGATGGATGGATGGGTGGGTGGATGGATGGA
>NW_004524640.1:9267579-9276483 GCF_000260255.1 Octodon degus
ATGGATGGATGGATGGATGGATGGGCACACCAACAGCTATGGAGAGGTGCTAGGTATTTGATAAGAGGTCATAAACCTTTGCTGAGAAAAATGCAAAGGGGCTGGAGTGCCTAGTGATGGCCCCTTCTTTTGCCCCACCCCCCAGATCCATGGCTAGTCCCCACTGTTACAGCTTGATCTCAATGTCCTCCCAAAGCTGTAATTGGTCCTAGGTGGGGAGCTTTGAAGGTGGCTGGGTTAGGGCATCTGATGCTGGCAGTGAGGGTTCTCCACCCAACGGCAGGTAGCCTGGGTGGAATATAAAAGCCGAAGCAGGCTGCCACTTCTGCTGCTACTGTTGGCACTTTTACTGCTGTTTCAGCACTCTGCTGCCTTCTGCCTGCCCTGCCATGCACCATTTCTGCTCTGCGATGCCCTCTGCCACACCCCTCAGCCTTGGAACCAGCCATCTATACTGAGACCTGTGCAAAAGGAAGCCAAAATAAACCCTCCCTCCCTTAACTTGTGGGTGCCAGGCATCTTGTCTCCACAATGACACCCACCACCCTACCCTCTTGGCACTGCGCCTCGTCGCTGCTGTTGAGACAGTCGGGCTGCCGGTCACACACTCGGGACAGGGGGATGCACGTGCTGTCTTCTTGGCACTGGAATGTGGCTCTGCAGACTGGGGGGTGCACAGAAGGGCAGGGGAGGAGGCGAGAGGAGCCAGCTGGGACTTGGCGGTGTGACTGGAACATGCGCAGCATGTTACCCACGCCCCATCTTTCTCTGCTGCTAAGCCCCTTGGTCTCCCAGCATCCCTGTGAAATACCCCATTTCCTTGGTAGAAACAGGGATAGGGTGACTCATTCAAGGTCAACTGGCTAAACGAGAACCAGAAACCCACTGTCCAGTTTCCAAATATGAATCGCTTTTCCTGACACCGCAGGGGGACTGTACAAGAGATGTCCCCCTTTGTTCTCCCCTGGAACACTGGCCAGAACAGATGGCCACACTGTTGGGATGGTGGGGAGAAGCCCTGAGTTGAGGTGGGAGGCCCAGCCTGTCTCTGCCTCTGCCTTACAGTGTGGCGCCCGGGAGGCCATCTGCCCCATCTTGTCATTCAGCCCAGTGAGAGAGCCCACTTCCTGGATGCTCATGAGGGGCTCAGCTCAGCCCGGTGCAGGGAAGCAAGGGGAGGAAGGCGGCAGCTGGGCTACGCACCGCAGTTTCTCTCGTCTAGGCCGTTGGGGCAGTCCTTGATCCCGTCGCAGGCAGGGACACAGAGTCCATTCACGGAGCAGAGGAACTCACCGGGGCAGGCTGGGAACCACAGAGGGCCAGGGGACAGGAGGGCACTATTGGGCCACACAAAGTCATGCAACACAGGCAGAAGGCACACACCTGTGTGCACCATGCATGCAGGTTCCCAGGGCCACCATGGTGGGACAGCATGCAGCTGCATACACCCAGGAACGTGCGCACCACACCTGCGTGGGTATGTGCAAACACGGGACAGACCCACGTGGAGACACGACGCTGCCTGTACTGTGTCTGCCCACACCCATGCACACACAGTCGCATCAGCGGTCCAGCTACCTCTGCAGCTGCTCCCATCCAGGAACACAGAGGGCAAAGAGGGGCCCTGGGGCTGGGGTGCACCCCCCCACACACACACTCACGGTCCGACTGGTTGTACAGGCTGTAGTGCACCCGCACGCCCGGCCCTGTCAGGGAGCTCTGCGATGTGAAGTTGATGGTGATGCCAGCCGTGGCCACCACAGGGATCCTCTCAGCGTAGGGCTGCAGGGTGCGCAAGCCACACAACCTAGGGGTGACAAGAAACCCTCCAGCACAGGGGCAGCGCAGCTGGGCCACAGTGCACAGTGGGGCAGAAAGGGTGGCCAGAAGGAATGAGGAGCTGCACCCCCAGTTCCTCCTCCTCTGTCAGGATTTCTCCTGGGGGTGCAGTCATCTTCCCAGAAGTGTCCCAGCTATGTCACTCTTCTGCTTAAAAACCGTCAATAGCCCCCTGCCTGAAGGCTAAATTCAAAGTCTAGGTTCTGGTCCTAGCTACCTGTGTGCTGTGAGATCCCAGCAAATCACGGTCCTTCTCTAAGTCTCTCTCTCCTTTTTTATTTTTTTTTTTTATTTTTATTTTTTTTTTCTCTCTCTCCTTTTTTAAATAAGGAGAATGATCATTTCTCTTTACCTCAGAGCTGACAAAGGGCTTCCACAAGTTAGCAGGGAAAAAAGATCTAGATGGGCCACCGTAGATAGAAGACACTATGCCCTGGTGCTCAGGGTGGGACAAGGGAGCAGCAGCGCCCCCATTCTGTCCCTGCCCTGGCTGTTCCTCTGGGGACCCATAGCACAAAGCTGATGGGCTTGTGTCCTGCCCAGTGACACCCGGGTGTGGCCACTGCCAGCCCAGGAGTGGCGTCATCCCGATGGATACCAGCCCTCTCCTCCAAGAAGGGGCTCTGTTCAAACAGGAAAGGTGAGAGCCCCACTTTGGGTGGGGATGAGGCCACACCTCAAAATGGCACACCCTCTCAGAGCCATGCAACCACCCCAGAGAGGTAGGGCCCGCCCATCCTAAGGGGGACACCCTCACAGAACTAGTGGGACGGCTCCACTGGCTCACAGGAAATGGGTGTCTCCACTGAACAGAGAGAAGCCTTTGCAAGTGGGGGACACACCTGGGACATGGCCCCAGCTAAGATAGAAGAGGAAAGGGGGACAGGACCCCAAAGCATAGTGGCAGCACCCTTCACATACGTGCACAACACCCCCAGGTGGGCTACCTCGTTCCTGGGACCAGACACTTCCTCGGAACTCCAGAGCATGGTTAGCACCCAACAGATCAATGAACCCATTAGTTAATCAATCAGCAAACACTTGAGCACAGACTTCGAGGGTCTAATGACCACTTTCTCCACCCCCTAGCTCTGGGACTCTCTGCACAGGGACACTGCATTTCTCCCTGTCACCTGGCATGGCCAGGAGGCCTGTTTTCAGCTGACTCACAGAGAGGTTCATGGGAGGAGCTGAGGTGCGGCTGGAATCCAGGCAGCTCGGCAGAGGAGGGCTTCAGCCTAGCTCCGGGCACTGACTGAGCCCCTCAGACTCTATCGTTCGCTCACCCAGAGGCTTGGCCCAGACTGCCTGAGAACAGTAACCCTGTTCTTTTTATTTCTCTTTCTTTCTTTCTTTCTTTCTTTCTTTCTTTCTTTCTTTCTTTCTTTCTTTCCTTCCTTCTTTCTTCTTTCTTTCTTTCTGTAACCTGGTTCTTGAGCTTACCCCACCAGCAGTTCTCAAAGCACAGTCCAGGAACCCTGCAGGGGTCCCAGATCATTTTTAATTGTAACACCCAGGTGGCTTCTGCTTTTTGTCCCCATTCTCACAGCCAGACAGCACGATGTTCCAGAGGCTACATGGTCTATGAATCATAACCGACTGAATGCAGAAGCAGGTTAAGGGGTCAGCCGTGGTCTTCACAGCCAGTTATTAAAGCTGTGAAAACACATAAAATAGTGACACCAGGCTGCTAAATGTTTTGGATTCTGAGAAACAATTTTTCTTAAAATAAAAATTTTTATTGTAATACATAATAGTTTTTTTTCATTGCTAGGCACCCCCCCCTTTTTTTTTTTGTGCTAGGGATTGTAACCAGGGCCTTCACACTGATCCACATTCCAACCTTTTTATTTTGTTTGATTTTACTTGAGGCAGAGTCTCATTAAGTTGCTAAAATGCCCAGGTTGGGCTTGAACTTGCCACCCTTCCAGAGTGCTGGGATTACAGATGTGCAGTACTACATCTGCCCCAATTATTTTACTTTATTTATTTGGTACAGGATCTCACTACACAGCTCAGACTCATAGTGAGCCTCCTGTCTCAGCCTCCCCAGTGCTGGGATAACGGGTGTGTGTCACCACACCTGGTTTCGAGGCCAGCTCAGCACAGGGCTTGCACAGCATGCGGTACCAGGGATTGAACCCGGGTGCTTGTGCTTGCCAGGCAGGCACTTAGACCGCTGAGCTATCTCCCCGGCCCTGGCCCGATTATTTTAAAGGAATGACAGCAGTCCCTTTCTCTCTATGGGTGTCCCTTCAAGACCCTCAGTGGGTGCCTGAAATCCCTGGTAGCACCAAACACCTAACACCCTGTTCTTTTAGCACGTAACTATATCTATGATAAACTGAAATTTACAAATTATGCACGATAAGGGATAGATAGCAGTAGCTAACAAATAGTTATAGCAATGAAATGAAAGTTATTTAAAATTCATGAATTAGTTCTGGAATTTTCCACTTGATATTTTCAGATCTCAGTTGCCCGTGGTTAACTTACATTATGGGTGAGAAGGAGCTACTGTAATAAACATTTTAAAATTTCCTAAGATTTAATTTTCCATTCTGTAAATATGGATATATAATCTGTATAAGCAAAAATCTCTTGAGGGTGCTCTCGGTCATTTTAAACACATTTAAAGGGATCCCAAGACAGAACATTTTGAAAACCTTATCCCAGCGTCAAGATTTCCACAATCTAGCTGCGCCGGACGTGAATGAGGCGCCACCAGAGGGCGCGCAGGAGCAAGCCTGGCTCCTCCTGTCCGTCTCCAGCCGGTTTTGCGTGGATTAACACGTTGTGTGGGTTGCTATTCGGGAGACGGCTCCAGAAAGTGGAGAGGGGAGCTAGGGGCTGGCGAACACCGGGCAGGGGATATGAGGAGCCAACGGGGCACTCAGAAGTGGGAAGACAGAGGAGGAAGCAGAGCCAGGTAGAGGGGAGGGGAGCCCTTCTGCCTAAAATGCCATCTTGGTCTGTGGGGAGAGCGCGAAGGTTCCAGTCCCTTCCACAGGAACTGTCTCTGTCTCTGTCTCTGTCTCTGTCTCTGTCTCTGTCTCTGTCTCTGTTTCTCTGTCTCACTGTCTCTCTCTCTCTCTCTGTCTCCAGGAAGTTGGAGGGATCCTGGGGAACCCCTGCCTTGAATTACAGTTCAAAGGGTTGCAACCCCCCAACTCACACGGAGTCATGCAAAGTAAAGATGCGATCCCAAGACACTCAGTTTCATGCATGCAGTGCATGAGTTAGTTTTACTGTAGCTTACAGCTAATTTTCACCTGATAACAATAAGAAACCCCAGAAACACAGGCTGGGACAAGGACACAGGGCATGGAGCTCTGGGGTCCGGGGCCCCAGCTCTCCCCGGGCAGCCACCTTTGGAGTGTCACTCTGCCGCAGAACCTTCTAGGTGAGGAGCCTGGCCTTGGCTCTCCTGTCTCTTCTATCAGCCAAGCCCTCTCCAGGGAGCTCCGGGGGATCCCAGAGTTGCCCACCCCTCATCCTGCACCAGGTACTGGGTGTTGGAGGTATACCCTGTTCCGAGGAACCTGCTCAGGCTTGGATACCAAGGATTTGGAGAAATCGTGGGAAGATGGGTGGGAAGAAGATGGAGGACAAAAGAGAGAGAGAGGGAAGAAAGGGAGAGAGGAAGGGAGGAAAGTGAGAGAGGAGAGATGAACTCACACTCTTCCTAATGACAGGCTACAGGGAAGACAACCACAGAAGAGGGACAGCAAACTGGGCATGGTGGTGCACCCCTATAACTCCCAGCACTCTGGGAGCCTGAGGCAGGAGAATCACAAGTCCAAGCCTAACCTGGCAGTTTAGTAGCTTAGCAACACCTTGTCTCAAAACAAAAGAAAAAGGAAGAAAGGAGAAGGGCTGGTGACGTAGCTCAGTGTGAAGGTCTTGGGTTCCACCTCCAGTACTGACAAACAAAAGAGACAGTGGCTTCCCGCATGGTGACCAGAGCAACAGACCTAGTGTGGCCAAGCTGAGCACCAAGCCCGGCTTTGCTCCCTGAACAAGCTGTGTGCCCTCGAATCCCGGGCACTGCCCTAGCAGCCTTAGGTCTCACGCCAGCAAAGTGAGGTGACAGCCTCCCAAATCCCCAGGGTGGGGTATCTCTAGGGACACCTGACAAGTGGGACAGCAAGGGCTGCACATTCAGCCTGTGCGCTCTCGTCAGTGAAGCTGCAGCACCCCCTCCAGCGTGGGGGCTGATTGCAGGTGGCCTTGGCCACCCATCGGAACAGATGGGTCCCAGAGCCAGGTCAGGTGCTAGGGGACTTTGAGGGCCTCAGAGGGGCCTGCAGTCCTCCTAACTTCACATCTGGGAGCCAGGGGAAGTGTCTGGGCGGGTCACAAGGGAAGTGACATCACAAGAGAGGAAGCTGATGAGGGACAGGTTCCCGGAAAGGGGGAAGGTTGCTGTGGTGGAGCCAGCTGGAGAGGGTTCTGCGAAATTGGCAGCCAGTGGCCAGATCTCACGGGATGAGCCCCTCCACTGCCCCTTGGCCATGAATGGGCAGGAGGGCTGGGCCAAGTCGGGGGAACAAAAAGCTCAGAGGAATCCCGTGCACAACACAGCCACCTGCATGTTTGGACCCCTGTCCCTGACCCAGGCTGTGACTCCCCACCCACTGGCTTTCTGGGCCAAAGGACTGGGCCTTCCCCTCCAGCAAACCCTTCCCCAGACCTCTCCTGCCTCTGCCACCCACACAGCAGATTTTCCAGCAAATGCTTATTCAAAGAATTTCCCAGCAGTGACAAAGGACGATGGTTATCAAAACCCACACCACGACCAGAGGTGAAGCCTGGCCAGGCTCTTGCCCGGCAGGTTCCACCCCTGGTGCCCTCCTCACACCAGGTGCTGAGTGTGGAGCCTGCAGAGGGTGACAGGCTTCTTCCCTCTGGGGACCCCAGTGGAGGAGGTCTCAGAGGACAGGGCTGGGCTTCCCGGGGTGCTCGTGGAGGGCCTGCCAGAGCCTGGAGGAGGCCGGCTCTCACATTCGGGCATGAAGATGGGTGGCTGAGCAGCTGATGTGGGCTCCCAGAGGCTCCAGGAGGGTGACAAGTGCACAGGTATGCACTTACACACATGTGTGCACACAGGGAGACACACCAACATGCACACACATGCTGGGCCCAACTTTGGCCTCACAAGCTGGATGATTTCGCACACAAATGCTCCACCTCTCTATGCCTCAAGTTTCCTCACTGGCTGCTGTGGTGGGATTGTACCCCTGAGTTCAGCTGCTGGAAACTCAATCCCCAAAAGCATATGTAGAGGTGAGAGGAGATCAAGTCATGGACTTTGATCTCAGGGATGGATTAATCCATCTGCAAACAAATGGCTGGACAAATGAGTGAGTGAACAGGTTGTTCTGGGCATGGGTCTATTATAGAAGCCAGCCTGGTGGTGCCCATCCCATCATGTCTGTCCCCTGCTAGGATACAGGCTGAAGCCCTGCAGATAGATGCCAGTCCCAGCCCTTGGACTTGCCAGCTTCCAGAATCAAGAGTCAAATAAACCTCTGTTCTTCATAAACTCTTCAGTCTCAGGGATTTTGTTACAGTTATAGAAAAGACTAGGCACTGTCTTGAATACCCACGGAGGAGATGACACCGTAACCGCTGAGCTCTGTGCCTGCCTGGCGCAAGGTGAACCGGCTCTTTCTGTGCTACACCTTCTCAAGACCGAGGCCGGAGCGGGCCAGCATCTCCCCACAATGGCTCAGCTAGCCTGCAGTGGGCAGAGGGCCTGTTTCACGCCCCTCGGGTTTGTTCTGAAGTGCTGGGAATGGAACCCAGAGCCTCACACACACTAGGCGAGGGCTCTACCACTGGGCGGCACCTGGTCCTCTAGAACAGCTTTAAGATGTGTTCCCTGAGGCTAGGAGGAGAGTCCTTGGCCACCCGGAAACTAGAGAGGCCAGGCTTTGACCCTGGCCCATCTGGTTTCAGTGCTCTCTCTGGCCTCCCCACAGCTCTGATCCAGAATGCCATGTTCTTGGGAACTAGTAAACAGACTTGACTGGGACGACATCTTTCTGCGTGATGGGTGATCACACACTGGGGCCCTGGGCTCAGCCCTCCCTATATCTCAGTTTCTCCACCTGTACGTGAGGGTTGGTCTCTGGGACGGGTCTGTAGTTCAGTGTGGTTCAAGGGTGCTGTAAGACCCCTTCAGCCCACTGGTATCCACTGTAGGGCCTGAAAAGCTTCTTTATGCGCAGAACTGTGGCTCATGGACCAGTCTCAGGGGACTCCAGGCCCCTGGCACCACGGGGTGAGCCCAGCCTTCCTCAGCATGGGTGGTGGCTGAGGGGGTCCCTCCGGAGCTCCAGGAAGGAGCAAGGCAACATGCCTCGAGATGTCCCCTCTCCCATGTACTGGGAGAGCCCTGCACTCCCAGACAGCGCAGGCCCGAAGTTGCACCAACAGGCTGGCAGCCCAGCAATGGCCCAGGGGTAGGGTTAGGGTTACCCATAGGCACTGGGGAGGAAAAGCAGGTCAGGCAAGCCCACCAGTCACTGGCACCGCGGGTCTGGAGGATCCTTTTATAGGAGCTGCAATTCCCCGAATCCGAGGATCCTCCAGTCCTGGAACCTCCTCTCATCCCATATCAGAAAGTTACACACTCAAAAGCTCACACTCAAGAAATCAGGGGCACTAGAAGCACATGCTGGAGCACCAGCCAGAATGTTCCAGAATCTCAGAAGGGCAAGGACAGTGGCCCACCCACTTTAGATGCAGACCTACTCAGTGCCCTGAGGAGAAGACACTCACCCAGGGCCCAGGTGGGAAGGATCCCCAGTTCTGCAATGTCTGCTCCAAGAGTCCCTTTCTCCCCAGCTTCCCGTGCCTCCCAGTTCCTCCTTCCTCCTCGGCAGGACACTCCTCACCCATCGGAATGTCCCCTCAATTTTCCTAGGTCCCTCCTCTCCCCAGAAAGTTAAAAACCCCTCCTTCCTGCCTTCCCTCCTTCCCTCCTTCCCTCCTTCCCTCCTTCCTGCCTGCCTGCCTTCCTTCCTTCCTTCCTTCCTTCCTTCCTTCCTTCCTTCCTTC
>NW_004524640.1:9276583-9359865 GCF_000260255.1 Octodon degus
TTCCTTCCTTCCTTCCTTCCTTCCTTCCTTCCTTCCTTCCTTCCTTCGCCTGCCTTCTGCCCACGCTGGTCCTTTGGCAGGATGGCAGTGATTTTCAGTCAGCTGTAGGGGACATTTTCCAGTCCTCTCCCTCCTGGCCACACAGCGGCCACACTGACCCTGGTCACAGCACCTGGCACTGTAGAGTACTCAGCCTGCTTCCGCCACCCCGAGGCACCCGTTTCTTAGCCAGAAACCTCCTTTCCGCGGGCGCTAAGGGTGTGAGCTGGGCAAGGGTGGGTTCCTGCCAGAAGCTGAGGGGACACAGGCCCTGTGGATGCGGGCTGCACAAACTGGGTGCCTGGGCAGGGGAAGGCGCCCCCTGCACAAGTGTCTGGGGGGACTCTGGAGCACCTGCGTCCCAGTCCCCAAAATCACCTGGCTGAGTCTGCCTGTCGGGCATGGGGTTGCAACACCCTAGGACCTGAGATCGGTTCACGCCGGCTTGGAACCACAGGCAGCGAGGCTGATCAGGAGTTATCAAGTCTTCTGACCCAGGAGGGGCGGAGCCAGGTGCGGGGCTCACCCTGGGGGTGTGGTCAAGGCTACAAACGGGGCATAAGCCCCGCCCCTGCTCACTCCCCTCCCCAACTCCCAGGCCAGGAACTTGACTCCTAGGAGGTCACTGGAGGGAGCAGGGCTGGAGAGGCGGCTACCTCCTGTTCTGGATTGTCCACTGTCCCTGTGTGCATGGGAGGCCATACTTCTGTCTTCGCAGAGCATAGGCGTCAAACCAGAGGGCCAAGCCATAGTCCAGAGAGGGCACCTGGCAGGTGGGACAGCGACACTGTCAGGTATGGCCAGGCGGGTGCACTCACCTCCCTCGAGGGCACAGGGAGAAAGCCACACAGAGCCCCAGCCGGGGTGAAGTCTGTGAGTCATTCAACAAACAGGCATCATGGTAAGCCACAGAGGGAGACTAGCTACAGTGGCCCCCACCCCCACGCCTGTGGACTGGTGCCCTGTGCAGAGAACAAGGTGGTGTGGACTCACCGTGAGGTGCCAGGAGCAGTGGGTGCTGGGAGAATAGTAGCTGGGGAAGTAGGGTGTGCTGAGGGCACCTTGTGGGTCCAGCCGGCCCTCCAGCGTCAGGTTCACCTGGCAGGCTGACAGTGGACAGCTGTTATGCGTGGGTCTCCACCCCAACATGTCCCAAGTACCTCCCACCAGGTGGGGCAGCTTGCGCCCACCACCCCACTACCTCCAAAATGAGCCTCAGTTTCCTCATCTGTAAAATGGGGGTAGTGATAGCAAAGTTGAGCAGATTGCATAAATAAAATGCTCAAACAGGCCAGCACGCTAAGTGCTCAGTGCACGTTAGTTTATTGATATTGGCGTAGTGAGGGTAGTGACAGTGATAGTTCGGCTCTGGGCAGATAACAACATGTATTCAGAGCTGTGTCAGCCTCTCAGCTATGACACCTGGGAGGGAGGCTCAGAGATGAGGTTCAGAGGGGTTAGGGTGGAGCTCAGGGTTCAGTGATTTCCTAACACCGGAGGCCTGGGGTTCAAGCCCCAGCACCCCAAAATGGAAGCAGTGAGGTTGGGAAGAGAAGAGCGTCTTGGCTGAGGAGCTCAGGGCGGGTGTGAGGGTCTTGCAGCTGCCCTGACCGCCTCTCCAAGGGGCAAGTAAGACTGTCAGGGACCCCAGGGACGGAGCCAGCTGTGACTCAACAGGGCCCGCTGGACCCGGGAAGGCCCACTCCGGGGAGGCCCAGGTCCCCGTCCCCACTCGGGGAGCCTCACCCTGGAAAGCCACTGGCTGCACGGAGAGCACGAAGGGGTCCACGTAGCTGTGCAGGCCCTTCTTCCACACCACCGCCATGACGGCACCCGAGGCCAGCACCTCCACTACTGGCTCCTGGCGGCTGCAGCCGTAGACCCTGGCAGAAGAGAAGGGTGGCCAGGGCGCGTAGGGTGTTTGTCAGGGTGTGGGCAGGTCGAGCAGCAGAGCTGTCCGCTGGAGGGACAGAGAAGGGTTCATGGGGATCCATCTGTGCATCCGGGTCCTAGGCTCAGATCTATGACCAGCTGCTGTTTGTTGGTGCTTCCCTTTGTCTGGGCCCAGAAATTGACCAGAGTCCCTGCCTAGTCAGACCAGCTCCTCAGATAAGACAGGAAAGAGTTAGCCAGAGTTGGAATTTACACTTCCGCTCTGCCAGTGAGCCTAATCCTAGGCATCACCCAAGACCTTGATAGTGGCAGCTGCAGGGACCACTACACTGGCTGTCCACACCCTGGCTGCTGGCCTAACTCCAGCCCACCCCAGCACACCTCTGGGTGAGTGTGAGAACCCGGGAGTACGATAGTCTCCTCCCCAGCTGTGGGGCGGGCAGTGACACCCAGAGAAGCCCCAGGGACAGCCAGGGAGACCCCACCTGCAGGCCTGGAAGCCAGGTAATGTCAAGAAGCAGCCCCCAAACTCCACTGAGGTCAGTGGGACAGGGCAAGAGGGGGCAGGGCAAGCACAGCCTCATGACTGGCAACTCAGAGCCTTAGACGGTGTCCTCACAGGGACACACCAGGCCCAACCCTTACCTGGAGGCCCGGCACTGCCCAAGTGACGCCAGCCTGATGCCTTGTGCTGAGCCAGTGCTCAGCAGAAAAGACTGCAGCTGTCCATGCCAGCGTGCTGCCCCCACACTTGTGAGCCCCTCTGCCTACCCTGGGGGGGTGGCCAGGCCCTTGGACACCACGGCCTTTCCAGCCCCTCCTCCTTAACCCCCTGCCCCACCCTCTGACCCCAGTCTCTTCTATATTCCATACATATCACACATCTTAAAGCCCCAGGCCCCTGCTCAAGAACTTTCAGTAGCTCCCCATTTACCAAATAGGAAAGACCAAACTGTTCTAGTATGCCCTGGATAGCTGGGTGTCAATAAAAAAAATACAGAGTGATTGTCATAGTAGCTGGAATTTCCTGGACACTCAGGATATGTGAGGGTCACAGCACAATCAGTCTGAATTAAATTCTCACAATAGACCTGATAAGTGTGCTTATAGTCCCATTTTACAGATAGGAAAACCGAAGCCCAGAAAGGCAAAGCAACTTGTCTTAGGACACACAGCCAGGTAGCAGCAGAGTAGGAAACAGAAGTTTAGGCAGCTGCAAGACTCTGAAATCCAGTTTTGAAACTGTCTCATTTATATTTATTTCTCAATTAAAAAAAAAAAAAGACTGAAACCTTCCAACTAGCCATGTGGCCTATCTCAGATCAATTCAGGGGACACCTGGCATGAATGCTTTTGTTACAGATGGGGAAACTGAGGCTCAGAGAGGGCAACAGGACATTTCTGGCCTCCCTCTCCTTAGGTCCCTTGTCTTGGTCTCAGTGCTGACCAGGACCTCTGACCCCACCCAGTCCGTCCCCCTCCGCCTGGACTCACGAGGTGATGAGCCTCTTCTCCAGTGGCCCAGCCACGTCATACATGGCCAGGCGGTCGCGGCACTCAGCCAGGGTCCACTCCAGCCGCACCTTGAGCATCAGCTCCTGGGGGCCCTGCAGGTGCCACAGGCAGTTGGAGGCCAGGTGGTCGGGGCCCTTGAGCCGCAGAGCCTGGCCCTGGCTCACGTAGCTGTAGCGGTAACAGCCTGCAGGGGGAGAGGGACAGAGCTCCTGACCCTGCAGACTGAAGCAGGAGCTGGGGGCTGGCATCCCGCATCCAAGGTGGGCAGGGGCCAGCACACCACACCAACCTCCCAGCCTCCCTGCAGTTCCTTTGGCAGCTCCTCATCCAAGCCTTTGCTCACTGGCCTGATCGCTCATTCACTCATCAAACACACAGAGCGGGCAGGCTGGATGAGCGCCAAGTTCAATGGGGCTTGGGTGGAGAGAAAAAAAGGCCCACATTCCCAGGCTCAGGAGGCAGCGACCAGAGAGGAGTTCAGAGCCAGTGATGTGAAACAGAACAGGGAAATAGTTTGTGCTTATAAGGGGTTCAGTGCATTTGGGATCTGTGCACAATGCCTTGTTCTCCATTACTGCTCTCAGCGGCTTCAAAGATAACCTCCCTCCCTCCATTTCTCTCCTACCTTCCTCCTTCTTTCCTTCCTCCTTCCTTCCTCCTTCCTTCATTCCTCCTTCAGTACTGGGGATTGAACCTAGGGACTGATGCCTGCTACACAAATGCTCTATCACTGAGCTACATCCCCAGGGTCTTGCTAAATTGCTCAGGCTGGCCTTGAGCTTACAATCCTCCTGTCTTGGCCTCCTGAGTTGCCAGCATCATAGGCATTCACCACACCTGACTCGGTGCGTATTTCCTATAACTGTACCCATTTTACAGACTAGCAGGCAGATCTGGACCTTGGCTGTCTCATCTGTAGACTGAGGATGATTTGCCCACCCTTGTGGGTTCATCAAGACTTAGTGGGATGCTTATTCCCCAGCGCACAGTAGGTGTTCCGTAAAAGGAGTGGTTGTTCTGCTTGAGGTGGGCATCGAAGAGAAGCCCTCCCCTCTTGCCCTTGCTCCTTGAGCTTTGCTGCTGCCCAGGACTTTGCCTGAGCACCTGCTCGGTGTCTGGGGTGGGCTCAGGAGCCGGCAGTGCCGTGGCAGATGTTCACCCCACCATAAGCCTGCGAATTGGGCACTCCGGGTCCTGCCGGGTGAGCTGGATGATCATTCCATCCGCCCCACTCCTCATCTGTTTAGCTCAGGGCCACAGGCTCAGTCAGTCAGTTCTGGCAAACAAAGGTAGTCTTAAGCCTTGTCCTCCCTCCTGGGGCCTTCTCTGTCCTTGATTCCTGGTCATCCTGCTACAGGGGGAGCGCCTGGGCCTGCCTTGGTGGGTGATCGCCAGGGAGGAAGGGCAGGGTGTCTACGGTCTACCTCCAATGCTACTGTGGGCAGCTGGGGAACAACACGCCTGTTTCTCAGGGACTGTGTGTATGTGTGTGTGTTTGCTTGGTACTAAGAACTGAACCCAGGACCTTCACGCTAAGTTGCATCCTCAGTCCTTTTTTATCTATTATTTTAAGACAGTGCCTCTCTAAGTCTCCAGCTGCGCTCCATCTTGCCATCCTCCTGCCTCAGCCTCTGGCCTGCTGGGATGATGGGTGTGGCAAGCTGAGACCTGTGGTCAATCAGAAGCCCTGTGACTTAGGCAAGTCCCCCTCACTGCCGCCCCACCCCCACTTCCAGACTGGGAAGAAGTCAGTGAATGTGCCTTATGGGTTGGCCTGAGCTAACACCCCTGCTCCCAAAGGTCCCAGACCCCAGGCCAAGCAACTCTTCCTTCCTACCACTCTGGGCCCCAGCACTCTGAGCTGTGTCTCCAGGGTGTTTTCAATCTCCCCAGATAGCCTCTGTGTCCCTGGGTAGATCCACCATGCCCCCTCCCTGGGGCTTCTCTTCCCTGGCTGGCATTTGGCTCTGACAATCTGTTTGTGTCTGCCTCCCTCCCAAGGCTTGGGGAGGACATGGCATGGAGGCAGCACCCCCAATGTTGGCTGGAAGGCTTTGAACTGTGCCCCACCTCTCGGGCTCTGTGGGGGGCGGGGGCTCTGGGTGCCTTCGGAGTCACTAAAGGGTAAGTGTAGAGCAGCTGCTAGCAATGCAGGGACCAGGCTGGGGACCGGCCCTGCAGGGGAGCACTTGCCTGCATGCTGGAAGGCTTGGAAAAGAAGCAAGGGAGACAGAGAAGGGAAGAAAAAGAAAGACGCGCCACACAAGTGCCAGGGCCACAGGACAGTGGTCTTGTTACAGACAGGCAAGTCAGGCAGAGGCAGCAGGCAGCTAGACAGGCGCTGGCCCAAGGTAGGGTCAGGATGACCAGGCCTTGGTCAGTCACACGGGAGCCTGAGGTCCAGGTAACAAGAACTGGGTGGACCATTAAGTCCAGGCAGGTGACAGGTGAGGTGACCGATGAACACCGCGACAATAGCTGCTCCTAGCTGTCTGGAAAGTGTTTGTCCTTCTCACCATGCTCTCTAACAGGACAGAGGCCTGAGGTGCCTGCAGACACAAGCTGGCTACTGCCCAGCTCCTCCTAGGCCCATTCCTGGCCTCAGCAAGCTGGACTTAGTCTATAGCTGGCCTTGGCCTGACTCAGAGTGGCTTGAGCCCTGGTCATTTTTTTTTGGTATGAAAACTCTTAGACAAAGAGACTCCGGGCTACCCACTTTTCCCTTCTTCTGGTCCCCTCCTGACTGTTTGGGGCTATCTCTGTCTCCTTAATAAACATTTTTCCTGCCCACCACCCTCAGTCTTTGATTTTAAAAGGCACTGACCCAGATTATGTCGTTACAGTCTGTGCTCCCTGTTATGGCTGGTGTGTAGATGTCACCCAAAGGCCTCATGTAGGCATGGCTGGGGCTTTGCAGAGCTGGCTGGATCTAGAGTGTGTGAGGCTGGGACTGATCCATGGTGAGATGCTAGGCCAAGCACACTAGGATTAAGGGCGTGAGTGCTACCGACTCTAAGTAGCCTAGAAAAACTAAAAGGGGCAGGGCCTCGATAGCCCAGCAGTTGAGCACCTGCTTAGGCAGGTGCAAGGACCTGGATTTAATCCCCGGTACCACATGCCTCACCAGCCCCACCCCTGGGGTGTGCTGAGCCAGCCACTAAGACCCAGTGTTGGCGCACACCTATAGTCCCAGTGCTGGGGAGGCTAAAAACAGGAGGATCACTATAAGTCCAAGCTGCGTGATGAGACCCTGCACAAATTACATTTTTAAAAAAAAACCTTAATAAAGTCTTTCTGCCCCTTTTAAAGTGTATTTGGTACAGGGTCTCACCATGCAGCTCGGACTCATAGTGATGCTCCTGTTTTCAGCCTTCCGAGCACTGAGATTATAGGTGTGTTCCACTACACCCGAACTCTGTGTCTGGCTCAGTGTATGTGGTACCGGGGATCGAACCCAGGTCCTTGAGCTTGCCTAAGCTTGCCTAAGTAGGCTCTTTGGTCTGCTGAGCTATCCTGCCAGCCCTAAAGCTTCTAATTCTTTTTTTTTTTTTTTTTTTTTTTTGTGGAACTGGGGATTGAACTCAGGCCCTTGTGCTTGCCAGGCAAGCGCTTATTCCACTGAGCTATCTCCCCGGCTAATCCTAAAGCCTCTTACTTGCTTGCTTTGCTGCACTTTGCCCACCAGGAGCTGTTTCTCCCCAGTGATGCCTGTCATGCGCCCTGCCTTGGAGCCAGCCAGCTATGGACTGAACCTCTACAAACTGTGAGCCAAATACTTCCCCGCTTTAACCTTGGGTGTCAAGTATTTTATCCTGGCAATGAGAAAAGTAACTAAGACAGCACCCACTGTGCCCCTCTCTCTGGCAGGGCAGCCCGGGTGACCATGCCCATAGAGGGACCTTGCTATTTATTATATTAAAGGAGATAAAATTGACTCACAACTTGGGTCTCCACTGCAAAAGGCCAGCCTTGGGGAGCTGAAAGTCTTCTCCACACTCCCAGGCAAGGGCAGGCTCAAGGCACTGTCACCCGAGTCCCTCAGAAGCAGGAGCCCCTCACAGGCTCATTCATACTTTGCTCCTGGGCTGTGCGTTGACATACAGACTCATGGGGCTGGAGAGTTAGCGCCACAGTCTAAGGTCCTGCCTGGCAAGCGCAAGGACCTGGATTCGATCCCTGGTACCACATACTGTGCCAGCTCCGGAATCCTGGATGCTCTGTGCTGACCAGCAAGACCAGGCTTGGTGCCACACACCTGTAATCCCAGCACTGGGGAGACTGAGACAGGAGGATCAGTAAGAATCTGCGCTGCACAGAAAGACCCTGCGGCCAATAAATACAAGATTTTTAAAAATAAGAAATAGAAACCCCTGAGCTCCAGGAAGACCCCTGGGACTCTCAGGAGAGGTGGGGGTTTCAGCACTGTGACTCTTTCCAGGGGTTTCTGGGAGTCCAAAAATACAAGAACTTCTGGAATAAACCCAGAGAATAGGAAACCTTTCTCCCGTGCAAGAAAATTAACTTTTCCAAATGTGGTAATAAGTTAAAAAAAAAAAAAAAGCAGCAGTGAGAGCCACTCTGAGACTCCGCTAGAGGAGGGGTCCTTGTTGGGGGGGCCTTTGTCTCTTCAGGGTGGACAAAGGAGCTATAAGGAACCAGGACCTGTGCCACCCCAGCACCCTGCACCTCACATAAGCTGGACACCAAAGAAAGGCACAGGCACGCGTGACGATGCCACTCTTCCCATTAAGTTTATTTGGCGTATGGAGTAGTTACTTTTAATTAAAATGTTCTGTTACTATTAAGGGGCGTATTTCCTAAACATGAATTAATAAGTCGTTTTTGTTTTTTGAGACAGGGTCTTGCTTTATAGTTCGAGCTGACCTTGAACTCACTTTGTAGCCCAGGATGGCCCTGAATTTGTAAGACTCCTCCTGGGATTACAGGCGTGGGCCACCACTCCAGACTAAAACTGTGTTCTTAAATATCTGTTTTAGCTTCAATGGTAATTATTAATACCTGCCACCTGTTTATATAAACAAAAGCCCTTTCAGGTCCTCGGTATTATTTCTAAGAGCATTAGGGCCCCTAGTTGCCCTAGGTCAGTGCTCAGCAGGCTCAGTGTTGTGCAAGACCAGAGCGAAGGCACCCGAGGCTTCGCAAGCTGAGGCCAAACTGAGGCAACTGCATAGGCACTTTTAGAACCGGAGAGAAAATGGAAACAAAGCTTTTGTAAGTAAGGAGAGAAAGAAAGGTTGAAGGGGGGATGGGAAACAAAGAAGCACCTGGTACAAATTCCCTGTGATGCATGTCATTGTTAGGTATGAACAAAAGTAAAAAAAAAAAAAAAAAATTAAATTACAAAAATAAGAATAATTTAAAAGAACAAGAGAGAAAATGAATGGGTCCCCACCATTCATCAGTGTGAAATTCAGTGTTAGCTAACTAGCCACATAAAGCAGTCGGGCAGATCTGATTGGCCCATGGACCGTGGTTTACAACCCTGTCCCCAAGCAGGATCTACTGATCCACCCCCCCAGCCTTCTGGAGTGAGAGTCCTGACTCACTATGGCTCCTGGGGACCCAACCCCAGCTCTGAAGGGTGAAATGTTAACCTGCAAAAGACTGGCAAGCTGCAAATTATTTAGGATTGCTGAAAAAGAATATCCAAAAGTTATGGCGTTGGCTGCTGGGATACCAGCCAGGTCGTCCCTGCGCTGGCCATCTTAGTCCGGGGCTAGAGGCTATGGCAGCTTAGGTAGTGCACTGTGCGACTCTAGAAGTGACCAGCCCACAGGCAACAAGGGGGACAGCGCTCTGGCCTTGCGCAAAGGGGGCCCAGCAGGTAGCTCGCTGCCCAGGACCCAGCAAGAAGACAGCGAGCGCAGCCTCTTGGAGAAAAGCAAGGTGGGTAGCCCTGTGGCACTGGCAGGGAGGGGCGCATGATCAGCCTGGCTAGGAAAGGAAGAAAAGAGGAGGGGCAGCCTTGAAAACGGCCCATCTGCTACCTCCAAAAGGACCTCCAAAGGACCAAGTTTTTGGGTTTTTTTTCCTAGTGGTGGGGATTAGAACCCAGGACCTTTGCATTGAGCTATATCCTCAATCCTTTTTTTTTTTTTTTTTTTTTTTTTTTGAGACAGAGTCTCACTAAGTTGCCCAGACTGGATTTGAACTTGAGATCCCCTTGCCTCAGGCTCCCGGAGTGCTGCGTTTACAGGCATGCATCACCATGTGTGGCTAAAGGATGAAGTTTGTATCCGAAGTGACTCATGTATGTTGGATTTAAGACAGCTTTCCTACCCTGAGTGGAAGCAGCGTCTTGTGGGAAGTTGGATTTCAGGATAGAAAAGCAGAGCTAGGTTTACGTGTGCCAAGCCTGCTGCTCGCTAACCACACACACATACACACACACACGTGTGTGCAGGACACACTTCCACACCAGCACACACCGTCCTCCCTAAGTCTGGCACGGGACCCTCATGGTGCCCAACGGCATCCCATGGGTGTCCCTAACCCAGGCTCCCAGCACCCACACCAGAAGCCCCTTCGCCCCCAGTGCTGGGCCAAGCCAAGAAAAAGTCCAACTCAAAAGGAAAACAGGGCAGGAAAACCAAAAGGAGCGTACCCAGAGTGGAATTCAGTGCCACTATGTCTTTCACACTGGCTTCTGTTAAAAGGAAATGAACAAACAAATAAACACCAACAAAAGCTAAAACAAAATACAATGAAGATAAAAACAGAGAAGGCTGCTAGAGCCAGGCTTGTCTGAGCCCTACCTGCAAGGCTCCCACCCACCTGCTGGCCCAACTCTGGAGTCCCTGGAGGACCTATCACACAGCATCCCGGCCCTGGGTACAGCGCCCCCTGGTGCCACCCTGCCAGTACTGACCCAGGATCACCAGACCCTCAGGGTCCACCTCATACTCGGCCGTGTAGGAGACAGGGGCCGAGCTATTGGCTGCAGACAGCAGCTCCTCCGCCAGCAGCGTCTGCACCATCTCGGGGCTCAGCGAGGGCCGGAGGTGCTCTGGGATTTGCAAGATGAACCAGAAGAAACAGGTGAGGGGTCCCTCCCTAGAGCAAGAGGAGCCAGGCGTAAGTCCCTCAATCTGATCCCCATGTAGCAAGTGGCACAACCAGATGTGACTAGGACAGATCCTAGGAGTTACTATCAACCACCCCTGCCATCCCAGCCTCTGCTAGAGAAGCCAGACTCTCTGGACCCAGGCCTGGGGCCGTGGGAGCCTGGCCACAGCCCTGCACACACGATTCTGCAGACAGGCAAGCTGAGCCCTCAAGGGGTCACATGCAGGAAGCCCAGCTCCCGCTCTGTGGCCTGGCGTCCCCATTCTGAGATGGAGGGCGTGGCCTTATTTGGGTCTGAGGTTCTAGCAGGAGGTTGCGTGGGAACAACTCACCCAAAGGAGTAGATGGAGCTGGAGTTGTAGTAAGAACCCAGGCGGGTGTTGGCAATGAGTTCTTTGAGCTGTGAGGAGGGACACAGGACATGGAACATGATGGCCTTGTGACTCTTCTGGTGATAGCACGGCTTTTGAATCCCCTGTCAACCTGTGGCCTCTGCTCCTCGCCGCTTGACACAAAAGCCTCGGGCAGGAGGTTGTCACCGGCACACAGGGACCACCTTTGCCTCTCCCACACACAGCTCTCAGCTCCACCTATGGCCCCTCTGCTCTGACCCAGTCACCCCGAAACTCTGCAAAGGCCCTCTGGGGTCCTCCTCCCAGCAACCTGGAGCCACATAACCAGCTCCAGTTGGGTGCAGGAGGGATTGGTCCAGAGCCCTCAGTGACCATGAAAATCAAGTTCCCAGGAATCATCTCGGTCTACACCAACCTTCCGGCCACATCCTGGTACCGTGGCCCCTCAATAGGGGAGGGAGAGGAGAACCTGGGTTAGGCCCTGCCGAGCAGATCTTGTACCAGGAAATGAGTGAATGGCTTATTTGGGGGTGGCTGTGGCACAGCAATGGGGTGGGGCTGGGACCCTGATGGTGTCCAGGACCCTGCTGTGCCATCCCTGAGGGCATGGGCCACTCCTGGTAGGAGGCAGGAGCGGGGGCTAGCACCCCCTACCACCCCCACAGTGGGGTGGAACCCAGGGCCTCACGGATGTTAGGCCAGGTCTCCATCACTGACCCACAGTCCCAGCCCACAGTCCTGGGAGATTTGACCCAGGAATCTGCTGCGCACCTCCATCCTCCCAATCTCAGGTCCCCTTCTGTGGTGGCCAGGACAGGCTGTGCCCTGGACGTTGCCATCACCCTGACTCCATGGGAGCCTGCTCTAGCCCTCTTCTGCCCTGCCACGTTTTCCTACCATCCTCTGGGCTTTAGCGGCTTCACTGCGGAAGATGCCAGAGTCACGGCGGGCGAGGTCCTGGGTGAAGTGACGATTGAGCACCCGGAGGCTGCCCGCGTACACCTGGCTGACTGTCACCTCGGCCCTATACCCTGTCCAGGAAGGAAGTGGCAAGGTGACCCAGGGAGCAGACACAAATGCCCCCATCTCAACTTCCTTCTGCTGCCCAAACCCCCACAGCACCATCATCATGTGCAGTACCAGCAGCCTGCTCTTTGTCAGTCTCCCCACCAAGGTTACACAAAGTCTGTCTAATGACAAACTGGCCCCAGGGTGCCTGGGATGACAAAGGCCCACAGACGGTGTCCCCAGGGCACCCCATGAGAGGCAGTTGCACTGAGCAAGCCTGAACATGGATGCTCCCCAATGCAGGAAACCCACACAGGCCCGGAAGGTCAAGGTTGTAGGTCGGCCCCTCCAGGCATCAGGCTGTTCAAACGCCCTGGGTAATAGCCCTGGTAAATCCTGCCAGGAATAGTGCTGGAAAAGACAGATGTAAATCCAGCAACCATGCCACATGTGGCAGCTGTCTGTCAGAGTGACGTCTAGAAGCTCCAGGACCTACTGAGGGGACCGGACACAGGAAGCAGGCCTGGCCACAGGGCCCTCCAGCTGGGATGTGGAGGCTGGGAAACTCCACTGAGGGGAGGGAGTGTGGGGGAGGCTACAGTGTGTGCAAAGGCCCCGGGGCCGGGGCCGAGGGATCATGGGAAGGACCAGAGCTAAGAGCCTGTGTGGTTGGAGGAGAAGGGCGACAAGAGGCCGGGCCGTTGGGGGTAGGCTGGAGTCCTGACAGAAGCAAAGCAAGCCATGGAGGGGCTGAGTCAGAGATGACGTCAGCAGCTTTCCATTTCACAGACTATTTTGGCTGACATAAAGAGAACAGATCTAAGCCGGGGGTGGTGGCACACACAGCTAACCAAGGGAACCACTGTGAGGTCAAGGGCAGGCTGAGCTGCACAGCAAGACCATATCTTAAAAAAAAAAAAAAAAAAAGATTCAACCAGTATTTACTGAGCATGGGTCTAAGCTGCCTGGGTAGGTCTCTATCTGTCAATGAGTGAAACAGTCAAGGAAAAACTCAGACCTTCCGAGTCGTCACCTAGCAAGGAAGACAGCAATGAAGCACGGCACATGTCAGAGGGGACAAGAACCATGAGATCAGGCTGTGCATGGGCTGCAACGTGAGGGCTGGGGAGGAAGGTGGTGGGGTTGGGCTGGTGGTGGATGGAAGGAAGCACAGCAGAGCCCCAAGGACAGGTTCCAAGAGGAGGCAAGAGCTCTGGATCTGCGCAGGGCCGGGACCCAGGCTTAGCCACGCGGAGCCCCAGTGACCTAGACGGTAGTGTGAGAGCTGGAGGGGAGTGCGGAGTCCTGTTAGAAGGCTCCCCAGAAAGAGGTGGGATAGGCCGGGGCTGCAACAGCTCAGACAGCTGCCAGGCATTGGCTGTAAGGGGCACAGAGAACAGGGAGGCATCTGCAGGGACAGACAGGTGGATGGTGGTGGGTGGCACTGATGGAGGACAGGGTGGTGCTGTGCCCTGCCATTATGTGGGCAAAGAGGGTGGGGTCCAGAGGCTGACAGTGGGGTGGAGAAGACAGGCAAGCAGGAGGAGCCCACAGAGCAGCAGGCGCAGGGCCGGGAGCACATCAGAGGAGCTTCCCTTCCCAGGGCGCTTTTCTCCCCAAGCCTGAGGCAATGCGGGGCTGGAGGATCAAGAAGAATGCATGGAGTCAACAGGGAGGGCAGGACTGGGGAGACACTGTTGGAGGCACTGCACGGCCCACCTGCCCTGGGCAGGTGCTGGGGCCTGGGTGCCCCTTCCCTAGCCATGTGCTCCCTGCTCAGGCTAGCATGGCCCCCTGTGCTCTGCTGCTGGCCCATGTCCCCTTCCTGGGGGATGTGGCGCAGCTCTGCCAGCCCAGTGCCCAGTACACACAGCCAATCCCACTTGGCAAGAGGAGCCGCCCAAGCAGTACCCGGAGTACCTCCTCCATCCATAAGCCCTTTCAGGTGGCTTTACCCAGGTGAGTTGGTGAGCTTTCACCCTAGGGGACCCCTCCCAGGTAGAAGCTGCAGAGAAAGCCAGTTGGCAGGTGAGTTCCTGGCCCTGTGGCCCAGCACTCCTAGGTTTACCCTGAAGACTAATTACCCAGCGACCTGAAGAGGCCTCTGCAGCAGTCTGTGCTCTTTGGGGTGCTGGCTTCCTGCCGGTGGTGAAGTGCACACAGCGTCTGTTCCCGGCAGAGTTGCCTGTTCTGAACAGCTCCCATGAGCCACTGTGAGTGGTCAGATGCAGGGATCCCAGCCCCATCACCCCAGGGCTTCAGATCCCCTCTGAGTTGGGCCTATGCAGATCTGCCTCCCTCGTGGCTGCTCCAAATGGGGTCCCTAGTTCCTTCCAATGGGCCTGAAATTCCACTGTGAGGCCCATCTGGGCAGAATCATGTCTAGAACCCAGCCACGGGGGCTACACCTGCAGTCTCAGGTGTGGAGGCTGACACAGGACTGAGCTTAGCCTGTGCAACTTAGTGACACCTTGCTTCAAAATTTAAAAAAGACAAGGGATGAAGCTCATTGATACAGGCCCCCACCCCAGGTTCATTCCCCAGTACTGAAAAACAATGAACCCACAATCTTAGTCAGGTAAGCAGGACACAATAACACACACACCTGCAATCCCAGCTATGGTACTTGGGAAGCTGAGGCAACAGGATCACAAGTTTGAGACAGCCTTGGTAACTAAGTGAGATCCTGTCTCAAAATAAAATTCGTAAAAGACCTGGGGCTGTAGTTGGATGGCAGAGTGCTTGCCCAGCATGGAAGGCCCTGTGTCCCGTCCTCAGTACCACAAAGAGTAACAAGAATCCCTGTCTGACCTTTGCGAGCTATTAGTGAAAAGCCTGTCAGCACCTAGGCACACTGGCCATCCCTGCTATGGCTTCCAGACCCCTCGGCTTCTGCCATCCTGGCCCAAGAGGTGCTGTGTTATAGCCCCCACTGCGCCTGACCCCAGAACTCGGCGTTCAGGGCCCCGTGTGCACGATGAAAGTGTCTCCAGCGGAGCACAGGGAGTGTTTGGCCAGGCGCGGTTGCCTCCTCACCGTAAGAGCTGGGGGAAGATAATCTCTGCCACTTAGGGGAAATGCCCGGTGGTTGTCAACTGCATCCGTGTCATAACCAAGTGGGGATGGCACCCGCGGACCCAGCTGATCCAGGACGGACTCAGAGCCATGCCATCGGGTCTCAGCAGGGCCAAGTCAGAGACAAGCAGAGCCCCTGGCCTGGCTGCTCTCCAGCCTGCCCCTCCTTCGCCTCCCATTCACAAGAGGCCCTGGAGACCCAGGGCTGCCAGAGCTGTGGTCTCCTCCCTGGAGCGCCAGGCTGGCTCAAGCGAGCAGAGCCACTAATTGGCAGCAGGCACCACCGCAGCGCTGGGCTCCCGCGACAGAGACAGGCTGGCTCCGAGTCATGTTTGCACTGGGTGGCTTGCTGGTGCCGAGCACTGGCTGCTGGGAGCGGGAGGTTTGGCAGCACCAACCACCTCAGGGGACGCAGAGGAGGCCTGGGGAGAGGACACCTTGGCACGGCTGCACAGGGAGTGGCCGGGCATCTCCGCGCCTGCAAACCTGGCCTGCCCTGCGGTAGGCCCCACAGCCACCTCCGCTGATGCCTCCCCAAAGAGTATTACCTAGGAAATACCAGAGCATGACCGCCACTGAAGCCAATAGGACCAGGACCAGCCACAAGGGCGCCAGGCACATGTAGTCCCGGGCTCTCCTCTTGGAGGTCTTGAACATGCCCTCTGGCTCTGCCTCCTCACCACCACCTCCATCACTCTGCCCGCCGGTGACCTGGGGGGCCTCAGCCCTGGGCATCCTAGGGAGAGACAGAACAGAGCTGGAAGCAGCCTGGCATCTGCAGCACCGCTGCCTCTCGGATGGAAGGGTGACAACCGCAGGTCTCCAGGATGGGGGTAAACACCGAGCCGGCTCACAGTGGAGGTCAGTGAGCCCCAGAGCAACTCTGGGGACAGTGGTGACACCTGACCACCCCCAGCCAGGACAGACGCCACCCTGTGGACACTTCTCTCACGTGGCTCCCACGCACACCCGATGGGCCTTATCCCCTTTCCCCAGCCCTGAGTCACTGTTGTGCTGGAGGGGACCTGGCCCTTCCCATTTCCATCCCAAGGGCTTCTGACCTTTCGCAGCCTCTTGGGCCCGAGGGACGGAACACAAGTTAATATTCCCTCAGACCCCTCAGGTGACAACTCCTAATCCTCATTTAATCTTCATTTTGTCACCGGTGGATGTCAGACCATTGTCCCCGCGCAGACACTCTTAGGCCATTCTGCACAGGTGCTTCACAGGCCCCTCTCTTGACTAAATCTCCAGACACCTCTCCCCTCCCTGAGTCCATCGGACAGGTGAGGAAACTGAGACCTAGGGCGTTTGAGCAACGGCTCAGTCGCCGTCTTGCCTAGCTTCTTTTTCCTAATGTGATTTGAATGCCTGGCATTTTACAGATAAAAAGAGCTAAAGCCCAGAGAGGCTAAGCCTCCTGCCCAAGGTCACATAGCAGTCAGTGGGGCATGAGTCCCGGTGCCTGTCTCTCTGTTCTTTCCCCTCCTCGAGGATGCTTCTGAAAAACCATATGTTAATTATCAAACTGTTCAATAGCAACTCAGTATCAGCCCTCTCCATGTCTCCGTCTGGTGCTTTATCTTCAGATTTTCCCAGGCAGTTTCCCAGAGAAGACAGCTGCCCTTCACCTACAGGGCAAGGATCCCACACCACCGGGGCCTCAGTCTTCTTGGACCCATAAATGACACTGTGGCTTTAAAATTCACCTGGGCTGAACACGTCCCATCTGGACTTCTGGCCCAGCCTCTCCGCCAGCTCCCGAGTTCCCTCCACTCCTCCAGTTGGCCACTGTCCAGACCACACCAAGGTCTTCAGTGGCCTGTTATGGCCCACTGTGACTCACCTTCCCTTGGAGCCATAACATCTATTGCACACATCTCCCCGTGGCCTGTGCCACCTGCCTGGACCTTGGGAACTCTTCCCAGGCTACCTGCTGATCATGGGATCCAGGGTTCGGGGCCACCTCTGCCCCCGGCAGCCCTTGATCAGATCGACAATGTGCCTGGTGCCGGGTCTTGTCTTTGTTTCCTTTTAAAAGGCTGAGCCTGTGTCTGGCCACTTCAGGGATCCTTGGGCACCCAACACAGGGCCTGTCAAATGACTGAATCACAGAGGACAAGAGGAATGAATAAAGGAGCCAGGGTTCAGCTGTGGTTTCTCCTGCATTTGCTGCCTGTGGGAAGTGGATTTGGGCAACATGGTGGCCAGCGAGGTCCCGGATTCCCTAGAGGGACACCTCGCTGTTGTGGAGCACCCACATGGATACAGGGTCCGTGCTGGGGTGAACAGTGACCCCTCCCACCCCTAGAAGGTCTCACTCCACAGGAGAGGGTGTGGCAGCCAGTCATGGAGATGCCCGCACCATCGTCCTCCCCTGTCATTCAATGTCCACTGCTCCTGCTACGCTGAGGTACCAGCCCTCCAGAAAGGTCCCACCTTCCAAGTGCTCCCGGAACCCAGGCTTTCTGGTGTCCTCATGTCTCCCACAGTCACCCACACCGTGTCGTCCATCACCTGACCTCCCTCAATAGTCGGTCACCTGCAGCAGGGAATTCCCACACAGCCGCCACAGGGCCACCTTCAGCCGTGCAGGCTCACAAGCCCCACACAGCTTGCATGCACCTGCAGCACAGTGCAAGGGCTCCTGCATGGCCTCTTGTCCCCTCACTCCCTCTGCTGTAGCCACATTCAGCGCCCTGCCGGCCACCCACACATCCATCCCAGGGCCTTTGCACTTGTTGCTGCTTGGCCTGGGAGGCTTTTCCTTCAGGTTGTTTCACAGCCTGCACTTGACCCCCTCAAGTCTTCATTCAGATGTTAGCCTTTTCCCCTCTGCGCTGTGTTTCTCTTTACAGCACATCTTCCGGACCACGTCCCACGATACGCTCATGTGTCACCTGTCACCACTCGCTTCTCCAGCCTCCTTTGCTCCTTATCAACTCCCTGGGCTGTGACACTGGCCTCCTCTTGGCTCTGTATCTAGCAGGGAGGAGGATAGTAACCTTGGCTGGGCATAGCCCTGGACACACAGCGCCATCTGGGCCGGGAGCCGCGTTCGTTCATGCTCACAGTGGAGCCCTCCCCTCCTGCTCCTCCTGCCCGGGCCCCCTCCCTGCCTGGCCAGCTCAGCTGTGGCCTCTCTGCACTCTGTAGAGATGGCACCTCCTCCAGCAGCTGTCCCTTCCATGCACAGCTCCCATGGGGCATCCTCCCTCCCCTGACCTTGAGCCCCAGTGGAGGGTCTGGGCCTCTGTTGCCTGGTGACCCTCTCACCTGTTGTGTGTGCCTAGACCCCACCCTGCACTACCCCTCACCCTCCCCTGCCCATCTGACCAGTGCTGGGTCCTGGTCACCTGCCAAAAGCCGGGATCCCTGGGGCCCAGCCCTGGCAACCCCAACCCCCAAATGTGCAGCAGCTTTTACCCCGCAATGCTGCAAATTGGGATTCATTTCTCCCCTGGAAGCCTGGGATATGTGTTCCACTGCCTCCACTTAGTGACGGGGAAGCTGAGGTAGGAGAAGTCGCTCAGCCAGGGCCCATCAGAGCCTGAAGAAGTCCCCACTGTGAGCTCCGGCGGAGGGGACCCCGCCACACACACATGCACCCTCAAATGTACACAGTCCAAGGGACACACACGTGCCTGCTCACAGCACATTCCAGGTGCACAGCGTGGATCACGCACACACGGACGCACACACGCGCACGGCCCGCACAGCTTGCGAGCCAGAGGCTGGTGAGGGGTCAGTCACGGGGTGGTATGGGGCTCTGGGTCTGTCTCTCACCCCAGACTTGGAGGAGGCAGCCCCTCCCATCCTCCAGGGCCTGAAGAGGGGGTTAGCCCGAGAAGTTAGGCCTCTCCCTGTCCCTGCCCTGGAATCCCAGGCCTCCCTCACTGACACTGTGGCCCTCCAGTGCCTGCACTCTCCATGCAGCTGGGTTTGCCCTGCCCCAGCACTGTCACTGGTGCCTCTGCTCATAGGTCACTCTCAGGCTAGTGAGGCCCACAGCCTAGCCACAAAGCAGGGCAAATGGCTCAAACCCCAGAGAGTCACTTTGGTTGTCGGAGGGGACACTGACACCATGTCATTCATAGACCTCCCCATGTCTGTTTCCCAAGTCCCCTACTTACCTCCCGGAGTGGTGGGTGGGTGACAGTCCCACACACGGGCCTACGGGAGCTCTGTTTGTTCAGGCCAACGTTTCCCCACCCCCACCAGGCTGGCCTGCGGTGGATCAATGGCCCAGAGCCATGGCTGGGGTGTCTGGCCCTTGTCCTCTGTGGCCTGTGGCCCCAGGCTCCATGGGCCTCCTACTGGGTCCAGAACAGCACCGGGACTGAGCACAGGTAAACAGGCGGGAGGCGGGAGGCAGAAAGCGCCCGCCCTCTGCCTGCCCCGCCCCATGGGCACCCAGGAGGCTGGCAGGCAGGTGCAGGAGACCTGAGCTGTCCCCTGGGGCTGTTGCTTAGTGACAGTCCTGCCTGGTTACAGCCCCCATCCCCAAGAGCATGAGTGTGGGGCGCTGAGGATTGGGGGCTGCGCAGAGGCCCCTGCAGGTAGAGCAGGGGCTCATGTGGGTCTGCTTACCTGGACAGGTGAGACAAAGGAGTCCCTGGCTAAAAGAGAGAAGGAGGTGGGGCTGCGCACTCCAGGGCCCAGAGAGGAGAGTGGAGGTGGGGGCGGGCTTTGATGCCATTCTCTGTGTAGCTGGGAATTACAGTATTGAAATTATAGTATCGCCTTGTTCTATGGAGCCCACTGCCCGTGATGGTGACCGTGGGCCCAAGCATACCTGGGATGAGCTCTGGACTGAAATACCGTGACCCTCACCCTGACAGCTTGAGATGTCTAGGAGATTAGTGAAGTGCACTTCCGGGAATGTCTGGGAGGGTTATAGGAGTGTGGCCTCGGGGGCTCTATCTGGTGCCCACCCCTTTCCAGCCTCATTCTCTCCCTGGTCCCTGTGCCTCCTGGCTGCCAGGAAATGGGCAGCACCCCTCCTGCTCATCCTCCTCAGCTCCTGCTGTGCTGCTTCGGCCCTGGACCCAGCCGGACACGGACTGAAGCATGAGAAGCCAGGAGCCTCACTGACCCCATCCTCCCCTGAGCTCCTCCAGGGAGCAAGGTCACAGTGTAGGAAAGCTGACGGACGCACATGCGCACCAGGCTTCTCAGGCTTAGGATAAGCAGCATAAGTGGTCTCCATAATCATTTCTATATTGATTGCACACTGAAATGGTAACATTTCCCCTGGCGTGGGTGAAATATAATGTGCTATTAAAATTAATTTCATCTGCTTTTGCATGTTTTTGGTGTGACTATCAGAAAACTTAAATTTCAGCTGTGGCTCACATGATGGTTCTAGGGAGAGGCACCACTGTGGAGATGTGGGCCTGACCCAAGTGCAACAAGGCGGGTGACATGAGGGAGTCCTCATGACCTGTCACCATGAGGGGGCCGACTACCTGCTGACCTGTGTGTTCTGAGGCCAGAATGTGGCATGTGCATCCTCCACTTGCAGGTCCTAGGAAGTGTGTGTGTGCGTATGTGTGTATGTAGTGTAGCATGTGTGAGGTGTGGTAGAGGATGTATGTACAGTGGGGCTGTGTGTGTTGGTTGCATATATGCACACAGTGTGAGTGTAAGGATGTACACATTAAAAGTGTGTGTGCAAAATACATGTATGTATTGTATGTCTGTGGCATGAAGTGGGGGTATGTGGAGCCCAAGCAGTGGGGTGGGGGAGTGTGTGTTTGGGGAGCCAGAAGTCCCAGTTCCCCATCTGGGTGTGTGTGTGTGGCATGCAGGGTGCGTGTACATGGGTGTGTGGAGCCTGAGATGTGTGGCATGGGCAGTGTGTGTGAAGTATGCACTGTGTGTGTGGACTGCAAGCTGCACGCATGTGGGGGGTGTCAGCGAGCGTGCAGCATGTGGGGGGCTGCACAGCACAACCAGCCTTGCAGCTGGGGAGCTGGGTTCTGATCCCTGCTCTCTCCCATCAAATGCAGGCCTCAGGGCCTGCTAGATGCCCAAGGAAGGGATGGGGAGGCCCAGTTGGGGGGGCAGCCATTCAGAACTGGATGGGGTGCCCCTCAACTTGGCTCCTCTTCAGAGCCGTGCCCCTCAGGGCCTGATCCTGACTCTACCCATTCTGCCCCACCCAAGCCCCAGGACTCTTCCCTGCTGCCTCCTCTCTCCTTGGGCTCTGGGCTCAAAAACTGAGAGGGACAAGATCTTGGGATGGGAGCAGGGACAGTGTGTGAGTGGGGACGGTGACAGCCTGAGCCCTGCCTCTGTGCTCCTGCTTCCCTCTGGGAGGTCAGGTGACCCAGGCCGGGCCCAGGCAGGCTAGTAGCTGGACAGCCTAGTTGCAGGTGTTGCGCAACTGATGTCCTCTGTCCCTGACACCCTGCCATCGATCAGCCATGTCCGGGGGAGGGGCTGCACAGAGGACTGCAGGAGACCCTGCGGGAGGCTTTGGGCACTGTGGGCAAGGGCTTCCTGCTTCCACACATGATCACAAGGTCTGGATACTCCTGCCCCCACTCGCACGCACACAGGGACAAAATCTGCACTGCACACCAGTACGGGCCCTCAGACCCCCAGCCACTCAGAGACCTGGCCCTTGTGTGCTGGAGGCCAGGTGGCATGCAGGACAGGAACAGACAGGGTCGGTGTGTCCACCACACTCAGATGCCAAAGATCCAGCCAAGGTTGGGGAGCCAGAAGTCCCAGTCCCCCACCTGGGGGGAGGGCACTAGGCAAGAATCATCCCCTACCCAGGCGGCTCCCCATGGCCTTGGGACGGGGCCCAAAGCTGGGTTGTTGAGGGCAGAGAGATGTAAGGTGGTTCTGACTCCAGTCTGACTGGCAGCCGTGTAAAGGGGGCTCTGGAGACAGAGACTCCCATTCAGGAGAGCGGCCAGAGGGTGGAGCTGAGCCCAGGAGGCAGTAAGCTGCAGGTACCAGAGGCGAGGCCGGGTCAGGGCCCTGGAGCCCACCCGAGGCTGCTGCGGTGCAGACAGCTTGATCCCAAACACAGCTACCAGCCTGTGGCTGTGTGGTATGCTTTGACCACAGCTCACGCACTCGGCTCTGGGCTCTGGGAGCCTCTTCCTGCTGTGTCTGGCCTCCTTCCTCCCAGAGAAGGAGACAGGCTGCGCACTCAATGGCCACTGAAGGGCTCAAGAGCTCTTGTCCTTCCTTTTTCCTTCCTTCCTTCCTTCCTTCCTTCCTTCCTTCCTTCCTTCCTTCCTTCCTTCCTTCCTTCCTTCTTTCCTTCCTTCCTTCCTTCTCTCCTTTTTTATTCAGTGCTGGGGGTTGCACCCAAGACTTGCATCCTGGGCCAGATCTTTTTCTATCTTGAGACAGGGTCTCACTGCGTCACTAACTTGCCCAGGCTGGAGTCAAACTTGTGATCCTCCAGCCTCAGCCTCCCACAGCGCTGGGATGGCAGGCATGTACCACCACACCCAGCAGGAATTCACCTCCGACAGGTGGACCAATAACAGTCAGCTCTTCGCACAGTGTCACAGCAAGCACTTGAGCTCTGGCCCTCCAGGCAGTCAATCACAGTGATGTCTCAATGCAGGTTAGGAGGGATTACGTGCTCCATTTAGCAGAAGATGAGCCCGAGGGAGAAGATGACCTGGCCCGGGCCCCACAGCCTGCAGCAATGGAGCAGGAAATCATCCTCTCCCAATCTGGAGGCCGGAAAATCTGAGATCACAGTGTCCCCAGGTCACCTGTCTCTCTGGAGATCAAGGTGGGGGGACCCTCTCTCATTTCACCCAGCCTCCTGTCAAGCATTCCTTCATCCAGCAGCTGCATCCTGGGCCCCTATTATCACACCCCCTGCGTCTCTCTGTCCAGTGACCCTCTATTCAGGGTCCCTCCTCCAAGGATGCTGGTCCTACTGGGTCAAGCCCATCCCAGTCCCCTATGATTTTATCTTAACTTGCTGACATTTGCAAAGACCCTGCTTCCAATCAACCCAACATTCTCAAGTTCCAGATGGGTAGGAATTTGGTGAGGACACTAGTCAAGCCAATCTAGGGGTTGACTGAGGGCTTGTGCAAAGGCCCTGGGTCAGGATTTCAGTGTGTCCTCCTAGGGAACAACACCTGGCTGATTAAGAGGGGGGCTGGGGGCAGGAGCAGGCTGGCTCCTGATGCTTTGTGATGCTGAGGATTAATGTTCTGAAGTCCTAAGGGATCCCCAAGTCCTCAGTCACTTCTAACACTCATAGCCTCCCTTGGAGCACACACAGACCAGGGCCACTGGGAGGAAGGAAACTCACTGGACAAAAGCCACCTCTGTCACCTCTGTCCCCCGCCAGGGCACCCCCCGCAATGCTCACTCACTCCCTCGCTGAACAGATGCTGAGCCTCAACACAGTACTGGCTGGGACATGGCCAAGACTGCACAGAATCAATCAGTTCCCACCTTGAACACCATCTGGCCTAGGAGACGGACAGCAGATGCACGGATAGCAGGCGCTGGGCGGTAGGTACTTCCTTCCCCGCCTGGCTACAGCACTCAGGACAGAGGACGGTGTACGGCAAGGCTCAGAATCCATCAGGACATGAGGCATGGCGGGATGCTCCTGGGTAGACTCCTGGGGAGCGGGGAGGCATAGTGATGGCCTTTCACTCCAACATGAGACCTCAAGGAATCCCTGTGAAGGTGGCCCATCTTTCTCCATCTGTCTGGGGATCCAAGGTCCCTAAGCTTCTTTAGGCCTCTAGGCCAGGAGTCTCCCAGCCCCTGCTAGGCCCCTAGGACCCAGGCTGCACAGCAAGAGGCTACAGGCAGCGAAGATTCACTTGTGTTTCCATCCACTGCCCCTCCCCACTCCCTCACTCATGCTCCACTCCTATGGGTCTGGGCAGTGCTCCATTCTCCTAGGAGGGCAACCCCTGCCATGAACTGTGCATGTGAGGATGTAGGTTTGGGCTTCTCTGAATCACTCCGAAGGCACTGCCCTCCTGTCTTACATAGAACTGGTCCCTGATGCCAAAAAAGTTGAGAACTATAAAGGCTCTGGGCCACAAGAACCCATGATTCTATGATACACCTGGGCAGGCCTAGTACAGGCCTCATCCCCATTTCTGACATTTCACAGGTAAGCCTTAGCTACTTGGAGAACAGGGGCACTAGCTCTAGGTCACACAGGTAGGAGGGCTGGGAGCTGGGGGGACTCTCTGATGTCAGAACCACCCTGTTCTGTCTCTGTGTCTGTCTTTCCCTCCCCCATCACTGCTCACCCCCATTCTGTCCCAGTCCTGGGTTCTGGCTCTGACATCTGCATGAAAGTACCACAGGGAATGCTGCTGGCCCACCCACCCTACACACACGCAGTGGGCTATCAAGACCGGTCCAAGCCATCCAGCTCATTCATCTAATGTCTAGCTTAGTGCTGAGCACACAGTGGGAGCTCAGTACAAACTTCAGAATGAGTAAGTCATGGATATCCAGTGGCAGGGTGACTGTTCGATGTGTCACATTAGGTTGTTTCTATCAGCAACTTGCCTGGGATGTAGTTATGGTTTGTGTATAGGTGTCCCCCCCAAAGCCTCTTGCAGTCAGGGGGAAACTTCTGGAGTTTGTGATTAGCAGGGGTGTGGATGCTGCACCTGCCCTGGGGCAGGTAATTTGCATTTCAATGTAAGGAGGAAAGATGAGCTTGCTGCCTGAACTGCTGCTACCCCTCCCTTGTGCTCTTGCTCTTTGCTGCTGTTGCCATGAAAATTTGCTCTCTGCCTTGTGCTGCTCTGCCTTGGAGCCAGGTGAATATGGACTGAACCCTCCAGTAACTGTGAGCTAAATAAATCTTTCCTTCCTTCATTTTGGGTGTCCGGTATTTGCTCTAGCAATGAGAGAGGAGTAACTAAGACAGATGTCAACCCCAGAACTAAGCATGGCCATGCACACCTGCGGTCCCAGCTCTCTGAGAGCCTGAGGCCGGAGCATTGCAAAATCAAGCCTCGCTTCGGCAACTCTGTAACTTAAGGAGGTCCTGTCTCAAATTTTAAAAATTGAAAAGGCAGAAGTTGAGAAAGGACCTTGTTGAGCAAAGTTGGTGGTTGGATGTCTTGGGTCCAGGAGGGACCTCCTCATCCCTGTCACAGAGCAGACTGTCACAAACTGACCGGAGCTGAGAGGCAACACAGGTCCACCTTCCTGGAACCTCTCATCCCATATTCAGATAAAGAGACTGAGGCTCAAAGGGGCCAAGTGGGACAGGATGGGGGCAGGGCAATGCCCTTGCCCTAGGCTGGTGGCAGCTAACATGGGTAGACCTGAGGAGTAGGAGGAAGACCCCGTAGCTTTCCCTTAGCATGTGTCACCCCTCCTGGAATGCCATCTTCAGAGACAAGGTTGCACCCCCTGATGCCTGTGTACAGGGGGAGGGGCAGACGGAGTGCAGAGTGTGAGGTTGGAAAGGAGAAGATCCCAGAAGCTCAGCCTGCAGGAGGTCCAAACAGCAGCTCCAATCCACCAGAATTCCAGCTGAGGCCCTGCAGGCTGTGGGCCATGGCCGCTGCCCTGTCCCTGTCTGTCTCTCTGCAGCTGGCTCTCATCCCCACACATCCTGGCATCCCCACCACAGGTGAGGAGGCTGAGGCAGGAGGAGCCCAGACCATTGCCAAGGTCACAGTTGGGATGTAGCAGAGCCAGACTGAACCCAGGCTGCCCAGCTCCAGCTCATGGACACCACACTGACCATAGGGGGCTGCCAGGCTACCTGGGGAAGCAGGAGGGTATTCCTTTCCCTGCCGGATCCCCAACACCCCGCACCCTCCTTGCAGGCCACCAGGACTCACCACCTGTACTCTGAGTGAGTGAGTGAGTGAGTGAGTGAGTGAGTGAGTGAATAAGGGAATGAACTACTCCTATCTCTTCTAGGAACTGTCCCCACAGTCTGCTTCTCCCACAGCTGCTGGCTCCAGGCTCAGCATCCTCACCTCCTTCAGGTGGGAGCTGGCTCCTAAAAGCGCCTGCACTACAGGCCCTGGCAGTCACTGCCTCCCCACTCCCCTCCCGTATCCTGGCTTCCTGGAACTGCAGCCCTGGAGCACCCCGCAGCCTGTGCCACCTCACGTTGCCCTGCCCGGGTTTCCTGCCCTGCTCGCCACCTCCCTTGAGCACAGATGCGTCACATCCCAGGGCAGGAAAGAGACTCCCCAAAGGGGCTGCCCCGGGGCTGTCACAGGCAGGCAGGGCTGGCTGCCACCACCACTGCTGCTGCTGCTGCTGTTGCTGCTGAACCCCAGGTCTCCCCTCCTTGTGCTAGATTACTGCCTGGGCCAGGGCACTAGCCTGTCCTCAGCTGTCCTTGGCTGAGAAATGGGACTTTGAGGCTGCCATCACTGTCCCGCCAGGTCACTCTGAGATGGTCAGAGGCCGGATGTCGATGAGCTCTAAAAGGAGCAAAAACCTATGCCCCTTTGAGTGCTAATCCTGGCTTCACGTCCTTGCTCCACCTGTCCTCTCTGTGCACCTCGGGCAGGTCACCTCCCCACTTTGCATCAGTCAAGCTATAATCAGGGCAAGAGAAGGCTCTCTCTGAGCATGGCCAGGTGGAGCAACTAGTTAGTAACACAATGCTCAGAGCAGAGTCCAATTTGAATGCCTCTAGGTGCTATATATGCAGCGTCCCCATCCCCCTCCTTCCCTTCCCCTCCTCCACTTCCCCCTCCTCCCCCTCCTTCCTCCCCTCCTACTCACCTTCCTCTCCTCCCCTTCCTTCCCTTCTTTCCCCTTCCACCTCCTCCTCCTTCCCTTCCTCCTCCCACTCTCCCTCCTGTTCCTCCTTCCCCTCCTCTTCTTCCTCCTCCTCCTCTTCCTCCCCCACCCCTCCACATCCTTCTCCTTTTTTTCAGATATGGGGATTGAATCCTAGGGTCTTCCCACTAAGCTACATCCCCAGACCAGCCCTGCCTTTTTCCATTTTTAAACAGATTCTCACTAAGTCACTCAGTTGGCCAAGCTGGGCTCTAACTTGTGATCCTCCTGATTCAGCCTCCCAGAGTGCCATCATTACCTCTGTATCCCTAGACTCTGCCCAGCGTCTGACCTGAAGCACCACAGATCTTTTTCAGGCCCTTGAGCTTGCCAGACAAGCTCTTATTCTACTGCGCCATCTCCCCAGCCCCACCACAGATCTTTGTAACAACAGATGTAGCTCAGAAGAGGGACAGTAGGAAAAGTGATCAACCCTACCTGAGGTAAATCAATGGGCCTCTCAGAAGTGGGGATTCTTGAGTAGTGTTCTAAGGGATGTGTAGGAGTCCACAAGTAAATTGTTGGGGTGCAGGACTACTTCAAACCCAGGGATCAGCAGGTGCTAAAGCAAATGAGTCGGGTGTAGTCCCTGCTCTGATCCCATCTCCAACCCCAGTGCCCAGTTTTCTTGCCTCACACCACAGTCCACGCAGTGCCTGGAACTGCAGACACTTGAGGCCAGGAGAGAACCAGGAATTCACCTGGTCCAACTGCTCAGTTCACCAAAGACTAGCTCTAACCCCCATTAAGTGTGCTTTTTGATCACTTTGGTTTGTGGGCTCATTTCCCCTCAGTGAACGGGATATCAGCAGGGAGGAGGGCGGGTGATGGGCGCATCAGAAGTGGGAGTGCTGGGAGGCAAAGGACCAATCCAGTTACACTGAGAAGAAATGTGAGAAGCCAGAGCCCCTTCCTCTTGTCCCCCAGATCTGCCGCCTGCCTCCTGCTTCTCTCACACCTGATGGTTCTCCAGCCCAGCTGAGCTGAGCTGCCCCCCAGCTGGCGCCTGCACCCCACCCCGCCAGCTGCTCTCTCCCCTCCCCTTCCCCAAGACACCTCCTCCCCCTGGCATAAGGTGCCCCCCCTTCCCCAGGCCTCTCGCCAGGCATGGTGGGGACAGCTGGGCTCCCCGGACCCACCTGTTCCTAGAGCCCTCTCAGCTTTCCACACCCCAGAGTCTCAGCCCCACCTTTCCCCGTCTGGAAAGTTGGAACTGGGGAAATTAAGAGCTCCTCTTGCAAGAGGAACTTGAGACATTGTGTGGTCCGCAGATGTCACTGGGTACCAGCTGTGATCAGCTGGAGGCTCTCCAGAATCTGAAGTACACCAGGAAGAATCTGAAGTACACCCAGGCTCTGCAGGAAGGCAGGTTGTGATCGATTAGATACGTCTGTCATACATGGGTGCAATCAACTAGCAATGTCTGCATGGCTATGGATTTATGAATGGCAGGAGTTGTTATCCATGGTCTGGGTCATCATTTTTTTCAGGGCACTGAAAACATGATAGGCAGATAAACAGAGACAGGTAGACATCGATGTGTCCCAAGGACAGATCTTTAAGGTGTATGACAGATGTTAGCTCCAAGAAACCAAATAAGATCAACCTGACTCCTAGTAGAGGAAGATATTCCCTTTACAAAGTTGCTGTCAAGGACAAAGTATCCGCCTGGTTTTCAGTAACCCCCCTACAGTCGCTAATCACTTCTCTAGACCAAGAGAACAAATTTCTCTTGAGCAATGAATATACAAGTCTGGCTTCACTGTACTTCTGCAGTTGCCCTGTATTTATAGTGAAAATCCATTTTTCTACTCACAGAAACACTGTAGATTTTTCTTAACCTGACAAGGTGGTACACACGGGTGTCCAACACTCTAGGAGGCTGAGGCAGAAAGGTCACTATTTTGAGCCCAGCCTCGACAAACTAGCAAGATCCTGACTTAAAAGTATCTATTCCTGGGCCAGGGAGATGGCTCAGTAGAATAAGTGCTTGCCTGGCAAGTGCAAGGGCCTGAGTTCAATCCCTGGTTCTGCAAAAAAAAAAAAAAAAAAAAAACTATTCCAATTTTCTGCAGAGTTTTTATCGTGGATGAGTATTGGACTTTGTCTAAAGCTTTTTCTGCATCTATTGAGATGATCATGTGATTTTTGTCTTTGCCTTTGAACCATCCCTGCATTCCTGGAATCCCACTTGGCCATAATGTTTAAGCTTCTTGATTATTTGCTGCATTCTGTTTGCTAGTATATTGTCTCGCTAGTGTGAGAATCTGAAAGAGAAAATGAATCTGAAGGAAACAGTGAAAGGGAAAGAACCCGTTCGATGGGAAGGAACAAATGGGGTGAGGAAAAGGATAAAAGAAAGGGCAAAAGATGCACTTACGTATATATGCAGGAGAGCTTGGATAACGGCTGCTGATTGCTGCTGGTCTATTGAAAGGAGCAGTTAATGCTTAAAGTTTTTCTTTCTCTCCAATTTTGCATGTTTATATCTGACAATATAAACAACTAATCTGAAAATAATAGGTAATACAACACCCATTGTCAAATTCCCACTATTTCGTTTAGTGAAATTCTACATCATTTCTAATGGGTTGTTTGTTTGTTTGTTTGTTTGTTTTTGGTTATTGTTTTTCTTTTACCATTTTGTATTCTCTTTAAAAAATAAAATAAAATATAAATAAATAAATAAATAAATAAATAGATAAATAAATGGCTGGGGGTGTAGCTCAGTGCAAAAGTCCTAGGTTTAGTTCCTAGCCCTGCCAACACTCTTTTTTGAAAAATATTTTTCTTTAATTTTTTTTTTTTTTTCAGAATCAGGGATTGAACTCAGACCCTTGTGCTTGCCAGGAAAGTGCTTATTCTACTAAGCCATCTCCTCAGCCCCAAACATATCTTTAAAAAGTGAGTAAATTTTTTAAAAAAATTAAGAAAATAGTAACAATGATAGCACACCGAGATGCATCTGTCCTCAAGATTTGAGCAATACAACCTTCTCAGAACCTTTTCAAAGCATGAGGGTAAATATTATCACCATTTTGGAAACAAGGAAACTGAACACAGAGAGGTCTGGCCACGTGGGCCAGGACCCACAGCGAGCACGGGGCCCCAGCTCTGACAGCACCCACCGGGCAGGCCTGAGGAGCCCTGTAGCCTGGGAGCCAGGATCTCAGGAGCTGGAAATGAGGCTGCCTGGTCATTCAGCTCTTTCCATAGTAAAGACCCAACATTCACCCAACCTCAAGAAAAAGTTTATTTTGAACATAAAGACAAGGATTAGGACAGTAAGGTACAGGCAGTGGCAATTTCTGTGTCACCCCCCACCTCATTCTCCGCTCATTGGGAGCTCTGTCACCCCTACCTCCTCTCATTTCCACAGGGTTAAATGCCTGAGCCCGAGAGATAATCTGATTGGCTGTATATCCCTAGTCTTCCTGAGTGGACCACATTTCTGTGCCAAGCTTTCTCGTAGGCTTCTGGTCAGCCTATGGATGAGCTTGTGGTCAGAGGCCAAATCAGCTGCAAGAGGGACCTATAAATGCAAGCCCTGCTATTCCCAAACCAGTCAGATGTGACTGGGAGTCTCCACAGGATGGTGATCACTGTAGACAGAGCTAAGCACAGAAGGATTGGGTCAGAGGGGTGGTGGGAAGCGTCTGCCGTGTAGGAATGGAGCACTGAATGTGAAGGGACCAGCCTCTTGTCAGCCTGTGTGCAGGCAGTAGGAGGATCTATGAGAGCAAAAGCCCTTGGGTGAGAGCTAAGATAGGGACCCCTTGCTGGGAGGAAGAGGCTGCCAGGGACCCCAGTTTTACTCCCTTGTGAGTCTGTGAGGCCACCATGGAAAGCTCCAGAAGGTCCCCATCATAGAGATTTCTGTCTGCTCCTGGGTGAAACACTCCCATATCAAGAGAGACCCTTCTCCACCGCCCTGTGGGCTGTGAGGGGTCCCCTTCCAGCACTGAATTTGGCAGTGATGCCTTGGGGGAAGCAGACCTGGCCATGTGAAGGACCAGGGCTGACTCTCACCCAGAGGAGGTGGGGTTGCCCCAGTACAGGCAACAGCAAATGCAAGGGTGCGGGGTACAAGGCCGCTTTGAGGGGCCTGCTGAGGCTACTTGTGAGGGTCTCAGAAGGGACCATCCCAACATGGACTGGCAAGTGGCAGGCTAAGGATGTGCTGAAGGCCTTCGAACCAGGCTGGGCATGGAGCAGGCAAGGGCATGGCCACATTTACGGGCTGTATTTACCTGTGGAAAGTGCACCCTGGTGCCCTGAAGAGGAAGCCCTGAGGGGAGGCAGAGGTGGTGCTTGGTATCCTAGGTGACTGGGCTGGGGAGGCAGCTCCAGGGACTCAGTAATAAGAGACAGAGGGCACCCGGCCTCCCTCTCCCACCCCAGGCCCTGAGGTGCATGAGGTGCCACAGAGCAGCCTTGAGGTTTGGAAGTGGGTGGGGGGCCTCTCGGTGCAGCTGTCCTCCGCACTGGGTGGTCCTTGAGGGGGCCCTCAGGCCTGATACACCTCAGGCAGCCTCCTGCCTCCCACCCTTAGCTGTCTGTCTACATCATCTGAGCTGGGTCCTGAGCCTGGAGTTCTTGGAGGGACAGGTAGGGATCAGTGTCAGTGTAGGGGGAAGCAGGGGTCCTGCCCAGGCCCTGCCAAGGGGAATCAGCCCCATCCTCAGGCCCTGGGGCAGGGACCTCTTCCCCAGTCACCCCCAGTGCCTGCTCCAGGGGTAACTGGAAACCCACTGGGCTCAGGGGTACTGGGATAGGGGATGTCAGGGCTGGGGCACCCCAAACCTGGGGAGCCCCATCCTGTAGGGAGGGGTACAGCATCTCTTCACTGGTTCCAGCGGCCCCAGGGAGAACACAGGGGACACTTGGGCTACCATGGAGGCTGGAGAAGAGCAGTAGGTCATCCCCAGGGGGGAAGGTGCAGTAGGCATCGTCTCCCTGTGACAAGGGCATCAGGGGTGCGAGAGGGGACCCTGAGGGCGCACCCTCCTCAGGCTCCACTTCAGCACAAGGGTCATAGGTGAAGTACACCTGGCAGGCCTCGATCTCCAGGGCATCAGGGAGGTGGAAGAAGAAGTAGCCCTGGTTGGTGAAGCAGCTGGTCTGTGAGTGGCCGCTGGGCACAGGCGAGGGTAGGGGCACCTTGTCCTGCTGCAGCAGGAGCAGCTGCGAGGCCTTTGTGTCCTTGTCCAGCACTTCCAGCGGTGAGATCTCAGGCGCCAGGGGCCCTGGGTTGAAGGAGGATGAGGGGAAGGGCGAGGACAGCCACTTCTGCAGGAGAAAGGGTGGCAGCAGTGAGCGGTGGCCCTTCCCGCCCCCGCCAGTGTCCTTGCCAGGAAGGCCCTGCCTCTTCCCCATTCCCTTTGTCACAGAGCGGACAGTTGCAGAGCCCGGAGCAGGCTCACAAGCACCCAGGTGGGGCGCATGATGACTGTCCCTGAGCACCCTCTGTATACCCAGCACTGTCCCAGGTGTGAGGCCAGGGCAGAGGATGGCATCCCCAGGGTGCCCCAAGGGCCCAGGGCAAGTGTCTCCCTAGGTCAACCAAGCAGGACCAAAGCAGGAGCCTGCACGCCCACCCAGCTCACCGTACAGATGCTAAGAAAAGGGTCAGGCATGGGCCTGTGATGGCCAGCCGGGCTGGGAGGCTGGGACCCAGGTTGTGCATGCTCGTCAGAACCCTATAAAGGCTATGCTGGGCAGTCCCTTACCCTTGCCACAGAGGGGCACACTGCAACCCATGGGACACATTGTGGTACCTGGGAATCCACCCAACCCTAGTGAGGAATAAGGCCTCCCAAGTTCCGGCCCAGCTGTAGCACCCTCCAGCCATGTGGCTCTGGGAAGGTCATTGGCCCTGAGCCTCAGTTTTCACAAGTGTTGGCCACTTCCTTCTTGACTCCCTCACTGTTATCTGTTCAGTCAGCAGGGAGACCCCCCTGGCCCAGGGAGGAGGCAGCTACAAAGACATGTGGGGTCAGGAGGCCCTTGGGGACTGGCAGAGACCCAGGCCAGGTGCTGGTGAGGCCAGTGTCTGCTGTCCAGGGACCCTCAGCAGTAGGGCTGCAGCCGCCTGGGCACAGGGGCCTGGCGATTCCAGAGCTGTGAGTACAGCGGCCGCAGGACCCACCTGGTGCCCTCTCCAGACTTCACACATGAACACTTGTGCACATGCTCACACCCATGCACACACATGCATGTGCACATTCACAGGTCCTTGGGCCAGAGTCAGCCCCATAGCTCTGGAGAGGATAGGGACAAGACCGAGGTTCCCATTCACCCACTCAGGGCTGGTCCCTCCCAGCAAGCACCTAGGTATCCTAAAAGCCACTACCCCATTCAGGGCCTGGGGCAGAAAGCTGGAGCCAGGTCTGGTGTGATCTCTACAACCCAGGAGGGACCCCACTGCTCCCCCAGCACCATGTCTCAGGTCGGTAGCCAGGGCCGCGAGCCGGAAGAAAGCTGGGGATGCAGCCAGTCCAGCCTCACCTGGCATGGAGGAAGCCCCACTGCCAAGGCTTGCGTGGTTACCACCACAGCTGGGGATCTCACTCCCTGACAGCCAAAGGAAGAGGTGGAAGGAGATGTTCTCCCTTCTCCCGAATCAAGAGGACCCGGGGAAGACTCGGCCCTGCCTCTTGAAGCTTCTAGCACTAAGCAGGGCAGCGGCTCCCAGGCCACTGCTGGGCAGCCTGCACTCACGAGCCAAGTCCACGCTGGGGATTCAAGGTGACCAACAGCCCGCAGTTAGTAATCCCCTGGGTCCCTGCCAGTGAGAGCTCCCTGAGCAGCACACAGCAACACTATTTTCTCTGCATTTTACAGGAAAGGAAAGGCCAGCGCACAGCGGTTCTGTGACTTCCTTAGGTCGCACAGGCAGGAAAGGGCAGCAGACTGGCAAAGTGGCCCATTCAGCAAAAGCCGCTGCTGCTGAGCCTGCTGCCCCGCCCTGCCCTGAGCCACCCCACCCTGGCCCACCAGCTTCGGGCTCCGACCTGGAAGTCCCCACCGTGCTCCGATTTCAGCTGGGAGAAGAACTCCGACGGGTCTGGAACGCGGCACCTCAGGACTTTCTTCAGCCTGTGTAGGACGGTGGGGGCGGGGTGTGAGGCCCAGAGGAGACAGGATCCGTCAGCCCCGTGCTCTGAGGGCTGGGCACAGAGCCAACCACAATTCCAGCTCCTCAGGATACTGAGACTACTCAAAAGAGGCTGTAGGAGTAGGGGAAGGGAGACCACACACGCCAGAGTGGTGAGGGCTGGAGACAGCTGGGGCAGAGTGAGCCGTGAGAGGAAGGTAGGAGAGGAAGCTCCCAGTGCAGGCTGCCACGGATGGAAGTTCAGGTTGTGCACTGCCCCAGAGCCTCTGAGGGGAACGAGCAGGGGCTGGAGCCAGGTTCTGTTTTGCCAAGCTGAAGGCCCAGGGCCAAGTGGCCTCTTCCTGGAGAGAAGCCCACCTTTCCCTAACACACACAGTGTATCAGATAGCTAGTGGAGGTGCTGGAGGGTCCACATACCCTGGTGGGCGTGAAGTGAAGGGCAGTGAGGAGGAGAGGGGGAGGGCAGTGGGCTTCTGTGGGCAGCGGATGAGGGGACTCCTCCCTGCCTGGGAACAGGGCTGGTGGGCTGTGTGGTGGGGGTGGGGGGAATCTCTTACCAAGGCCCGAGGCAATTGGCGCTGACCAAGAAATACACAGAGATGATGATGCCGCTGACCAGCCCAAGGCCCAGGGCAGGGCCTAGGACCCAAATGAGAGGCAGGGACTCCTTCCTGGTGGCTGCCAGGGGAGGGAAGAAGCAAGGGGAGGGTCTGAGAGGCGCCCATCGACTGGCTCCCCCTGCACCTGGTGCCATGGCCTGCCACCTGCCCACCGCTCGCCCTGCTGAAGCCCATCCTCTCCAGGAGGCCAGACATAATGCTTAAGGGATAGGGCGCCCTGTAGTGGGGCACAGGGGTGGCACACGCCTCTAATACCAGCCCTCTGGGATGTGGGGGGGGGAGGAAGGCATGGTGGCAGTGGGTGGGGCTGGAGGGAACAGAATTCTGCACCCCTGGCTGCTCCCCTCCCTGTGCAGCTATACCTTCAGGCCTGGTTGTGAAGGCCAGGGCCTGGCTCCAGGGGCTCCATGCGCTGTGTGAGCCTCTCCCGGCCCATGTCCGCACCTGCAGCTCGTACTGAGTGTCAGGCACCAGGTTCTCCAGGAAGATCCATTGCTGCCTTTGCTTGAGATTCAACGGGGTAGCCTGCCGGGGCAGGGACAGGGGCATAACGGTCACACCGAGAGGCCTTTCTGCCCACCATCACCCACGTAGCCTTCCCCTCACACACTCCTGCCCTGTGCCCCCCACTGCCAGACCAGACTGGCTCCAGGCCAAGCCCAGTCCTGCCCCACTAGTCCCACACCTGAGCGAACCCCTCTGCAGGTGGACCAGCTGTCCCACCTCATGTCTGCCCCTGCTGGGGTCTCCTCCCAAGTGGACACCACAAAGAGGATGCCTGTACCACACCTGATGGCTCCCTTACCCATCCCTACCCACAGCCAAGCTGCTGCCCCAGCCACACAACTCCCTTATTCTGTTGAGCCCTCTCTCCTGCATGACAGGTCCCTCCCTGTGCCGTATGAGCCCCCCCCCCTCACTTTCCACTTCCTCCTCCTGCCCAACACACAGTAGATGCTCAGTAAGTGCATATGGGCGACCCATGAATACAGGAGTAACTGTGTGACCAGAGGGGCCGTCTCCCCCACAGACGCAGGGTGCTGGGTTGGAAGTGTGGACAAGGGGCTTCGTGGGGCCACTGAAGTCTCACAGGGAAGCCCCTGCTGCCTCTTTTTTTTTTTTTTTTTTTTTTTCACAAATAGGACTTTATCACTATTAAAAATCTGGATCTAAAGTGGACTCTTGCACTGGTGGCTCATATCCATCAGCTCGTTCAACTTTCGCTCCAGTCTCATCTCCAGTAGCCTTTCCAGAGCTGCTACCTTCACCATGAAGCTCCGTGAGTTTTCCCAATTCAAACTTGGGCTTCTGGGGCCGGGGAGATGGCTCAGTGGAATAAGCACTTCCCTAAAAAATGCAAGGCTGTGCGTTCAATCCCCAGTTCCGCAAAAAAAAAAAAAAAAAAAAAAAAAAAAAAAAAGTGGGCTTCTTCAGCATTTTTACTTTTCTGACAAAGACATCATGAAGAGGGTAGATAGATTGGCAAGCCTTTTCTATGTCTTTCCCAATACTCCCTGGAATCAGTTTATTGACCACTTCCTTCAAGTCATTTGTCTGCACCTCCCGGGCCATGATTTCCATCATCTTCTTCCGGATCTGGCGGACCTGTTGGTGCTGAGTGTAAGAGGTCTTCCATATCTGATTGTTGCATTTTTTAGTAAAGCCAACAAAGAACAGTCGAAGCAAATAACCGTCGGTAGTCTTGACATCAACATGAGCTTCCATCATGGTCTGCCATTTTTTGACCATGGAACACATTTTGTCCCGGGTGAGGTCCATGCCATGGAAGCGAGTCAGGCAGTTTTTCCCTGAACATCTTCAGTAATTAGCTTGAACTTTCTAAAGGCACCTTCATCCTTCTGCAGGTCAGCAAGGCTCACTTCAAACACACGACCTTTGAGCCCATCAGATGCAATTTTGGTTCCTTGGGTTCTGGTGACGAGTGTTTTTCCAATATTTCTTATGTACATAGCCAGCGCCTTCACATCATACCAGTCTTTTTTAGAAAATGGATCAACCACTTTCTTCTTGGCTCCCTTTTTACCGCCTTTCATAAGGTGCTTGTTCTTGCCTACTGCCGTGGTGCTGCTCAGAGAGCCAAAAGGGCCCCTGCTGCCACTTGTCTGTGGGAGTCTGGCCCTGGGGTCAGCCTGAAATCGGCCCCCCATTGTGTCCCCAGGCTTTAAGGGCAGCACTTGGCAGGACAGAAGGAGCAGCCAGGGTGGCACGGTGGCTCCACTGCCTGCTCAGTGCTGGTGCATGGGAACTTGCTGAGATGGAGGATGGTGTGGACATGGACGCCCACAGGACAGGGGGACCCAGTAGGGATGGGGTAGCTCACCTCCCAGCTGTGGCCCTGCAACCGTTTCCGAACCTCAAGCTCCAAGTGGGCGTCAATGTAGTGGGAGATTTGGACGAGGTGCCAGGTGACATTGCATCTGCTGGTGTCCACATAGGTGACTTGGAGGGAGGTGGGGGCCACCAGGCGAACTGCAGACAAGAGAGACAAGGGAGCAGAGAGCTGAGTGGTCCCTTGCCACCTACTGTCCCCCTGTCCTCAGATCCTTAGGACTCTGCCCCCTTTCTCCACATCTCTATCAGTGGCACCGTTCAGAGAAGCCTGCCCGGCCTCTGCACCCCACTTGCCTGCTTTAGTTTCCTTTCTATCCCTAATTCGGGCTCCGCTGAACCCACCCTCCTGGGAGCTCACTGAGGGCAGGGACTGTGCTGAATCTCTATAATGGGAAGATGCTTTCATATAAGGTAAGTGAAAGTCTACATGTTTCTCTGTCTTGGCTCAAACTCCTTAATGAACCCAGGGAACTGGTTATCTCCATTTTACAAATGAGGAAGCTGAGTCTCAGAGTCAGAGCACGCGAGATCAGGGCAGGGATTTCACCTTCTAAAGTCAAGGGGAAAGGAGAAGACAGTCATTCAACAACTGTCTGCAGAGGGCGGGCCACCCTGAGCAGGCTGTGCTAGATGCTCAGAAAGGAGGCTCAGGGAGGGCAGAGCCTCTACACCTACGGAGCTCAGGGCCCAGGAAGGAGATGGACCTACAGTGAGTCAGTGAGAACCAGACATCAACTCTGCAGAAGGAGGTGCGGAAAGCTGGGGGAATCTGGGAAGGTCTCTAGAGGAGGGGTCTCTTCTCTGTGCCTCAAAGGACAGCAGGAATCTCCAAGTGGAAGGGCCTTCCAGGAGTGGGCCCAGTGTGTGCAGAGACGCGGAGGGCAGATGGGGCCTTGGTTCAGAGCAGGGCAGGAGGTGCCACTCACGGTACTCAAAGGGCTTGAAGCTCTTGGTCAGCACCAGCCGCCACTGGCCGCCTTGCCAGCACACCACACGGGCAGTAATGGTATCCACTGCGGTCAGCTCCTGGGACTGCAAGAGGAGAGAGGGTCACATGGAGCTGCCAGCAGCCAGGCTCAGAACGGAGGCACAAGATCGGGGAACACAAGCAGGGTAGGAGCAGGGAGCAGCCGACCTTTTGAGCTGTTAAGCCACCCAATGTTTGTCACTGCCACTCCACTCAGCTGTGGTAATGTGAAGCAGCCTCCCATGGCATGTGGATGAATGGCAGGGCTGCATTCCAATAAAACTTTATTTACAAACAGAGGCAGTTGGCCGGTTTGGCTCACAGACTATCCACCCCTGATTTAACATGGGAAGGAAGCTCACTCCGCATCACAAGAGATGTGCATGCAGCAAGCCCTCAAGCAAGCCTCCAAACAAGGGGGAGGCTGAACTTTTCTGGTGGCAACAAATGCAAATGTTTCTCTCCCCTCCCCCATTGTTCCTGGAGGGAAATGGCCAGGTACTGAGTACTCCGGGGGAGCTGCTGCTCAGACACCTGTGATTTTAAAAATATGGTGTGTATTGAGAAAATTGTTAGAGTAGAAAATAACATTGTCATCAACCCTCCTCAAAAATACTCCCCTTGGGGCTGGTGAGATGGCTCAGTGGTCTAAAGCACCTACTTAGAACAAGCTTAACAAAGCACAGCGACTGCGGTTCGATCCCCCAGCACCACATGCCAGCCAGCCCCGCCCCCTGGTGGGCTGAGCTGGCCACACACACACATAAATAAATAAATGTTTAAAAAAAAAAAAATACTCCCCTTGAACACTTATCCCAGGCTTGTTGTCACTTTCTGAAGCAATTCTGGAAGTCTTTACCTGCACCATCCGGACTGCCTCGTTGTCCTGAACCAATTTAAAATTTTGACCCTCCATCACCGTTTTGATTTTTAAGGAAGAGCAAGAAGTCACCCACTGCCAGATCTGGTGGCTGAGGCAGATGAAGACACGCTACAATGTTTCTGTGTGACAGGGATTGCCATCAACATGCTTCAATCCATTCAGGACATAGGAAGAGCCACAAAAAGACATCAGGAAAGAGGACTTCCAGAACTACTTCAGAAAGTGACAAGAACGCTGGGATAAGTAGATTCGAAGGGAAGGTGTGTATTCTGAGAGACTCAAACCAATGAGCCACGTGCTGCAGTATGGTTTTAAATTTAAACATTTACCACATTCTTTGGTCACCCCTTGTCCTTCACAGGTAGCACCAGGCCTTCCCCCACACACAGTGTGGTGAGGCGCCTGAGGCTGGGGCTGCTTGAGAGACTTGTCCTAACCGCTCAGCTGGTCAGCAGCAAGCCCAGGCCGTGCAGAGACCCTCAACCCGCACACTGACCACAGCTATGAGAAAGGCTGTCTTCCTGCAGGCGCTGCCGAGAGCCTCCCAGCCCTGCAGGCCCCACAGTGCACCCAGGCGGAAGCTCCGGGCAGGCCTGCTGGGACCCGTGCCTTGGGTGGTGGTTTGGGATCCAAGCCTGGGTGGCCATCTGGGTGACCCTGATCCCCATCGCCCTCTCAGTGGGTCAGCCCTGCGCCCCAGGGCCCCACCCTCACCTTCTTTAGCAGTTGTGGGAACTGGGCTTCCCCAGATAATAATCACATGGCCATGGTCACAGAGATGGTGCCATGAATGTGCTCCCAAGAGCACTTACTCTGTGCCAGGAACGCACCTGAGCACTTCAGACTGTCCCATTTCATTCCCTCCAGACCTCCCCCTGAGACAGGCACTATTGTTGCTCCCATCCATTAGGTGAGACTGAAGCACAGAGAGGCTTAGGGACCTGCCCAAGGTTACACAGCTAGGAGCTGGTAGAGCCAGGCCACGTGCCAGGCTCCTGGGACGGTGAGGAGGACATAGCAGCTGGTGCCTGCCACAGGGTCACCCCACCCTAGGAGACACACACAATCTGCAAAACCTGACAATGGCTGGAAACCGTGGCCCAGGCAGCCCCTCTGCCCACCAGTGTCCAGGAGGTAGAGCAGGGCAGGGGCTCCACAGCAGTGTCCTCACACCCTCTTCCAGGTCCCTCTTCCAGGTCTCCTCTCCTGGGATCCCCACCCTGAGACCACAGCTTGGAGCAGAAGGGTCACCTTTGCCCCCTTCTCCCCAGCCAGCAGACTCACATCCGGGTGTCCGAGGACGAGGTTGCAAGCCGAGGTGGTCGGGCTCACTGTGAACATGGGGCAGGTCTGGTTCCAGGACCTGTCAAAGCAAAAGAGCCTGCTTAGAACAAAAGGCGAGATCTTCCTCTACCACTTCCCTACAATCCAGCCCTGTCCCCACAGCTATCTAGGGTGCTCTCAATATCCCACAGTACTCAAAACTGGTGGGGAACCCCCGCTGCCTACCACGACCCCCTTCACCCACCTCTGACCAGGACTCTGGTGGTGGCCTAGCAGGCTCCACAGCCCCTTGTCCCCAGACTATCTTTCTAGCCCCTGGACAACAGCCTGCAAGCCACCCTGGTCCAGGAGCCTAAGTAGCTGACTGAACCATTCTTTCTGTTAGTGCCTCGGAGAGTCCGTGAGTCCTGGGAACCTGAACTTGATGAGCACAGACATCCTGGGGGCTGAGACCGTGATGTGGCGGCCGTGAGATGGCAGGGTCCCCAGATCCGGCAGCTCCCTCAGGCTGCACTCACCGCTTGTCTGACTGGGCACGGATGTGGCAGGATGTGTTCTGCAGGCCCTCCTCCCGGCTCCACAGGCAGGAGATGTTGGCTTTAGAGTCATAGAAGCATCCGAGCTGAGAAATGCCTGTGGGCAGGGCAGGCATGAGTGGCCGCTTGCTTGGTGCCTGTGGCCTCCATGTACAGCCACTACCCTGCCCCTGGTCCCCCCACCTCCTGCTGCTGCCATTCCCAGAACTTCTGCCCAGAAGCAAGAGTCTAGGAGGGGCTCCAGCAGGCCCTGGCCCCTCTGCCAGGGAAATCACAGCTGCCCAGATGCCAGAGTCCTCACCTTTCACCGCTGCAGACACCAAAGGAGCTGTCAAGGACAAAAGGACCAGGAGGGGCAGGCACCAGGACAAAGCTGGGGCCGCCATCACATGCACAGAGCCGAGCTGGCGGGGGAAGGCCTGGAGGGAGAGCAAAGTGAGCACCTGTCCCCCGGCCCACTGGGCCCCTCCCCACAGCTCTGCCCAGCACCAGGCCCACATGGCCCAGCCCATGGCACCTGCGGCCGCCACTGCCCACACTTGCTCATGCCTGTCCTTCAAGTCTCTGCTCTGGTGCTTCATGAGACACAAGGAAGTGGGAACATTGGAACCCAGCACCAGCCTCCACATACAGGTCACCTGGCACAAGTGCTGTGATACCAGTCACTTTGATAGCTAGGACGGCCGCTGAGAGGCTACAGGATGGGCAGTGTGCACACCTGGATGTGCTGGGCTGGGGATCAGCGACCCATGACCCACAGGACCAGACAGGACAGGATGAGGTTGGTGGCTCTGCTCAGAATGGCACATAATTTAAACTGGACAAATTGTGTGTTTCTGGAATTTTCCATTGACTATTGTCTGACTATGGTTAAACCTCGGGAACCAAAACCATAGAATTGAAGCAACACATGGGGGAGACCTTTGCTGCACTTATTCATGTTCTTGCTTTACACACTCACATACACACACACACTCACATACACACACTCGCACACACACACACATACACACAGAGGAGTCATGCAAACCCCACGAAGACAGAGATCGAGGGTGCCTAATTCCTAAGGTGCACACAGATGAAAAACAGACTACTAAATAAACAAACACGGAGCTATGAGGGCGCAAGCCAGGCAGTGGGAGTTCCAGAGCCTCCCTCATGCCCTGGCTAAGCCCTGCCTGTCCCCTGCCACTGCCCTTCACCCTGTGTTGAGGTTGCTGATGAATCTGTACGAGAGCAGCAAGATGTGCTGGGAGCAAGAGAAGCCACTGGCGGTCTGCAGGGAGCCCTTGGGGCCAAAGAGGGCCCTGCGCTGGCTTCAGGCAGCAGGTGCGGGTGTATCTGAAGGCCTCTGTCCTTCCCGAGCACAGCTGCCTGGGAGGAAAGTGTGTACTGTGCACGCGGGCTTGGAGGATGGGGCTGGCAGCTCCCTAGATCCCTGCCCCATCCGCCCTGTACCTCCAGGATGCTGCCTGTGATGGGGTCCCCTCCCTGCCAAGGGCCAAGTGCCCTGCCAGGAGACAGGAAGGGTGGAGGCCCCACTATGCCCCAGCCTGAATGCTTCCCGGGACCACGGGCACCCTCTTCTCCCCACACGGGGTGTGTGTAATGTGGCACCTAAATTCAGCTTGAAAAGAGCTGAAGGTTCATCAGGCAAAGAGAGATGTGGAGCTATTTTGCTCTGGAAAAAGGAGATTATGACTGTCGTGACCATAGTGCCTGGCTCCTCACAGACACTGTCTCAACAGCGCAGATTCATTCAATCCCCGCAAGGCATTAGGAGCTAGCACTTCGGTCCTGCCCACTTTGCAGATGGGGAAACTGAGGTACAGAGGGAGACCTATTTACACTCCCATTCCCCTGCCTGCCTAAAAGCTCCTGCGGGTGGCTAAGGAGCCCTCAGATCCTCCCCAGGGAAGGAAAGAATAGGACACCCTGGAAAAATGCTCAGGGGTGAGTTTCCTGCATATCCAGGAAACTAGCCAGCCACTAGGGGGTTTTTTGGTTTTTTTTTTTTTTTTTTTTTTTTTTTTCTTCTTGTACTGGGATTGAACCTTCAACCTGAACTATATCATCAGCTCACTAAAAAGCAAAAATTTTTTGCAGACAGGGTCTTTCTACATCACTGAGTTGCCCAGGTTCAAGTTGAATTTGTAACCTTCCTGTCTCAGTCCTCCCAAGGGCTGAAATTACATACCTGCACTGCCACTCCTGGCCCAAGCCGGCACTTTCGTGAGCCTCACCCTAGGCAAGAGTCCTCAAGCCCTAGCTCCCGGTTCTGCACTCTGGAGAGTCTGCTACCAAAACCCCAGCGCCGGAGCCCTACAACCACCACCGTCAGTGACCACACTATCCTCCAACCCGTGGTAGGGGGCAGGACATTCTAGTCACGTGATGAGAACTCCACATAGGGAAAGCTCAGGACGTGACTTGTGGCCACAGAGACAGAGATGGGACTGTCACTAGGCATACCCTGCAGGGTCCCAGTCCACAAAGAATGAGAAAAATGAGCACAAGGTCTCTGGGGAGATAAAGGGACATGCAGGAGCCTGGGTTGGAACAGGCAGAGGCATCAGCAGGGAGATGGCAGGGGGCTGAGGAGACAGGAGACTGTATCCAAAGGACAAGGTGGGACTGGAGCAGGTGGGGTGGGGCACTGAGGAGTGTCCCTTGTCCCCTGTATCCCTCATCCCCACTGATTTGGGGGCCTAAGGTCCTCCCAGTTCCCTTATGCCAAGCACTGGCTTCTCCCCAGCGAGCTCCCTCTCCCTGCCTCCCACCCTGCTCCAGCCTCACCACCCAAAGGCCAGGGGCCAAGACCCCTGAGTGCAGCCCTCCATCCCCCCCGCCCCACACCTCTTGGTCTGTTGTCCCAGTGCCTTCTCCCTACACACAGCCCAGCCCTCCAGGAAGCCCCTTGGGCAGCGTAGCCCCGAGGACAGCCCACCCTCTTCATCCTCTCCACCCTCCTGGAGTGACAGCGTCCTGCCAGCCAGGACCACAGCCTGGCGTTTCCAGCTGCAGAGATCACAGCTTAAGGCCTTTGGCTTTATGTCCTGAAGCTCCCTGCAGCTGGCTGCTTTCCTGCACAGAAACCAGGAACAGCCTTTCCGCAACCACAACCCAAATGCCAGCTTGGCCCTCACGGAGCAGGCGCACATGCGCATGTGCACAAGCTTTCTCTCACATGCACCAATCTTCCTACCTGCAGAGCTGACAACTCTGGACTAAACTTCTAAATGCACTTCCCTGGTCCACTGCTGCCCCACCAGCCCTCTAGATCCTGTTGTCCTTGGGCCATTTTGAATGCTACTTCTCTCCTTTTACCAGGCTAGCCTCCCTGATTTCACCAGTGGCAGGCAAGAACATCCTGCCCTCCATCCTCCTCAAGAGTGGCAGCAGTAAGGATGACGGGGCAGTGCATTCCCTCCTCAGACTGCAGAGTCTGGTACACAGTGGGTGCTCAATAAATGCAGATGAATGAATGAATGAATGAATGAATGAATGAATGAATGAATGAACGAATGACATCAGAAGTTTCCAGTACTATAAAAAAGGCAGGGCTGGGTCACTTCAGTGGCTGCACCCCACTACCCCCTTCCTCAATCCAAAACTGTCCTGGGAGCGCTTGCTGTGCTGTACCCCACACTAGACTCCATGAAGTGGAAACAAGGAAACAGGCCTGGAAGTGAAGCACTCTGCCTAAGGCACGTGGCTAACAGCAGGCAGATCTAATGTCCAGCAGGGTGCACACCCAGAGCCCAGGCCAGAGCCCTGACCCTGCAGACACCCCTTTCAGCCCAGATTCCTCTCAAGGCCTCCTCTCCTGGTGTCCTACCTGTCCCAACCCCACCCCCAGATACTGGCACTAGGGCTAATTCCACCAGCTTTCTGCCTTGGGGACTGCCCCCCTCATAAAGGATGAGTTTTCCGGAGCAGGGCCACTTGACTGTCTGAATTCCCCAAGAGATGGCACAAGATTGGACCCTGAAGAATGCAAAGCCTAAAAAGGGCCCACTTCTTACAAGCCTCCTCCCACACCCCTTTCATGCTTAATCATGCCAGCCTTGTCCTGAGACTGGGCAGAGTGTGTCCTTGGTAAGGGATCGCCTAGGACAGGCCCAGCCAACAGGATCATTTTGTGCCTAGGAACAACCTGGGACACAGCCCCGGGGAAGAGGGGGGCAGGAGGGCAAAGGTGGAAGATCACAGGAAGGCCAGGGTCAAACCACAGGCCAGGCAAAGAGGAGCTAAATAGGCAGAGAGTATGGCGGAGTCTGTCCCCACTGCCCCTGCTGGAGGGCTGCAGGGGCTGCGCACCCAGAGGATGAGTGGAGAGCGCAGATGCCAGAGGGGTTGGGGTGGGGGGCTCCTCGCAGCTACGGAGGCTGCAGCCTCATTCTCAAAGGGGAAGCTGCCCAAAGTCACTCCAGAGAGGCCAGCCTGAGGTGACAGTAAATTAAGGAGGGGGTTCTGAGCCTCCAGCACTCTGCCGCCCTTCCCCCACACGTGCGCCAGCCAGCCTGGTGCGGCCACAAGCCCACTCACAGCCACTGACTCATCATGTCCCCACCACAAGCCTTGAGCTGGGGCTCATCACCCCCTTACCACCAGTGTCAGCGCTGGAGCTCAAAGCTGCTGGGACACCACCGCAGGTTTCCAGCAAGACAATAAAGGCTGGGAAGACAGCTGAGCCCGGATGACCACCGCCTACATTCCTGCCCCAGCCCGGCCCCAGCCCTCAGGAGATGTCACAATATGTCATCTTCCCAGCACCCCTGGGAGCCAGATTTAGTGATACTCCTCTATCCAGATGGGGAGACTGAGGCACAGGTCAGCCTCTTGCCCAGGGACAGCCCGATGCCACACTGGCCTGTGGGGTATGTGGTGGGCTGAAGCAGGATGATAAAGCAGGAGTTCAGTAACTGGGGCTGTCTCACGTGGTCTCTGAACCTGGAGGTCCATCTCCACTTGTCCTCTTTGACCGGCCCATCACACATACACTCTCACTCTCTCTCTCTCTCTCTCTCTCTCTCCCCCATTCCCCCCCTCGTGTGCACCCTGCTTGCTGCTGAACTCCAGCAGTGTCTCTCAGCAGTGTGAGAGATCCTGGTTCTGAGGCGCAGAGCAGGGATCCCTGGGACAGTGCTACTCCTCCCCCAGCCACCCACAGGGGCTACAAACACCACTTAGAGTGGGGACTCAGCCTCCTGGGGCCCCAGACATGCTACTGTCCTCACCACAGAGCCAAAGCAAAGAATATATCCAGGCCAGAGAGCCCAGGGGACCAGAGGCGTGGTCGCAGGGAGCCCCTCTCCTCTCCCTTTCCCACGGCCTCCTCAGGGGCACTGTGCATAGGGTAACATGGGCCCCTCTCCACAGAGGTTGAGAGGGGCCCCATCTCCCACTCATCAGCTTCTAACCCTCTCTTGCACCTAGTCTAGCTATCTGTCCCCTTCTCCCCCTTTCTAGGTTGGGTGCCCTGAAGCACAGGGTCCACCCCAGGACAGCTCCCAGAATCTCCAAGGAAGGAGGGTGGCCTGGCCCAGATGATCCCCAGGGACTCTAGGATGAGGTTGGGGACCAGAGCTGGCAGCAACCCCTGCGGCATATCTTTCCAGTCCCCATCACTCCCAGAGCACAGGGCAGGGCAGGGCAGGGCAGGGCAGGGCAGGGCAGGACAAGGCAGGGCAGTGACATCACCTGGCTGAGACATGAGGCTGTAGCTGCGCTCTCCCTGCTGCTGGGACCTTGGCCATCTCCGAGGTCCTGGGCTCCCGCAGCCCAGGTAGCTGAGAGACAACTGTGGCCCAGGCAAAGACTGAAACCAGGGCCGGCCCACTTCCTGTACAGAGCATGGAGGGACGGGGCGCTGAGAGGTGGGGAGCGAGGCCGGTGAGAAAGCCCGAAACTCCTCCAGCACCTAGGCGATAAGATCTCCCACCCACGCGGGGGCGGCTGCTCTCTGGGCTGTGCGACTGCGCACACCCTCATGGCGTACACAGAGACCAGGCTGCACGCCAGAGTCCCCGAGCCGACCCCCGTGCTCCCCCATCTCACACCGGCCACCCCATCTTGCCCGACATCCGGTCACACATACTCACACCGCACCAGGCCTCACACAGACACACCCTGAAGTGCCCCAGCGCCCCACCTCAACTTGGCCAGTGACAAGCCTAAGTCTCAAAGTTGTCCCTCTTTACCCAGTCTTCCAGGAAGCCCCTACTTGGTTGCCATTCAGGAGAGATTATTGATTAGGGCCTGGTGAGCAGTGTGACGGCCACTTTCTGGTCATTTCAGGTCTCTCTCTCCTCCCATGGAGTCAGGGTGCCTAATCCTCCTCCCATTTTTGGTTTGGTTTTGTTTAGAGGTACTGAGGATTGAGCCCAGGGCCCTTGCACTGAGCTACAACTCCAGCCTTTTCTATTTTTTATCTTAAGACAGGGTCTCACTAAGTTGCTAAGTCTTCCAGGCTGGGCTTGAACTTGTGATCCTCCTGCCTCAGCCTCTCAGAGTGCTGGGAGGGCAGGTGTGCAACACTATACCTGGTTTTTTTTCCTCTTTGAGCGGGTATAAGCAGGTTGAGCTCAAGTCTTTTCTACTTTAATGATGAGTATTTATGGAGTTCTCCTTAGAAAAAAGCACACCTATTTCTGCACAGCGTTATGGGCCCATGGAGTGCTTCCACCCCCAGGGCTCAGCTCTCCATCTCCCCAGACTTCCGTGGCCCTACTTCAGAAGGTTTTATGCTTTGGAGGGCTGGCAGGGCAGCTCCACCAAGCCTCCTATCTGCACAGAGACCCCAGAAAGGATCAGGCCTAGATCCCTCCCAGAGAGCTGGGGCTAGAGACGCACAGGACAACACTGCCCAAGATGAGGGGCTGATGTCTAGGCTCCTCAGCAGCTGGGTGACCTTGGGTGACCTTGGTCTCTCTGTGCTTTGTCACCAATAAAACAAGGGCTGCCAGTTCTTGCCTGGAACAGTGAGAGAACTGAACCACAGTATATGTAATGCACCTAGTGTGGCTGCACATAGGCTTGCAGTTGAGGCCAGTGCCCCCAGAAAGTTCATTGTTGGAAACATAGTTCTGAAATTCACACTTTGATGGTATCTGGAGGTGAGGTACTTGGGAGGTCACTAGGGTTAAAAGAGCTCTTGAGGGTGGGCCCCACCATCGAGGCATTAGCGGCCTTATAAGAGAAAAAGAAAAAGACCTGAGCAGGCACACTTGCTCCCTCTCACCATGTAGTGGCCTCCACCAGGGCAGCAGGAAGGGCCCAGCATTATACTCAGACTCCCAGTGTCCAGAACCCAGAGCAAGATAAACTTCCATTCTCCATAAATCACCCAGTCCATGGCATTTGGTTACAGTAACAGAAAAGACTGAGATTCTCCTCTAACCTTTCTCTTCTCTCTCGGAAGATTTTTCCAGATGCAGGAGAGGACAATAAGCACAACCACCACCACAGGAGCATAACCACCACCTTTTCTTCAGCAGAGGACATTTCGAGAACCTCCACAGGCCAGGTTTGCAGGCTCTCCCAGGGAAGAGGCCAGGAGAGGGGTAGGAAGGGGGCTTTGTGCTGTAGATCGTTTTGCAGGCTCAAACTGAGTTCTTCCTTCCCAGATAAATGCATTCAGTTAAAAGGTTGGGAAGCGACTGTAAAGAAAAACACAACCCCAGGCACAATACCAGAAGTCACAGACCCAGCTTGTGACAAGCACAGCCTTGTTGAAGAGGTGACATCAGCTTGCCTGCTGGTACAGCCCAGGACTCTCTCCTCCTTCCTTCCTTATTTCACTCATTCAGCTAACACTTTCAGAGTATTTGGATGCCCAAAGGCCAGGGCAGGCACAGAGGAGATGCGTGAGCCCTGGGTCCCTAGGACATATGACATCGGGGTAGCCTTACCTGCAAAGGCTTCTGGAACAAAATGAGGGGTGGAGGGGGAAGGGGATCCCTCTCAGCTCCACCACCCCCCCAGGCCAGGCCTCTGCTATGCCAAAGGCCAGGCCAGACAACCTCAGGTGGTAAGGAACAGTGAGGCTGAGCCCAGCTGGGAGAGGGGAAACCTTCTCACAACCTTCTTGGTGTCTTCTTCAGGAGTGTTGAGGCTATGGGCGATGTCAGAGGATGAGTCCTCCCCACTGCCCAGAAATCCACCCAGGACTGCCAAGTGGGAAATCAGCTTCTCCTGTGTCAGGCCCCCGGGATGTGGGGCTGCTCATCTGGGCGGTCAGCAGCCGTATGCTCACTGTACAGCCAGGCCAGCTGTCTCCCTGGCCCTGATGCCAGGTGAGGAAGCAGGGTGAGACACAGGTGGGGTCCCGAGGCCTGGAAGCTGCTCAGGTACAGGTGCAGGGCCATGCGCCAGCCCTCTTCAGCCTGTCGTGGCCAGAGCTGTGTCGTCTCCCACCAGCCAGGACCCCTGGAGCCTCCTCCTTGTCTCCACTTCTGTACTTCCGTCAGAAAGACGGTCATTGGCTCCTGTGAATTCTTAGCTGCCCGGAGGACAAAAATTAAACACTGGCAGGTGGTTGAGCCCTTTGACAACTGTCACCTCTGTCTGCCCTCTTCTTCAGGGCTCCCCAAAGGGAACATCCACCATGTGCTTCCAAGACGCTACCACTCAGCTGAGGGTTCTTGTTCAGTTCACATAGAAATCACCCACTGGCAAAGTGTGGCTGTGTTAGTGTTAACAGTTCGAGCTTTGAATGCCGGCAGCTCAGAGCCCTTGTGTCAGCGCCCTACGCTCTCATTGCTCAGAGCCACCAGCTACCGCGAGCATCCTCTTCTGCCAGCACTTCCAGGGTCGCCAGCCCTGGCCACTGGCGGCTTTCAGCTTCAGAGGCCCTTGGTGCTACCAGCTTAGTGTGCCTACCCGTTCAGCTGACTCATTTGGAGCTAGAGATCGCACAGGGGCACAAATATGCTGCCCCCAAGAGGCTTTGCTAGTGGACGACGCAGCACTGGGGAGAGAAGTGCGCAGGCTGAACCTGCAAGGGGTGTGGAAAGGTCGCTCACGAAGGAAAATGTTGGATGGCCAGGGTCCCTCACAGGCCTGACTAAGGAAGGCTGTAGGAGGGCAGGGCCACCCCAAGGTCTGGGCTGGCTCTGTGATCCTCTGACCAAAGCACTGCAGCCAAAGCAAGAATCCCCCGGAGCAGCTGCACGGCATCAGTGGGCGCTGGCTGGCTGCAGGGCATCTGGGGCAGAAAGAAAAGAAAATCGACTCCTGTCTCACAACCTTTCCCAACCTCCCAGCACTGGCACCTTCCTGTTGTATGCAGCACACTCATCTCACACACACACACACACACACACACACACACACACACACACATCACGAGCAAGGTGCTCTGGTCCCCAAGTGTGAAAGTATCTCCCCTCATCAGCTGCAGCATGTCACCCTGCTGCCACCAGCCCTCCTGCTCCTGCTGGCCCCTTTCATGGGCAGAGTGCTGAGGCTCCCCAGCCACCCAGACGGAAGGCAGGGGAGCTGGGTGGACTCCAGGTCTCTCCCAGAGGACACTAGTGTCTCTCTGGGGCACCATGACCTTGATGGCAGAGGCCCAGCAGACCTCTCTCCACACAGTCACTTTGCCTGTGCCCCCTGCACCCTCCCTTGTGTGTCTTCACAGGGACTCTTATGAACAGTCTGCCCCACAGCTCCCTCGCCATGGCACCTACGAACCCCGCTCTTACAGAGTCATGGGACACATGCACACTAGGTTCTTCTGGCCTCGATGTCCCTTCCTTTTTCTATCGATTTTTTGAGACAGGGTCTCACTATGTAGTTCCCACTGTCCTTGAACTCACTGTGCAGCCCAAGCTGTCCTTGAACTTGTGGCGATCCTCCTGCCTCAGTCTCCTGAGTGCCGGCATCAGGTATGTGCCACCACAACTGGCTCAGTGTCTCTTCCTGACTGGGATTTTTCCCTTGCCCATGACAGGGCAGGCTCCAATGGTGACCAAGCTACCTCAGCTCCGCAGGTACCCAATGCTCCTGTCCCTGTCCCTGTCCCTGTCCCTGTCCCTTGCCCTGAAGTCCTATTTTTGGCTCCTGGTATTCCTCTTCACTCGGACTTCTGGGAGATGTCAGGGGCTGTGCTGCGGCCTGTGGTTCCTACTCCATCTCCTCCCTGCAGCCTCTGTCCCTCTAGGTCTGGCCCATGGCCCACCTGTGTACTTGGTCATCATAGACCAGGGACAAACCAGTCCCAACCCCTTCCACCCACTTAGTACTCATCCAACTGCCTGTGTCCAAAGAGAACAAAAGACAAAGATAGTGTCCTAAAATAAGAGAAGATTTTATTTTTCTTCGTATAAGAGGTCCTGAAGCAGGCATTCTGGGGCTGGTGGAGTGGTTTTCCATGGTCAGGATCCTGAGCTAATTCTGTGTTTGCTACTAGGACATCCTCAGTATCTTTCTCCTGCCTCTTCAGAGACCAAGACAGCTGCTCAAACACCACTCATCATATCCTCATTCCTGCTGGAAGGTGAAAGGAATGAAGGGAATGGCTCTGTCTGTTAATGACCCTTCTTTAAAATTGTCCTAGCTATTCCTAACATCTCGTTGGCTGTAACTGAGTCATGTGACCAACCTAGCTGCAAAGGAGGCTGGCAGAAGAGGACAGGTGGGCGGAAGGACGGTTTTGGGGGCATCATTACTGCCTCCACGTAACAAAGACTTCCAGCATCTCTTGGGTCACCAACCCCTTGGGGGTCTCACTTCCCTTGCTCAGCCCAAATGGCATTTCTTGTCCACCTGACACTGTCACCCACCTCAAGGCCTTGTGTCTACCACTTCCTCTCACTGCTAAGACCTGCTTCTCAAAAGTTTCCAGACCTCAACTGAAGGAAGTCCCCCCATCACACCAGGCCTCACTGGTGGCCCAGCTTGGGCCTTGCTCCCTTGCATAACTGGGTGTCTGACTCCCAGCCCAGTACCCACAGGATTTCAGGAGAGCATGAGGTAATGGGGAACCTCAGAGAGCTACAGCCCAATAAGAAACGCAGTCTAGCAAATGGCTTCTGGGAGCTCTGCTAACAGCTACCCTTCACTAGGAGGCAGCCCTCTCCCTCGCCCCAGCCAAGCAGTAGACCTCTCCTCACCAGTGCCGAGTTCCAGACCTGAAGACCCATATTTTCCCATGATCCTCTGCGAGTTCCTACCTCAGTGGCCCCTGTAGTGCCAGCCTCCAAGAGACAGACAAATCTGACACATACTGGTCACTTCTGGTCCCTCACCAGGATTTCTCCAGGGAAGCTTGGCTGCTCCACTCTGCCCAGGGCTAGGACACTAGATTTTCAAAGCTAAAACCAGAATGAAACTAGTCAACACATCCAGCCAACTCAGCCCCAGATCCACTCCAGTCCTCCCCGGACTTCCCATCCGAGCCAGCTCAAATGCACCACCCCCACTGCTTCCTATGCCCCATGTTGCCGTAACCTTGTTCGCATGTGGCAACGACCAACAGCTCATCCAGACCTCTGGAAGATGACCCCATATGCAGTCAGAACGAAGTGAAAAGAGGAAGGCTCCAAGGCTCTGACCAGGAAATCCTGATGATGCCGGAGATCCAGCTGTGAGCAGCATAACAGAATCTCCCTCCACGTGCCTCAGCAGTCCCGTTAGATAACATTGCCTGGTGGCCTCGCTGCCATCTGCATGTGTAGCCACCCTTGTGCATACTGTGACGTGAGCACAATCACAAGGTCGCCTAACGACGGGTTCCTCAGAACATTTTAAGCAACATGGGACTTTGATGCAAATTTAAAACAACTCTGGGATTAATGCATTTGCAGTCTGCCACGCAAGCAGGTGTAAAGGGTGGGTTGCCACTAGTGGGCGCTTGCAGCAGTCCCCTCCCCCCAAGCCAATCCCAGGACATCTGCCACATCCCCAAGCTGTGGCCCAGCAATTCCAGGCCTAACGTCTGCCCACCAGAGACACCACGTGGCAAGTATAGACCAAGTCGCAGTGCAGTGGGAGTGGCCGTCCTCAGGGCTGGTAATGAGTCCAACAGAAATCCTTCATGCTGAGGAATTCAACATGCCTGTGACAGAATGGGGAGGGGTCCCTAGGTCCCCACCCGATATGTGGCAGGCAAGAAAATAAATTCAAAAGAATGCATGCAATTAATAACACCTCCTTGGAGCCAAGTCCTTAAAACAAAGTACGAGGCCCTTTGTGGGGGACGCAGCTCCCCCCAGGACGCCCCAAACACCAACCTTTCTACCAACCCTGATTACCCCAACAATGCCATAGAAACCCAAAAGTGTCCCCAAGTCACCAGGCCCATGGGACTCCCTGGCCACCCTCCCCATGCACTGACAGAGCCTGGGGAGGAAAGCTGTTTGCCCCATCACAGTGAGGTCATTGCAAGGCTGACCCTTAGCACGAGTCTCTTCACTGCTGGGCCTGAACCCCATCCTGGGGACAGGACCCATGATGACCACCCTTTCCTGTGGGAAACAGGTACATGACAAGGTTCTCGGTGCCTGCTCTGGTGCTGGGCAGGCTTCCCCGAGATCTGCGATCTTTCTCAGAAGATAAGCTAGGTGTTGTTTGGAGGAAAGAGTGTTTCTGATGTTTGCAAAGTATGTGTGAGAAGTGTCTTTCTGCCTAGGGCTTACATGTGCTTTTTTGGTCTTTGTGATTTTATTAAAGAATCGGAAAAAAATTAAAATGTCCCTGTAACAAGATTATGCCTGGCTGTCATCACTGCCTGCAGGGGGAAGAGAGAAAACAGGGTCAAAAACAAGCTCGCACTCTAGAAAGTGACCCCCTCCCCATGTGCGGGACCAAGGACTCCAGAGGACAGGGGCCAAAAGTACCCAGAGCAGGAAAGACATGTTTTCAGGCAGCAGGCAGCAGTAAGGTGGGCCAGGGACCAGCAGGCCACAGCACACGTGGGCCACACTTCTCTGGTCAGTCCCCACCCTGAGTCCTGGCACATTGGTCTGCTGCCACCTTGAGATTGTAAGTGAGGGGGAGCAGGGGAAGAGAGGCAGTAAGGCTTTGGAAACGGTGCGGTGGTGTGGAGGGGTCTGCCCAGAACAGAAAGGCTGGACTGAGCCCAGAAAGGGAGCTCCAGGCTGATGTGAACCTACACAGCACGAGGCCAGGGACAGAACGTGTGCAAAGTCGTCCCGATGGCTTCTGCACAACATGGTAGTATGAGGGTACCTGCCACTGTGGCCCTGCCCACCCACCCACCTGCGGCCCAAAGCCCCTGGCCCACATGGGTACCTAAACAAGGGCAAAGCCAGCTTCTCTGGACACCACCTTCATCCTCCAGGGTAAGTATAGACCCCTCAAGAGTCACTTCAATTCTATTCTAGAGACATTATGGACCAAATGGCATTTGCGGACGATGCTACTGCCAATGTCAATGGCTATAATGACTCGCCTCATCTCTTGGTATCCCAATAGCAAAGATTTCTCACTCGTGCAGTGAGAGATGCTCGGCCCACTGTGACTGTGAGACAGCCAATCTCGGTGGCAGGCTGCACAGGTTGCTAGGGGGTGAGGCAGTGACACAGCTCCTGCAGGGAACAGGAGCAGTGGCAGTGTCCTGGTGACATATAAGAGGCGGTGGGGTGGAGAGAAGGCTCGGTGGATGGCAAGTGTCACCTAGCAGTGTAATGACAAGTGAGGCCCTGGAGTCCACAGAGGGAGGAGGCCCAGTCTCTGTCACATGAAGGGCCTGCACAGGGACCCCCAGCTAAAATGCCCACAAGCCAGGCAAGGAATATAGTTACATCAGATGAACAGGGATGGACCCTGGTGAACCAGAGAATCCATCTACAGGATGACTGGGTTTGGAGATGTTGCTCAACATCAGCAGGAAATTCTGAATTTCAAAGACAAGCAGAGAATTGGAGTTTAAAGAAGTGCAAAATCCTCCCACTTGAAATCTTTTTTTTTTTTTTTTTTTTTTTTTTTGGCAAAACTGGGGATTGAACTCAGGCCCTTGCGCTGGCCAGGGAAGCACCTATTCTACTGAGCCATCTCCTCAGCCCCCCCCCCTTTTTTTTAGACAGGGTCTTGCTGTGTAGTGCAGGCTGGCCTTGAGCGCACTATGTAGCCCAGGCTGGCCTCAAATTCACAATGATCCTTCTGTTTCAGCCTCCTGAGTGCTGAGATTATAGGCGTGCACCACCACACCTGGTACTCCCCTTCAAATCTTGGCCATTAATTCTAACTTAAAAACACAAGAGAATGCCACCACCCCTCCTACCCTGCTGACAGCTACCAGCTGTTGTGTGAGGAAGGGGCCTTCAGGAGGGACATGGCGCTGAGGGCATGGCTCCTTCAGGAGTCTTTCTTCTCAGTGGCTGTTCCCCGATATTTATCTAACATCATGGTCAGACTGGCCTTTGCAAATCTTTCCTGAGTGGGAGGTCTTGTGACTCAAGCACTATGACAAAACTTTACTTTCTAACCTCCTTTCCAGCTAAGACATAAGCACAGTGATCAAGCAGGCTCCTCCAATCAGAAACCTCAGTCTAGTGGAGTGACCATGTGACCGGGATCCTCTAATCAGAAACTTCGGTCCTAAACCTCAGTCTGGCAGAGTAATCATGTGACATCTGTCCTCCAATCAAAACCTTTTCTCCTAAACATCAGTCTGGTGGGATGACCATAAACCTAAAATCTTCTTCCCTCCCTTCTTCCCTCTCTCTCTTTCTATTACTTCTAAAGCCAATATCTGTATCTCTATCCCTGAGGGTCTTTGCCTAGGAACCTGCACTATGGAGCCACCTGCAGACCAAAAGTGTCAAGAAAATAACCACCCCACCTGTTCCCCTATATGACACTCTATAAAAATGCTGAAGAATTAGTACATAGAGGCTCAATTAGTACATGGGCCTGTAATCTCAGCCCTTGGGAGGCTGAGGCAGAAGGATCACCGCAAGTTCGAGGACAGCCTGGGCTACAAAGTGAGCTCAAGGCCAGCCAAACTGCATGGTGAACTCCTATCTTAAAAAGACAAACAAACAAAGAAAGGAAAAGAAACAAGAATTAGTACATAGATACTCCTGCTTACTCCCACCTTCCTGAGATAATTTCAAGGTGTGTGCTCTCGGGGGCTTCTAGTCACCCTGTGGTTTAATACCTACCTTACCTTGCTTGCATGACAAAACTATACTTATCTTTGCACCCTTATCTCAGGTATTTGTTACAGTAACAGAGAGCTGGCTAACACAGGTTCTTCCATGAGCACCTGGAATTCTATCCCAGGCTCATCCCTTGGGGTCTTGAAGTCTCCCGTGGGGCCTCTGTTGGCCCAGCAATAGGCGTGCAAAGGGCCACCCTTTGCCACAATACCAGATCTCGGTAGGGACCACAGCCCAAAGCAACGCAGGCTGCAGCAATAGAGACAGGCTGGCAGAAAGGAGCTGAAATTAAATTTTTTCTCTTCTATCACAGGTTTCCTCAGGACCTAGTCAGGCCACCTGGCTTCCAGCTTGTTCCCATTACCACGCTGGGCTCCAGGATTTCTTACATTCCTAGACTCTGAGCTGATCGCTTCTCTGTAAATTAGAGGTGAATGTTTGCCTCAGCTGTCACATAGACTGGTTAAGGATCACATGAGGAAATATTTATAACAAGCTCCATGGGCTAGGGACAAAGGAAGGTATTGTCAGGTGACTGAAATAATTATAACCAATCAACCCTTAGAGGGGCCCTAATCTAAGAGCTTAATGTCACTCATTTGACTTAGTCCTCTTCACATCCCATGAGTAAGAATTATTGATAATTCCTCCTTTACCTGTGAGAGGAAATTAAGGCACAGTGATGTGGAAAAAACTGTCCCAACGTTACATGACTTGGAAAGGATGGAGCTGAGATTCAAACCCGCTAAGTATCACTCAAGAGCCAAATGCCTACCCCCTAGGGTAGGGGGTGCCACTGCCACACAAGTATGTCTGTGAGGAAAAACTAGGGGCTGGGAATGTGGCTCACTGGAAGAGCACTTACCTAGCATTATGAGACCCTGGTTCAATTCCCACCATTGGAAAGAAAAAAAAAAGTAGAAAAGAAGAACAGCTGAAAGAAAGGTTATTTTCCATAACCAGAAATTTCAGATCTAAACGTTTTTGGTGGAGTGACTATGTTGCCAACTTCTACCAATTAGAAGCTTCACTCCAGTCCATGTGACCAGACTCCTCCAATCAGAAGCCTGGCTCTAGACAACTGTTTGGGAGAACATGATAAGGATAAAAGAGATGAGAAGTCCAAGAAGCCAGAGTGCTGTTCCTTTCCAGGCCATTTTAAGCCTGATTCAAGAGTCCTGCTGGAGGGGGGCCTGCCCCTTAGCTCAGCTCTTTAAGTGGCTGCTTCAACAAAGCAGTCAGGCTCAGGTTGCTGTGGTTGGGTCCCCACAACTCAAGCCAGCCAAACCTGCCCTGAAGGCATTCGGAGAAAAAAAAAAAAAAAAGAGTCCTGCTAGAGTTTTCTGATGTTTAGAATATCTTTTCTAGTGACTGAGTTCTGTGGGTCTGCAGCTGGAATTCCTGGCTGGCACGGGTACCTGTGCTCAACACTGGAGCACGTGCCTTTGGCACAGATCTAAGATTGTGGCTGATGGTGAGGGGGGAATCAGGAGGAGGGCAGCAAAGGTGGTGGCGTGTCTGCCCGGGGGCTTCTCTCTATAGGCTCAGCAATGTAACACACGTGCCACAGCGGTGTGTGTTCTGGGTGACCGCAGCAGCACAGCAGGGCCTGAGAAAAAGCTTTCCTCTGCCTGGCATTCCAACAGGTTGGTGGCCAGAAGAGCAGGAGGCTGGCCCTTCGTTGTCAGCTGACGTCTCCCCAGCTCACTCCCTGCCTAAGGCCCGGTGAGGCCCTCCTGCACCCAGGCGGCTGCTGGGCTTTGGCTCTGTCCCGCTGACTGCTCCTTGCTCAGAGCGGCTGGGAAATAGAACGACAGACTGCCAAGCTTTCAGAATTGCAGGGGCCCCGTGTTTGGTGGGTGGCGGGTTTCACTTTCAGAGTGAGTTAGAGACACTCCATTGTGAATCCTCCACCCCGCAGAGTCACAGAGCCCTGCCTGCTTCTCTGAACCAGGTCGGGTCAGGCACGCTGTGCCGTGTTGTACCCCTGCCCCTCCCCCGCCCAATCCTCCAGACCAGCGGGTAAGGCCAAAGGCAGGCTCAGGGACCACCCACCACCACCACCCGCTTGCCCACTTCCTCCCACTGCTCACACACTGGCCAACAGTCACCCCACCAGCACCCACCACCCCAACACCAGGCTGGAAGTTGAGGGTGTGCCTCTCACACTCTTGACACTTCATTTCTGTCCCAGCAAAGGGCCAAGCCAGAGGCTCCTCCCTAGTTCCCAGCAGTGCCACCAGCTCACTATGCCTGGTCATCCCTGTCTTCATGCTGCAGACCACAGGAACAGGCTGTGGCCCCCTGGAGCCAAGCAGAACCAACTAGAAGCATGTAGTGATGCAATCTACCAACGTAGGTTCTGGAGGCCACTGGAGGCCCAGAACTCACAGTGGCCAGACCCCAGGCCAGTTGCAAAGGTCAGCTGCAGAGACACCAACCTCTACCCATTTCCTGCCCTCACCCTTAGAACTCAGCGTTGTGCTGGCAGAGAGTAGGCCAGATGCCATCCCTAGCTGGAGCAGGAGGGCTTGGATTGACAAGTCACTGTGGATATCCCCAAACTCAGGAAAGGAAATCCCCAGATTCCAGAAACAAGATCATGTAGAGCAAGCAAATCCGAGGCATCCGCCTCCCTGATGCAGCCTGGCCTCCCTAGCCTTACATGGGCAGGATCTGGTCAGATGGTCACTGAAAGCTTTTTCAGGAAAGGTATCCTCTGATTGGCGGAGCCCCAACTGGACATCCTGCCCCCTCTTGGGACTCTTCTAAATCCTTGGGAAGGGTGCCTGGGATAAAAGTCTTTGCGCCCCTACTCTGACCCCCCCCCCTTGAAGAGGAAGCCAAGCAAGATCGCCTTCACCCTGCATGTGGGGCATGAATCTGTGACTTTGACCTTAGGTGCCTCTCATGCTCAGGACCTAACCCGAGCCTGGCTGAGGATGACACGCCCCAGCCTTTGTCATCTTCTCACTGACCAAAGCCAGTGGGTCACTGAGGCCAGCTCATTCCTCAGTGCTAGGACTAAGTGACCCCAGACCAGAGCACAGGCAGCCTCAGGTGACACCAAGGAGGAGTCCAGCCATGCACGTCACCCAAGCGCTTTCCTCAGGCGGCCGTAGGGGATCCCTTGCAGTAGCCCGGAGACTATCACCCATGTCACAGGCCCAGGCAAAGGTGCCACTTTGCCTGCCTGCCACCCACCATCCCTCCGCCTCACCTCAGGACCCCCTTGAAGCTCCTGAGTACCCTGACCTTCTCTCCTCCCCAGGCCAGGCCTGGCCAGTGCACCAGGAGTTGGAGGAGGGGAAGAGAGTGAAGGAGGGGCTGTGGGGGGCCCTGATCCGGAGGATGTGGCCGATGGCTTCAGGCCTGTGGTTCCAGGGTGCTGCTGGCACCTGTCTGAAGTCACCTGTACCTTTCCTACAGGAAGCAGGGGGTGGCAGGAGCACGGGGGCAGAGGGTGGCGGAGGTGGCGAAGCTGTGAGGTGTGTGGTTTGGCTGTGAAGTGCACCCGCAGTGAGCACGGTCACTCAAAATAGGCCCACTTCCTGTTTCTCTCTGCTCTCTCCTGCTGTCCCCAACACCTGTCCTTCAGGCCCCAGGGTTCCGAGCATGGAGGAGCTCGGAGCAGCCACCTTGATGATATGAGATGCTTGAGCTTTGCTGAGCTGGGCACCACAAGGGATGCAGAAGGCAGAATGCTCACAGGGCAGAATGTTCTAGAAGCCACAGAGGTGCCATGCAGTCACAGCTAACATTTCCAGTCCTTCCTCTGTGCCAGGCCCTGTTGTCAGCATTTTCCATTTATTCCCAGCTTTGCCACGTGAGGTTTGATCTCCAGTAGCATCAGGATCCCTGGGGTTGTCAAATAGGCAATCTCAGGCCCACCTAGACCTACATTTTAACCACCATCTTTCAGAGAGCTGTGCGCACATGGAGATTTGGTCAGCAGTGTGCTAACCCTTGATTCCTTACTTTCAAACTCTGATACTGTTTTATAATGGAAGAAACAGAGAGATGGGGACATTAAATCACTCATCCAAGGCCACACAGGTGGGATTTGAACCCAGATCACCTGGCTCACCAGCACATGCCTCTCTGTCTGCCAGGCCACTGCCGCCTTTGGAATGAGAGAACCCCTGGGTGTTCAGGGGTCATTGGCTGCGTCTCTGATGCTACCCATCTATCGAACATCTAAGTCCTGCTTCTTGGGTGCAGAAGGCGAACGCCTCTAGTCCAATGCAGCATTTGTTCAGCACTGGGCTAGGAGTGATGACCGCTACTGCAGATACCCAAGACCACCCCAGCCCTCAAAAAGCCCAGCGCCCACTGGTGGGGACAAGTCATGGGCACGTGGATGAACTAGCCTCACCACACCGGGGGGCTGTGGGAGTGTTCACAAGCTCCAGGCAGCCTCATCCAGGCTTCTGGAAAGAGGCTCTGAGCCAGGCTAACTGAGAGCTCAGTGCAGGGACAGAGGGAAAGGACACACTAAAGCAGTCCTGTGTGGCTGAAGCTGACACCTGGAGCCTCGTGTATTCCCAGCCCTCCTCTAATACTTAACTCCTGTCTGCAGTGTCTCAGCTGGTGTGACCAGACACCTTTCAGCACCCCCGAGATGGGAAAACTGTCACTCCCAGAGGAGCGAGCCTGCTGTCCTCTGGCGTGCCCACTCGTCTGTGTGGAGGGGGGCGCTCCCCAGCCCGCCAGGCCCACTCAGGTCCTACGCAGCCGCTGACAGCTTCGCTGGACAGCAGAGGCGTCCCCACATGCTTGGCCCCTTGGAGACTTTGCTCCTTGTAATACTGCAGGGGCCCTCACCACACTGCTGGGCAGTACCAGAGAGGGGCCCTCGCACCAGGAGGAAGCCGGTGGTTGGCACACCCACACGCTGGCAGCGCGCCCCCCGGCTGCTAGCCCTTTGAAGGCTTTCAGCATGCCGCACAGGTTTGCACGGAGCCTACATTTCCTGGGCTGGCGTGAGGTGCAGCCATGCTCCCTGCACCCTGCTGTCCCTCTTTACCCTCACTGCACACAATAGCTGCTTTAAAAGTCATCAAGAGAAAATGCAGCAGGACACAGGGCCAGGCTGGCCGGAAGCTGCTACTAGAGGCTAGTGTGTGCCCCTCTCAAGCTCCCAGCCTGCTCATTCTGCAGGTGACATGAAGCCAGTGTGTGTCCAGGCCAAACAGCACCTGCCACCTCCCTGGGACCCCAAGTGTTCAAAAGATAAAAGGAGGATCCTGAGGAGGCATTCCAAGGAGGGGGAAGCCACTCAGCAGATCTTCGAGGCCCCTTGGGGCTCCGGGGTCCAGCTTCTCCCTGTACAGATGAAGAATCCAGGCCCAGAGAGGGACAAGAGCAAGGCTTAGGTCACACAGCTGAGCAGGGTGTGGGCTCTGGTCTTTGGGCTCATAAACCTTCTCGCCTCTCCTCACCCCCAGATTCAGGGGAGGGAACCTCACCCAGGCAGTCCCTCACTGTCCTGAGTCGGTTCAGATCACCTGCTTCTCCCTGTCCCAATGGCTAGAGTCCCTGGGTCAGCCCCAGGCCAGCCCTTGGCTCCTTCTACATAACTTCCCACATCCCTAGGTAGTGGCAGTTTCCTCACTCCAGGCCTGATGGCCCCCAAATAGCCAACGTCCACACTGCCCCAGCCATGCACTTCACTCATACCAGCTCTGCCCCAATGTGCTTGGACACTGGCAGGAGGATTCGCTGAGTGCCTGTCTTCTTGTCCAGATGGTGGCACTGCAAGGTCATACGTGGGAGAGGCTCATGCACCCCATGGCTTCTCCAGGGTCTAAAGTCAGGCATGGCTCAAGGCTGGCACTTCGAATGTATTTGCTGAAAGGATGAGCAGATGAGTGGATGGACATCCGGTTAGTATTAGCCCCTAGTTATTGCAGACTGATCAGGCCCGCAATCTCCCAAAGGAGTAGATGACAAAGGCTTAAATAAAGAAGAAAAATGAAATGATTTCAGGGCTCCAGGAGGATCAAAATCCCCGTTACACACTTCAAGATTTTCAGGGGTTTAAAACCAAGACCTTCTCTAGCAGTCCATCCTTATGCTATCAAACAAAGGAGAGGAGTACTGAAGAAGACTGCAGGAATCTGGGCAGCACTTGGGGATCCCTTAAAGAACTTCTCCAGGTGATACACTGTGTTAATTTAGGAGAACTATGTCATCTCCAGGAAGACCTTCATGAAGGAGTGAGGTGCCTGCAGCTGGAGTCTTTCTCCGGCTCACTGAGGCTGGAGCCAGGTGTCCTTAGCCTCATCCTTTGAGGCACCAAGACTTCACCCACCATTACAGGCTGCCAGCTCCAGGCAAGGGCCTCGGCCTTCAGCAGACTCACAAGGAAACATGAAAAGTCAGTTGGTTAAGTGGATGGATGGGTGGGTAGATGAAGAAAGGGAGCGAGGGATAGACAAATGGATGACCGTGACATTGAGCCAAGGAAGTGTCTCTTCCTGCTCTCATTGATTCAGAAAGGGTCCTCTGGGCCCAGGCTGGCAATGCCACGTGGAGCTACATGCAGTTGGAGGGATGGATGGGATTTGAACTCCGCACAACCGAAGCGGCCTCCAGCATGGGCAGGGACATGTGTAGACCGCCTTGAAGCAAGTGTGTGAGTACAGCCACTGTGGCCTGAGTTCTCAGGACAGGCACAGTATTGGGTGACATGAGTACGTCCTGTGGTCTTGTTCGAGACTATTTAAGAGTTTACTGAAATTACCAAGATGGAAAAAATGAATTTTCAGGCCATTCATGCAATTCTCTTTATAAATGTGGTCACGGTGAATGTAAGACGACGTGTGCTCAGTTCAAAACACATGCAAAGGCCACCCCGGAGCCTGGCTGCGCGGAAGCAAAGCAGGGAGGTTTCCTGAGGAAGAGACCCTGGTACCGCGGGCAACACAGCAATGTGCAAAAGCCACGGCACCAGGTCCGGTCCCAGCTTGCCCACTCCCTCCTAGCTGTGTGACCTTCAACAGGTTTCTTTGCTTTTCTGAGTCTTAGTGCCTGCAACACAGCACCGTCCCTGCCTCTCCAGGATGCTGTGGAGAAGGCACGGTGGTAGGGGACCCACACACAAGGCTGACTGTGTGACGCTCTGTGCTTCCTCTCCCGGGAGGACAGAGAGGAAGAGGGGTAGGCGCAGGAGGAGGAGATGGCAGAATGTTCCCTGGGTGGGGGTGGCGAGAGCGCAAGGGCCAGGATGGAAAGAGCTCAGGAGCCAGGGCCCCGAGTAGGAGGCGGAAGGCAGGTGGGAAATGCTGGCCACCAGGTCTCGGCACTTCCCAGCTGTGTCTCCTCTCCAGGCCAGCCTGCAAATCCTCCCCCCCCTACCCCCAGAGGGTTCTCCACTGGGCCCACCCTGCCCTTCCCTCTCTGTACCCAGAGCAGTCCTGGCGTGAACCCCAGTGCTCCCTCTGCCCTGAGGAGGGACCCCAGCTTGCAGCACTGCACCCGAGCTGGGAGGCCCCGGGCATCTGAGCGCCAGCCTCACAGAACTCCAGAAGTCCTCACTTTCCCATCCACCCCTGCGGTCTTGCCCCGCCTCACCTGGCGAGGGCTTATCCTTTGGCTCTTCCTCGAGCCTGGCTGCCACCCTGCTGCCCTCCTGGACTGTGCCTTTGTAGGGGGCTTGGTACCTACTGGACAACTTTCCTTCTCTCTCCAGCCAAAGCGAGTGCTGCCGTTTCCGCTCACCCCCAGGGCGCCTTGGCACTGCCCCCTGGTGCCTGGAGCATAGTAGGTGCTAAGTAATCAGGATATGGAGGAGAAATGGACAGATGGACGACAGCCAGAGAAGAATGGAGGAAGGATGGATGGTTTGATGGAAGGGGAATAGTGGAGGATAGATGGGGGGACCGAAGAAGAAGTGGGGGATGGGCAGATGGACAGAATAACTAAGTCTTCCAGGAGCACAACTCTAAGAAAACCCAGGCTGCTGATGGAATGATGTCCACCAACACCAAGGCTAACTGCAACCCCTAATATGTGCATCCCCTACTATGCACAGCCCCTGGGTCCAGCTGTGCTCAGCTTCCCAAGTCCCCAGGGCAGTACCTGCACCCTCTGCTGGCCTTGAGGTCTTCCATCCACTATCTGGCCACCAGGAGCAAACAAGGAAGAGAGGTGGGCCTGGGGTGAGGTAAGGACATGAGATTTAGAGTCACAGAAAGGAAGAAGTCTCCGGGAGCCCCAGGGTCACACCCGAAGTGCCTCTTTGTGCATATCCACTGTGACAAGTGGCTCCAGTGCACCACGGGCTGTGGGCATCCAGGCTCAAGGGCCTGGAGACTCCAGGAAGGAGCCCTGCCCTTTTCCCCCATGACCCAGCTGCCCTCTGCCTGTGTGCTGTTTCCTAGTGGCTCGGGCTCAGGGGAACCCCAGTCCCCACCTTGATGGCCCTCCCATATTCATGTCCCGTTGTTCCCGACAGCTCTGACTCCATGGTAAAGGCCGTAGTGACTGGGTGTGTGCAGGATCGTTCTCCCCACAAGACTGCAAACCATGGGGGACTGCCTGTGCCTGGCACATCCTGAGCCCCTGACAGGTGTCCAGAGGGCCAGCTGATACATGAGAGAGAGGAGAGTGTTGGTCTCTTACTTCACAATAGCTTCTCTTGTAAAATGAGCAAATAAAGGATCTACCTTAAACTGTCACGTGACACTTAGCCTGGCTTCATGTCCCACAGGTCCATCCTCCATGGATGTGGTGGTGGATACCTGTGATCCCAGCACTCAGGAGGCTGGAGCAGGAGTGCCTCAAATTCAAGGCCAGCTTGGGCTAAATAATGAGTTAAAGGCCAGCCCAAATTATGGAGGGATATTCTGTGTCAAAAAATAAATAAATAAAATAAAAGTAAAAACAAAATCCTCCCAACAGCACTGCTATACAGGTGAGGAAACTGAGGCACAGCAAGGTTCAGAGACTCAAGAGAACCGTCCCTCAGGGCCCAGCTACAATCAGATACAGGCAGCCCCTCTAGCCGCCATGGCCAAACCAACCACTAACCAACAGCAGTGGCTCTGTGGGGTGATGTGGGGGGTCTCAGAGGTGGTGACATTAGTGCCACCACCATAGCAGTGCATGTCACAGTTTCTTCTTGCTCCCCTCCTCCTGGAGGGGTGGAAGCCAGGCCTTTGGACAAATCTCCCTTCCCATCATCCTTTCCTCTTGGCCAGAGGTAGGGTGAGAATGGTCATGTGACCCGTTCTGGCCAATGGGAAATAAGGAGCTGCTGCTGGACAAATCCTCTCTGATGCTTTCACTGGGACCTGTCATGCCTGCAAGATGGCGCCTTGGAACCCAAACAAGAGTCTCTGGCCAACACCTTGTGGCTGGCTCACCAGAAGCTGAGCTAAGGACAAATCTGTTGTGCTGAGCACACAGAGTGAAAATACAGGACAAGTCCCAGTACTTGCTGAGGTCACTGAGCTGCTGAATTCATAAACCCTGAAGTTGCCACATCATGTGACATAGAGTCATTTTGGGTTTTTTGGTTTGGCTTTTTTTTTTGAGACAGGGTTTCACTGTGCAGCTCAGGGGAACTCACTATGTACCCTGGCTGGCCTTGAATTCACTGGGATCCTTCTACCTCGGGCTCCCAAATGCTGGGATTATAACAAGTCATGTGTTGTTGTCATGTGTTTGCGCACCCAACACCAAAAGGCTGTGGAGCAGAAAGCGGGAGGAAGGGGAACTATAGGCGCTTAGATTTCCAAACAAGAGGAGCTCAGCCCAGTGCATGGGGAGAGGCTTTCGTGATGCTCCTACTTGGGGAGGGACAGAGGGACAAAAGAAAAGTGTGAGTGGCTCCTGGCTAAAGTTCTGTTTTCTCCATCCCAAGCCCAGCCCTGTGGAGGACCACAGAGAAACTCCCTGAAGGTTTGGGACATCTGAGGTTCAGAGGGACCTGTCCCCCTTCCTAGGCAGAACCTCAGTGCATCTAAGCAGCTGGGGCCAGGCTCAGGCAGCTCTCCAGGAGACACGGTATGTGCAGAAGTGACCTGGGAGTCCCAAGAGGCAGAGAAGCCAGGAGGCTCTGGGGGTGAGCAGGGTGCAGCAAGTACAGAGTGGCCCAGAGCAGCCCGACACTGCCAAGCCAGGCAGTGGACGCATGGATGCGGCGGGCAGAGGGACCCCGGCTGCCTCCAGGGAGGGGCACGAGAACCAGTGCAGGAGCTTGGGGAGAGGAGCCCCAGCTGGACCAGAGCACATTCCTTCCACCTCAGCAGATGAAGGTGCCTCCAAGAGATGGATCAGCCAGATGAGGAGCCAAGCGCTATTTCTCACAAATCCCAGTGTGCGGCTCTAACCCATCACTGTGGGCAGCCAGCGGGTGAAGCCAGCCGCCCACCAGGACATGAGGGCTGTGTCTGCCCATCCCACCCTGCTGCCAGCCTAAGACGGTCACCTCCACATGCCTGGGCCGCTGAAGGCTACTCCTGCAAGCCAGCTGCCCTGTGCACAGAGGACCCCAGCCTCCTTTCCAGCTTAGAGGCCAGCTGCCCCGCAGCCAGGCCTGCACAGCCCTATGAACTCTTGACTCATGTCCTGGAAATCCCTCCTTCCTCTCTGGCTCCCGAGGCCTCTGCTGGCTCCAGCTCACCCTGCTTGGCCCCACCCACAACGCACCCTACATCTGTTTCTGCTTCTGTGGAATCTCTGCCTGTTTCTCCCCATCCTCCAGATGCACACGTGGCAGCCCGCGGCTACTCTGATGGGCTGCCAGGGAGGGCTGTGCCGGAGGGGTGAGCTGTCTTAGCATTTCCGCCCCTGGCCAGGGATCCTGTTTCTAGCTTCCCTGGCTCCGGTTCCCCAAGCTCGAAGACAGTCATTCATCCAACAGACAAGCGTGCATCAGGTGCCTGTCCTGCTCGGGCACAGGAAGGCTGCCACGTCCTATCCTTAGCCAGAGCAAAACCAAGTCTCCTGTAGAGGGTGACAAGCCCCAGGTCACCTTATAAAGGTCTCAAGATAGTGCTCGAGCTGGGAACAGAGCTAAAGGAATGGGGTCCGGATCAGAACCCCCAGACTGGCTCCAGAGCCCACCCCCTAGAATGTGAGCCCGGGTCACTGCTCTGAAACTTCCCAAACCCCATCGCAGGCACTGTGTGTTTTATGGCGCAATCAGGGATCGCTCCTCCATCAGTTCTCATTTAGGGCTCTGAAAACTCCCACTTAGTCCCTGGTCCCAGAGTGCAGCAAGCATCCCCAGTATGTAAGCGGAAAGGACTTTGAATCTAATGTTACAGAAAAAGAATAAAGGGGAGGTTGGTGAAGGCTAGTGAGTTAACCAGCATGCTCCAGCCCTCCAGCCAAACAAGGATCCCAGGCAGAGCCAGGCCAGAGGCCATCTCCAGATCCCCAGCCTCTGCCCTCCCCAAGGTCACAGCAAAGTCTCGTAGGAGTAACAGGGCCCAGTAGACAGAGCCTGTGTCAGCGCTGCACCCTACCTGGCTGCCTTCTCCTTCCTCTCTGCTATCAAATCTCTCACTGCTTCCAAGGCTAGAGGGCACATGACCTCTCCACACGCCCAGACCTCCATCATCTGCCCAGTTTCCAGATGTGCCATGTCCTCTCTGGACAGCAGTCTGACCCCTCCTGCCTTCAGGCCTGCCCTGGCCCTGGGATGACCTGTCTCCTGAAGGCTCACCAGCACGTAGACACACGCAGCCCAGCCTGGCATGCAATGGTCAAATGCAAGGGCAGGACGGGAATGTGTGGTGCCAGTCTTGGTGCCCCAAACTAGCACAGCCTAGAAATGCCTATCGGCTCCAGCTTTTGTTCTCAAAGGAGGAACTTGGGTCCTCTTGCAGGTGTTTAGCAGGAAGCTGCAATAGCTTTGCCGCATCTGCCATCAGCCAAGCACCAGTCCGGGGGGACTTGCATGACAAGGGGCTCCTGGGCAGCCAGGGCCATCATCCTGACCAGGACTAGGTCCAGGGACACAGCCCAGCCACAGCACCTGTGGGATGGCTCCCCAGTAGCTCCAACAGCGGGTCTCAGTGGAGACCACTATAAAACATCCAGGCGCATTCAGAACCTCACAACCAGCTGGGCTCCAAGAAACTGGAGCTCTGCATCTATGGCTGCTGGACTGGACCCAAAGCCACTGCAGACAGTGAAAGGTTCTCCATGGCATGATTGTCCCACATGATGCCCAAAAAGCCACCAAACAGAAACAGCAGTGCCGAGCAGAGCCAGAGGCCCGGTGCTATCAGAGGGGCACAGAGGCGCATGCCTTTAAACGCATATGTGTGTTTAGCCCCATGCAAGTTCAGGCAGCTGCCCTGCTGACACCCACAGTGAAGTGCAGCATGGATTTTCCTGGCAATCCTGTGTCACTCTGTCACCAGCAGCCCCATTTTACAGACCAGATAATGGAGGCCCGGAGCTATGGGCAGTGACTGGGTCATGGCAGACTCTGACTGGGTTGCACTAACTCCAGGGCCCCAGGGCCATATGAGTGACTGGGACAGGGGCGTCTCCTTGCAGGTAGGAAGCACACAGAGTGAAGCCCAGGGCTGGGCTCCCAGGGTGGATCAAGGACACAGAGCACACAGCAGCAGCCTGAATCACCAGGAGACGCGGCATCCTTTAATCACATAAACAAGCAGCGCAGAGTGTGGTCTGGCTAGAGGTGGCCTGTAGCACCAGCTTTGGTGGCACGTGGCGGGCTGTTCCAATCACCCTGCCACTTGGCCATGGCTCCCTTGAGCTGTGAGCACCAGAGCCCACCCCAGGACACCCTCTGCCCCAGGGTCTACAAAAGCACCAATGGTGAGAGGCTGTGACCTGCTGGGGAAAGGGCCAGGACACCTGCAAGGAAAGAGGAAGAGGGTGGCCCCCACTCCCCCAGGACAAGAGGACAGAGACCTCTGCCAGGATCTCTTGGCAGCACAGCTCAGGGGAGGCCCCAGTGACCTGAATGTGGCCCATATCACCTCCATGGGCCTGCCAGGGGCTCCCAGGCTGTGGCCTTTAGTCCTGGCCCACATTCCACTGCACCTGTCAGGGCAGCACCACCAGAGAGGGCACCATGGCAGGAGCTGCCCACCTGGCCTTAGCACCTTGAGAAAGCCTGGCAAGTCGGGGCACTGGGCCCATGAGAGTGGCCAGGAAGGTCAGACAGCACCTGGGACAGACAACATGTCTGACCACGGCTGAAACCCATGTCTGACAGATGCTTTTAGCAAGAGGGGCTGAGCAAGGCCCTGAGGAGCCCTGGGGTGGGCAGCCGAGATATAGATGGGAGGCCCAGAGTCCCAACGGGCCACTGTAAGCTGTGTGGGGCACTAGGAGTCTGGGCTCCATTCCCCAGGGTCTCCTTTGGTTCTCCAACTCCAGAGTCCTCTCCCACACAGCCCTTGACCTAGCCAAGGCTCCTCTGGGGATGCCTTTCATGATGGGCACTGGGCAAGAAGGTGGAGTGGGAAGGGGACAGCACACCCCTTGGGGACCCTGTGCAGGGCATGGTGGGAAAAGGGGGACCTGAGCACCCAGAGCACAGGCCTATCTGAAGAGAGGCCTGCATGCTCTCCGGGTCGGGATTCAAGTCTGTGTACTCATTGGTTTTTGTCCCACCCCCACCCAGGCTGGACTGGGTGCGCACCAAGGGCAGGGCAGGATGCAGAGCCTGTGTCTGATTTGCCTCTGATTTTGTGGGGTTAAGCATGGAGCAAATGCTCAGTGTTTGATGAATGAATAAATGAATGGCCATTGCAGGGATGGAGGTAAAGAGAGGATTAACATCAGAAGGAAAGGGCAAAGAGAACAGGGAGGGCAGTCCTGCAGTGATGTGAGAATTTGAGGATATTGGGAGAATCCTAGAGTGACTAGAAGATTCCGCAATATTCAGATAAAGTTAGCATATACTAGAATGTTCAGGAAATTGTAGAATGTTCCAAGAGGTCGAGAGAGTACTAAAGTGTTCAGAAAGGTCTAGCATGTACTAGAATGTTCAGGAAGTACCAGAATAAAGCACTGATCACTTCAGTATGGTCCATAGGCCATTAATCTCAGCATTGTGGAGGAACTTGTCAGAAATGCAGAATTCTGGGGCCCACTCCAGACCAGCTGGATCATCTGCAATTTTACAAGATCCTTGGAAGTCAGATGCCACCTTAAAGTATGAGAGGGCTGAGCTGTGAGTCTAGGAAAGTTCTAGAATATGGAGGTTAGAAAGTTCCTGGAAATAAATGCCGGAGAGGTGAAGGGGCAGAAGCAGAACGGGAGGGACTGTGGCAGTAAGGAAAGAAGAGGACATCGGGCATCCCCACCTCCCGTGGGAAACCCAGCCCAGTGGGGTAGGACCAGCTCACAGCCACCCAGCTCCTGAGTCACCAGCCATGAGGGCAACAGGAGGCGCTCAGTCATCCTCAGGCTTGATGAGGTGGCCACTGAAGGTGATGTAGGTGTCCACGTCGTCGCTGTACACGGCGTTCTCGCGCTCGCGCTTGAAGAGCCGCACCCAGACACGGTCGTCGGGCGCCAGGGCCAGCATGACGCTCTGACTCTGCATGATGCTGCGGTCGCTGGGCTGCGCGTACAGGATGACGGCCGCCTCCTCGTTGTGCACCACGTGCACGTAGGTCTCCTTGAAGTTCCAGCTGTGCACGTTGAGGCTGAAGAAGTAGAGGCCGCGCAGGGGCGCGACGAAGTGGCCGGCAGCCATGTCAAAGTGCCCGTCAGGGTTCACGAAGACAGTGTCGAACAGCAGCGGCTGGAAGTCCTCGCTGCTGTGCAGGGCAGTCTTGCGGCCCACCGAGAAGGCTGAGGAGCGGGTGCGGCACGGGCTGCCCGGGCTGCCCGCCTGCCCCTTGGCACCCTTGGTGCCCTGCGGGCCCCGGTCCCCTCGGGGGCCCTCTTTGCCCAGCTTCCCTGGTGTGCCCAGTAGGCCACGGTCCCCTTTGTCACCTGTGGGAACATGAAGGGAAAAGTCAGGGCCATACCTGAGCCTGCGCCACACACTCATTGTCAGTGGGCTCTGTCCCCCTCTGGGCCCTGAGAAAGACATCACCTCCCCAGATGTCTCCCTGAGTGAAAGAAACAAAGACAGGAAGAAAGGAGACATGGAAAGGTGCAATTTTTAAATTGCACTTTTAAGAAAACCACAGCTTCCAACTCAAAGGTTCTGGCGCCTTGCTCACCCTGAGGCCTGTTCTTCCCCTCCCAGGCTTCTCATCCCTGAGCTCCCAGGAGCCTTAAAGATGCAGTGAGCTGTAAAACGGCTCTGTGACTTCCTTCCTATACTGTCTACTTGGTCCTCCAGCATCAAGGCAAGGACCTCGCCAGCTGGGTCTCTATTTCTAAGCTTCAAGCACAGGTACACAGTTTCATCCTAACCCAGCCCGCTAACTGATAACCTAGACCCCAGGAACGCAGGCCTTTGGTCACTGCCTTGTGGACACTCCCAAGACCATGTAACACCCCAGCCTGGACCACAGTGCACCCCGCCCTGAGCACCTCGCACCCTCCTGACAGCACTCTCCAGCCACTCCCACCCTCCAGGGCACTGGCAGCCCTGAGTCCTCAAGTCTCCAGGCAGGTGTCCCTGCTGGGCCCCATTCCCAGAGGACCCCGAATGTGGTCAGGCAAGCACCTACACCCAGGCACTTCTGTGAGCCCGACACAGAGCCTGGAGCCACACCTGTAGCTGGTCTATGATCCGGTGGGGGGAGGGGCAGAGAGGGGATACAGGCCCTTGGAGAAGGAGTCAGAGGAGAGGGGGGCTGAGTGAGTATGTAGCTTCATGGACCCAGAAAGAGGGGACCAGCCTGATTCATGGGCAAGGAGCTGGGGGTGGGGCCCAGGACTCCAGAGGCCACTGGGGCCTCTTGTCACTGCAAACTGGGCAGCTCAGGCATGCAGTGGCCCGGGGCTCAGGGGAGGATGGCTGGGGAATCACTGTGGGCACACAGGCGCCTGCAGCCTCAGCAGTGCTGTCCCCCCAGGAAATGAGAGTGGGGCGGGGACCTTCAGCACCAGCTACAGTGTGGCCTCGTGGAGCCTCGGGCACAAGTCCTGCTCTGTCCCTGACAGCTGTGTGCCTCGCGCACTTCTTTCCCACTGGAGACTCAGTTTCCCCCTCTGCAAAGTGAAAGGAGTGGTACAATCGCAACCTCATGGGGTCAGAGTGAGCAAAGACAGGTTGAGGAGGGCAGGAGCCCTGCCACCGCGGTCACCATTCCAGCCCCCTTCACAGCTGATGTCACAGGGCAGGGAGCCGCCAGCCTACTGTGGCCCTCTTGGGCCCAACTCCTGCTGGCCACCCTGGCTCCTGTCCCTGCCCTCCATTCTGCGTATGACACTAGGGTTCCTCTGAGCCCTAAGTCAGATCAGGTTCTTTCTCAACTCCAGCCCAACCAGATTCCACTCACAGAAGCCCGAGCCTGACCTGATGGGGCCTGCAGTGACAGCAAGGGCGACCTGGCCCTGTCCCATCTCCCCCTGCCCTGCTCCTTCAGCACCCCCACCCCAGGGCTTTGGCATCTGCTATATCCCAGCCTGCTTCCCTTTCTCCGTGGGCTGTTCCCCCTCACTCACTCCCCTCCACAGGGCACTTGTTACACCAACACCAGTGTCACCAACCTAGGTGGTTTGCCTGTCCTGGCTTGTCCCGTTCCCTAGGGTCCCTTGGGCCATGCCCTGCTGCCTGAGACTCACCCTTCAAGATGGTGATGTTTATGTAGGGCCTGACCTCAGGCAGGGCGTAGGGGAGGGCGGATGGAGAGGCTGCAGAAGAAGCGTCGGCTGGGGGTAGCATGTCCTCTGAGTCACAGCACCGTCGGCAGCCACCAGGGAAGCTGGGGTCCATGGCTTCCCCAGAGGTGGGCTCCTCAGTGGGGACCCCAGACACCACAATAGGGAGCAGCAGCACCACCCAGAGGGAGCACAGGGTGGTAATCCCCATGATGGCCTGCAATGAGGAAGCAGGGGCAAGAACTACATTCCACTCAACCTCCAAAGGACCAATGCCTAGCGTGGCTGATGCCTCCCCCTGCAAGTGTGGGGGGCAGGATCAGGACCCTCCCCATTTAGCTGACAAGAGGATAGAGGTGGCACAAGGACGTGGGCCGACTCTCTGGCAGATTAGAGTCCCCGGGGCCTGGGCTGGGGTGGGCAGGGAGATGCCAGAGGCCATGAGGACAACCGAGGCGGCTGGTGAGCCACTTGCCCCAGCAAGAATGGGCCCCTGGGTCAGCAGGAGCAGCGGGGCCCCTGGGACACCACTCCAGCATCTGCAGTACTGTTCTCAGGAGAGGGGACTTTTAGGGCACCCCTGCTTTGGCCCTGTAACACAAAAGCCCTGACATAGGAGACAGGAGAGTTGGTCTGTTCTAGCAGCCAGGACATAATGTCACAAGAGAGGGGGGCGTATGTGGGGTGCCAGCAGCATCAGCATATTCTTGAGATATTGGGGAGATACAGCAGGTTATGAACTCAAGCACCTTGGCGGCATCTTTGTGGGAAGAGAAAGTGTCACCTCCCTGGGCAAGCAAGTGAGAAACAAGTTCTCTGTGGAGGATGTGCTTGGCTGAGGCTGGAGTCAGCCATTTCAGCCTCGGCACCCTTGTGCAGTCAACAACCTACACCACCCATCATGACCAACAACCGCCCCCCACAGTAGGCTCTGAGGTGAATCACTGGAAGGTGGCTGTGTCAGTCATCACAGACCTGCCAATCAGCCACTGAGGTGGTCAACTGGAATTAAAGGCAAAACTGAGAATGTGGGAAAGTCCAAGGGGTCAGAGAAGCCCAAGGCTTGATAAGGATGTGCCTCTGATGTTGGCCGCGGAGGGACCCCAAGATCTATGGCCTGGACTCCAGAGAAGGAGGCAGGCTGGGGCGGGGCGGGCAGGAAGCCCAGCAGGGAGCCTCAGAGGCAGTGGCAGCCCCCAGGGGCCGTCGTCACCCCGTGATCACAGGATCAGAAACTCGCTTCTGAAACCAGACTGGTTTTTACACTTCTAGCGTTTCTTTGTTTATTTCCTTTTGCTCTCCTTTAACATTTAGTACAATTCAAAAATATTTTTTTGTGGTTAATACGGGTAGAGGAGGTAAAATGATTACCCTCTGAAATGCCACCTGAGCCAGCTGAGCACTCAGTGACAGGGGCCCCTCTCCCTCTTGACAAGGGCTGGGTGGCGGCAGGCAAGGAGGATGGGCAGGCGGTCTCCAGAGCCTTCCCTCCCAGGGACCCTCCCCAAGCTCCTCCTGCCCACTCTGTGCCACTTTCGGCCTGCTGATGAGTCCTCAAAGACCAGCATCTCTTGGGATTATGGCCAGCTTTGCTCTGGACACCACTGGTCCCAGCAAATCCTCCTTCTTTTCTCACTACTGCAGGATGCCTGACACAGAACTGAGACACCAGAGTACAAGCTCTGTGCTCTAAGGCTGGTGGCTTATCCACTCTGGGCAAGCCGCTTCTTGGTACTCACAAGATGCCAGCATCAGCTCTGGGCCCAGCGAGCAGGGAAGGGTACACGCAGGGCCAGTGCCTGGCTTGTCAAAGACACTCCAGTCTGTTCCGCCCTGCTCCAAGCCTGCAGGCCTGGGAAAACACAGAACTCCCCTCCAGGAGGTTGGCAGGGTCTGGGGACATTTCCATTTCCTACTGGAGCATCTGATGGGAGTCACAAATTGTGAGAAGCAGAAGAGGGGACAGGAAACAGGAAGCCAAGCGGCCTTAGCAAGGGCAGGAATAACTGGCTGGCCCTGGGGGAGGTGCCAGGGACCAAGTGGGGGGACCATGCTATCCGGAGTCACTGCTGCCTCTGCTCAGAGCTGTGTCCTCTGCGGGGACCCTTGTTATCCAGAGGCTGGTGGCCCTGCAGGGGTGGCTACAGCTGGGGCAAACAAGACCACATCAGGGTAGCGGGGCTGGTGCCGTCCTCGGAAAGCAGCAAGGCTGCCCAGGAAGAGGAACCCAGGGCTCGGACCCCAGGGCCCTCGGCTGAGCCCTGTGAGGGACCTCCCACCACTCACCCTGTGTCCTGCGGCCTCCCTGCACAACCACTCACGGACCTGGGGCCTCCGGGCAGCAGCTGGCTCCAGGGCCCATGCCTGTGACGGGAACTTGTTGCTGCCTGGCGGACCCTCAGCCTGGGAGCGGAGGGAGAAGGAGGAGGCGGGAACGCTGAGCTGGCTGCCCAGTTGCTCCTCCTCATCCCTCCTCCCTCCCTCCCTCCCTCCAGCGCCAGGCCCAGAGGCAGCTATGAGATGAAGGGATCGTGATTTCCGCTGCTTAACTCTTTGGAGGTCTGATGGGTGAGGTTTGATTCCAAGGCCTGGAAAGGCAGAGCAGAAAGGAGCTTGAGGCCCTTCCATGTCCGGACGGGGAAAAAGGGGGCCGGAGTCTCTTAAGCTGCTGAAGAGAGAGAGGCAGTGCTAGAAACTCCCAAGCCCAGGGTTCAAGAGCTCACCCTGACTGGCAGATATGGCATGGAGGTTGGCTCAGACAGCAGGAGGGTACCAGCACCTACCCTCCTGTGCCAGGCCCGAATCCTGGCCCTGCCACGCACTAGCCAGGGACCCAATCAATCAGACCTCAGTACCTAGAACTCTGTCACCACCCAAGTGCCATGTACAAGGGACAGGCTGGCTGGGTGAACGCAGGCAGGACACCTTGGGTGCCAGGAGGGGGACAGCCAACTCCCAGTGGACCCTGAAGGCCTCCCCCTCAGCCTGGAGCTCTGCCATCATTTTTATTCAGCCTCCTGGTCCTCTGCAGAGAGTCTCCAGGCAAACAACCCTAACACATTCAGAGAACAGGCTGTGGGCCTCTGGATCTAGGCCCAGCCTTGCCTCCATTTCCTTCTTGGTAGGCTGGGAGAAGCTGGGCAGAGGCTGCAGCCCTGGCTCTCCACCCTGGCTTTCTGGAGCCAGGATCCTATGCAAAGACAGCCTTGAATGTCCCTGGCCCTCTGCCGCCCTCTGTTCTGCAGTCACTGCATACCTACTGCTTAGGCCAAGTCCCCAAGTCTCAGGGGCCTCTGGTCCCCAACAGTTGTTTGTACCCATTGTCTCAGCCTCAGCAGAGGGAGCCAGGCTCAGGGGCCAGCTAGGTGACTTGTCCAAGGTCATCATGAAGTAAAAAAAAAAAAACAAAAAAAAAAAAAAACCTGGGTGCAGGACAGAAGCGCTCTCCAGCCCGCCTGAGCCCACACCTTGGGCCAGGGAAGCACACAAGGGGGCAGGGAGCAGAGGAAGATAAGTGTTAAGCCCGGAGTTCTGCAGGCTGAACCCCACTCACAGCTGTGCAGTAGGGAAGGGAACAGCCCCTGGCTGGATGTAGTCAACCAGCACCCATCCCCAGGCCCCAAATTTCCTATTTGCTTGACGGACAAACAGCTGTGAATCAGGTCTGGAAGGCTCCTTAGAGATGATTTCATTTGATTTCTCTATCTGACCGGAAAACACAGGACACCATGGCCCAGGGAAGTCAAGACTTTGGCTCAAGGCCTCCACACTGCAGACAGGAGGCCAAACTGAAAGGACAGCCAGATTCTCCTGATTTCTGCCCCTGAGCTGCTTCTTTCCTCTCTCGCCCCCACCACCAAATGCAGCCTCCAAGTCTGTTCAGCAGTACTGGGGGGAAGAGGGAATGGGGAACCACAGAAAAAAGTAAAGAGCTGTGAGGGCCTGGGCCATGGGGACCACTGTCCACATCCTCTCCATGGCCCTGCCCAGGGGGCAGCATTCCCAGGGCGCAGAGCCAGGGCAGGGGAACCACCCTCCTACACTGCCCGAGGCCACCCTGGAAAAAGGGCAGAGTCAGCAGCATTGGGGGTGGAGGGCCTCTTTGGCTGGTTCTGAGCCCTCCGGTTTAGCAAGCCTGAGAGGCTGGGAAAGGGGGTGGAGAAAGACGGATAGAGACAGAGAAGCAGGCAGGGCGCCCGGCAGTCTTGTCCAGGGACAGCAGCATGCTTAGCAGTGTGCATCCCACGCACACACTCAGTACCGCTATGCAGAAGGTGAAGCTGCAATCCAGGAGGATGTGACCTTCAGGTTTGAAGGTGAGATCGTCCTTAGGCTCCCAGCCAGGTGATGGTCCAGAAAGGGCCCTCTGTCCCCCCAGGTCCAAGCAGCTGGTGGGGGCGTGGTAGGTAAGACAGCAGCATGCAGGATCATTACATTTATTTCCCTCCCACTCGATTTCACCATCCCTGGAAATGCCTCCCCGTGGGCACCATCTGAGTCTGTTCTAGCTTGGATCTGAAACATTACCCCTAAAGCTTAGTGCTGAGGGCTTTGTACCCAAGGCAGCAGTGTTCAGAGGGGGCCCCTTTGGGGAGGCAGCTAGGTCAGAAGGACTCTGGCCTCATCTGGGGGTTAAACCTTTTCTGGAGTCCAAAGGGAGGCTGCCTGGGAGGTGGTGGGAATTTAGGAGGTGAGATCTAGTTGTGCACTCTTGGGGACCACGCTGTGCTCCCAGCCCCTTCTTCTCTCTCTCTTTTCGAGCAGCCCGGCTCCACCACAAGCTTTCTGCCACATTCAGCCTGGCCTCAGGCCTTCAGGCACAGGGCCAACCAACCATGGACCGACACTCCGCAACTGTGAGCCTCTGTCTTGCGTGATGTTCTCAACTGGCACAGTCCTTCCCAGGGTGTCCCCCACCAGCTGGGCGGTTTGGAGACAGCTCCAGCCCTGGGGCAGGCAAACCCGGATGATGACTCAGAGCCACCGCCTCCTAGCTGTGGCCTTGAGCAGGATTCCTTACCCCTGAGCCCTGGTGCCTCTGGGCCAGATGAACAAGAGGACACCAGGGCTGTGTGCCTGGTGAGCAGCCAATGGGGGTGCTCCATATTGACCCCCTCAGCCGTCCCCCTGACTGTGCCTTGCATAGGGTGAGACACACCCATTCCCCTCAAGCACACCCAGCATGGAAGCCCAGGGGTCCAGGATGCTTTCAATCTTCTATCACAGTCGTCATGAGCAAAGCCAAAACCCCAGCCCAGAGGCCGTAAGCCACGTCACCAAAGCCAGAATCCCAGCCGCACACACCACCCCTCTTCCAGAAGATAGTGAAGGAAGGTTAGTCACAGATCTAATCTTTCAAGGTCAGACACCAATTTTAAAACTAAACAAAGGGAAACGCGAGCGCCCCCTGCTGGGGAAAGCCCACACCCGCAGCCTGAGTCGCCCCCGCCCCGGGGGTGCGTGAACCCCACCCCTAACCCTAACCTCATTGTACCCCCAGCCCATCAGGAGAACAAAGGGGCAGAGCCACCTGGGCTCCCATTCACTCGCTGCCTCCTCCACACCCCAAAGTTCCCTGCAAAGTGAGCCCTGTCCCCAGCAGCGCCCTCTTGTCCCGCGGTCTCAGGCCAGGCTCAAGAGTCCCCTCCCGCCCCGGGACGACCCCATCTCCACCGGTGAAACCCTCACTTCGAAACAAAGTCGAGCACAGCCGAAAAGAGACTCTGGCCGAGTCTCCAGACGAATAGAGACGAGCCTGGCCGAGAGAAGCCGAGAGTGGCCGAATAGAGTCGAGTCTGGCCAAACCGAGCAGAGCTGCGAGGCAGGGCCTAATGTCCCGCAGCGCCCTCTGCAGGACACAGCGCAAAGCTAAGCAGGGCCGTCTTTTCTCCCAGTCCTGAAAAGTCCTGTGGGGAGGCAGGTGTGAAACCCACTTTACAGATGAGGAAACTAAGGCTCTAAGGAGTTATCAGGCTGGTTCAAGGGCACTCAGAGCTAAGAAGTGATGCGTCTAGGGTCCAAGCCTGATTTGTGGCGGAGCACCCACCCTCCACTGCTCTCAGGTAAACAGGCGCTCTTTGCCTTGTTCTCCCCATAACAGGGCCAATTATTAGGATCCGGAAGCAGGATTCCTTCTTGCCTGATGGCGGAAGCCATGGCAGAAGCTCAGCCATAACTGTGGCCTCAGGCGTGTTGACCAAATGCAGCTGCCAGCAGTCTCCATGAGCAAATATTGACACATTTCCTGGCTGTTAAAGCAGAAAGCAGGGCAGAAGCCATATGCTTCCAGTTCCGCGGGGAGCTTAGCCACTCCCAAAGCCAGCTGCCCACTGCAGCCTCAGTTTCCCCATCTGGAACAAGATGGTGGAAGAGAACGTAGGCAGCAGACAGTGGCTCAGAGCAAGGAGTCTGGGCCCAGAGGTCCGAGTGTGGCCCAGTACTTTGAACGGGTGTGAAAATGAACACCAGTGGGACCCTTTACATGTCATCCTCCTGCACTTCCGTGGAGCCCAGGCTGCCCCTCTGCCTGGGGGATGGTCTTGGGTGTGCTGGCCACCACTAGGGCCACCATGTTGATGGCAACAGTAGCCTCAGAGCTTTCCCCACCACGGCATCACTGGCCACCCAGCCCCCACTTTCACAGTTTTTTAAAAGACCTTGAACCCTGGAGTGGGGACTGGGAAAAGTATTCTCAGGCCCAGTCCCAGTGTGGTAGCCCTGGCTAAGTCACAGGGCCATCCTATAGCTGCTGTCAGAACCAGAAGGTCCTACACACCTCTCTGGGACAGACACAAGCCCTCCGTGGGAGCCCCTCCTGCACTACAGAAGGGTCCTGGCTGGGGTCAGACCCTTCCACGGACCTACGCATGGGAAACCCTGCTCTGTTTCCAAATATTAACTCATTCTAGTTACCTGGAAACAGGACCATTTGCTTTCATCCTTATCTCAAAGGAAACTGAGGCACAGAGAGGTTGATCGACCAGCTCAAAGTCAAACAGTGAATGGCTGAGGCAAGACTCAAACCTTAGCAGGCCTGGAGTCCACGCGCTACGCTGCTGTGGTATCTCTGCCCGGCCTCTGCAGCGGGCAGTGAGCAATAAGTCCTTGAATGAAGGGGTGCGCGGATGCAGCAGGACCTCCGGGGCCCAGAGGTGGCAGGTGGAGAGTGGTACTTGTTTGCCTGAACAAAGTGCCACAACCTAGGCACCTTAAACACAACCATCCTGGAGACTAGAAAGTCCACAGTCAAGGGCTCACTGGGGTTGCTTCCCTTGCAGGCCTCTGGGAATCAGTTCCTTCCTCCGTCCTGGTTCTGGAGGTTTGTGGACCATCTCTGGCATGCCTTGGCCCAGAAAACGTTACCCTGCTGCCTTCTTGCTTACATGGGCTTCTTGTTGTGTGACTCTGTCCTACTTGTCCAAACCCACCCTTCTTTTTTCTTTTAAGTACCCAGAGATCAGACCCAGGACCTCCCATGTGCTAGAGAATCACTCAAACACTGAGCTATATCCCTGGCCCTTTTTAATATTACATTTTGAGCTCGGCATGCTGGCGCACACATACAATCCCAACATTCAGTAGGTTGAAGCAGGAGGATCGCTGTGAGTTTGAGGCCAGCCTGCACTATATAGCAAGACACTGTCTAAATATATATATATATATTTTGCAACAGAGTCTTGCTAAGTTGCTCAGGTTGGCCTTGAACTTGCACTTCCTGCTAAAGCCTCCTGAGCAGACTTATAGGTGTGTGTCGTGGGCCCTCCCATTTCCTTAAGGACACTAAATCGTACCGGATTCAGGATCCCTCCTACTGCACGGTGCCCTCATGTTAACTTCTTACATCCTACTTTCAAATAAGTTCACATCCTGAGGTTTGAGGGTTAGAATTTGAACATTCAAATTTGGTAGGACACAATCTCATCCCTAACAGGACGGATCTTCCGACCTGGCCCTGTCTGACTCAGCCTCTGCCCCAGGGCGCCTCCCGTCCCTTTCTCCGCTGCACACACAGTGTCCCTCGGCCTCAGGGCCTTGGCACACATGGTTCCTCTGCTGGGCACGCTCCCGCTCACACTTCTGTCTCCACACACGCCCCCCCCAGGCCACTCCACGGAACACTTTGCACTCCTTCCCCAAAGAGCACAAAGTAGTGAGTCTTCTGCAGCTGCTTGGGAGGGTGCAGAGCAAAGCGACCTGTACCCGGCCTAGGGCGGCACCTGGCAGACAGTGGCTGTTTCTGAGACGTTCATTAACTTGAACTAAGGCAGGACAGGTGAGATAAACAGCCCGAGGCCACGCACTAGGTTGACAGCAGCCTCCTCTTTGGTCCCCGGCTTTTTGGAGTACTTGGCCCCCAACCTTGCAATGGACTTGCCCAGATCCCATGGGGGCTGCCAGTGGTGGGCAGTGCCCCAAGGCCTTGGCAGGGCAGTGACCTTGCAGGAGTCCAGAGGCTGCTCATGTGACAGCATGGGGTTCTCACTGCCTTGAGAGTTTTCTTCAGTGTCTGGAGTGTCATGGTGGCCCGACTGTCATCTTCCTGTGGGACAGTGGCCTCCATCATGCCTTCCAGGTGAAGAGGATCTTGAAGCTCTGGGGGCTTTGGTGTTCCCATCCTCAGGTCCTGTGACTTCTAGCTCCTCTGCACCTCACTGATGCTGACGCAGAGTCCTGGTGCAGAGGCTGGTGGTCATGGGCTGTTGCCTGGCAACCACTTCTGAGCAACAAGCTCAAGGTGAGGACTCTTAGCTTGAGTCCAAACCACTTCAGGGACTGGAGTGGACTCAGGCAGGGTGGGTGGTCATGGCCGCTCCCTTCCTGCTCAGACTCTTAACTGCAGAGCCTCCCCTCATGCTGCACATGAGGCCCACACCCCCAGAGTCCAGCCCCAGCCCCCAGATCAAGGTCCTCTTGGACCACTCTCCTAACATCCACACTCATTTATTCAAGGCCAGCTTGCACGTGTGTGGGACAAGGATGCCAACACATGAGCATACATGGGAGCATGCGCAGGTGGGGACACCCAGCTTGGGGAAGGGCAGGGCTGTGGGACCCTAGGGAAGGACCTGGCCCAGGCACCCCCATGTAATGCCCAAGCCCAGGAGTCCTCTGTCCTCCCCACATACACATGCCCCAGTGCATGTCACACCCAGATGTCCTGAGCACCCAGTACAATCCAGCACTGGCTCATGTAGACCACACACATGCACCCACGTCCCACCTAGCAGAAGCAGCCATGCAGTAAGCTTGTGAACACCCAGGCTGCTGGGGTGGCCTGGCCTGCCTTCACTTGCCATGGTGGTCTGTCTTTGACTTATCTTCCACCCCATTGGCCAGGCCAGACTCTCTGTCATAGCTCCTTATGTTCTCTCTGGCTGGAAGGGTAGACACAGTAATCTACACTGACCAATCATGGCACCCTAGAATCACCTTGTCTTCAGTGATTGGCCCAAGGGACTTTCACGTGACTCAGTTGGAGCCAATCAGCTTTCTTCTACGAGATTTTTATAATTGAGTAATAGGAAGAAAAGTTATGTACTGCTTTTGGATGAGATCTGTAAGGATGTGGACCTGGCCTGTCCAGGGTGTCTTCCAGGTCCTCTAAGGACCTACTTCAGGAAGCCACATGAGCACAGGTCAGGACACACAAAGTCCAAACACTCCCACACACTCCACCTATCGGGACACTCAGCATCCAGCCTAGAATTGGCCCAGGTCACAGATGCTGTCACATGTCACCATCTTTATTAACAAGCATTAGGGGCTGAAGTAGCACAGGATTTCCTAACCAGCCTCCTGCTTCCCTTGCAAGACACTGCTTTCTGCCCAGGAGCCAGGAAGGTAGGGACGGCTGGAGTGCCAGGGGCCCCTTCTTCCTCTGACCCTCTCATCCTCTTCAGGGAAGCTCCACACCCAACTCAGGGCTGGGCCTCTGGCCTGCAGCCTTGACATTGGTTCGGTTTGGGGTCCTTCCTTCTCACCCCCAGGGGTCTGCGCTACCTCCAGGCCCTGCCTGCGGGCCCTTGGCCTCCCCTCCTTCCATTCCTCAGGGCTGCGAGGTGGCCCTGTGAAGGCTGGGCCCAGAAAGGCTGCCTGATGCCGGAGAGGGGTGTGGGCCACACTTGAGGGTGGATAGTGCACCTTCACTCAGTCATCTGCCTTCCCCAGCCCACCCATTCCATGACTGGCAGTTTCCTCAGAACAACTGCTTCTGCCCCCAAGTCCCAGGAGGCAGGCAGGCTGGGGCATCCGCCTCCATTTTATGATAAAGAAATGGATGCTTGGAAAGGTCAGACTGGGTCCTGAGGCGATCTGAAGACCTAGGTCTCGAAAATTCTGCTCAGGTGCTTTCCCTGAGGAACCCCTACCCTCAGGGAGGTGGGGGGAGAGCTTTGCCAGGGGTACCAACTGCCCCAGGGCGACCTCCTTGTGGCTCTAAGGGGTTATCTCGGCAGGGGCCCAGGCCCTCTTGGACAGGGCCCCTGGGAGTGTAGAGGATGGGGATGGAGGGACCTGCCGCCCCCAGGTGAGGGGCTTACCCACCTGGTGTCCACTCCCCAGACCTCTGTCAGTGCCATGCTGGTCTTACCAACCTCACAGGGGCTGGCCCTGTATCCCGGGGGACATTTGCTCCCCCATCCCATCCTGTCCTAGAGACAAGTCTGGCAGGGCATCAGTCCACCCTGGCCCATGGATGCAGCAACCAGCAGGGCCAAGGTCAGCTCCACAGGCATTAAAAATGTCTGTCCTGCCCTCTCCTCTCCGTTTTCCTCCTTCCACTTCCTCTTCTTCCTCCTGCCTCCTCTTCTCCTCCTCCTCTTCCTCTTCCTCCTCCTCCTCTTCCCTCTCCTCCTCCTCTTCCCTCTCTTCCTCCTCCTCCTCTTCCTCCTCCTCTTCTTCCTCCTCCTCCTC
>NW_004524640.1:9359965-9430766 GCF_000260255.1 Octodon degus
CCTCTTCCTCCTCCTCTTCTTCTTCCTCCTCCTCCTCTTCCTCTTCTTCTTCCTCCTCCCTCTCTTCCTCCTCCTCCTCTTCCTCCTCCTCCTCCTCCTCCTCTTCCCTCTCCTCTTCCTCCTCCCTCTCTTCTTCCTCCTCCTCTTCCCTCTCCTCTTCCTCCTCCCTCTCTTCTTCCTCCTCCTCTTCCCTCTCCTCTTCCTCCTCCCTCTCTTCCTCCTCCTCCTCCTCCTCCTCCTCCTTTTCCTCTTCTTCCTCCTCCTCTTCCCTCTCCTCTTCCTCCTCCCTCTCTTCCTCCTCCTCCTCCTCCTCCTCCTCCTCTTCTGTCTCCTCACCCTGCTCTTCAGATACTAACTTTCCATGTCTGCCTGCAGATGCCGGGCTCAGCTCTGGTCTCAGAGCAGGGAGGGTGTAGCCTGAAGAAGAGGGACAGGTCTGGGAACTATAGCTGCCTGGGGGACCAGGTGGCTGAGCTCAACAGGGGCCTACCTAGGCTATGGACAGCCTAAGCTTATGCAGTTTGGGGCCCTCTCTAAGAAAAGAAGTACAAAATCACTAGTACAAAATGAATGTAGGATGCTAGGCATGGTGGTACATGCCTGGAATCCCTCAGAGGCTGAGACAGGAGGATTGCCATGAGTTCAAGGTCAGCCTGGGCTACCTAGTGTGTTCAAGGCCAATCTGAATTACAGAGGGAGACACTGTCTCAACAAACAAAAAGAGAAAACAAGCACAAGTGTGTCGCCTCCGGAGAACCCAAGCAGCAGGAGACCCCGCATCAACACTTAAGCCACTTCCTGGAAAATCTGCCTCTTTTCTTCCTCATAGGATTTCCAGCACGGCTGTCACAGCCCACAGGCCTGAAGGGGACCAGAGAGTGCAGGGGAGCAGAGGCAGAGGCCTAGAGGAGTCCAGCCAGCCCCGACCTCACAGTCACCATGAGGCAGGAGCCAGAACGGAGCCTGCCACGCCCTCCTCCCCACTGAGCTCAACTTTCTCATTTAGGCTCCAGACCCCATTGTCCCAGACTGAGCCCAGGAAACCCTGGCCTTGGTCTGTCCCTCTGAAGATGAAGCCTGTAGGTGCCCATCTCCTAACCTGGGCACTGCTCTGGAAGGTCAGCCTGGAAGCCAGCCCTCGGAGCACAGCTCTGACAGAGCCCATGCAGGCTGATTACTTCCATCCCTGAGTCACGGAGAAGACAAGGCCCAGAGAGGATAAGTCATCCGCCAAGGCCACACAGCAGTCCTGGTAATAACAAGCTCAGGGGCCAGGCCTCTGACCATCCCTTGTGAGCACATACACAGCCTCTGCCTTTTTGGGGGCCGCCAGCTGCTTCCTTGGTCCCTATCGGCAGCTGACGTAAAGGGGGCCAGACTTCTCCCGAGCAGAGGGCTCCTGGGGGAGGGGCTGCTGCTCCTTGGCTGCCCCGGCACTGGACAATTGCTCCCGCCTGCTGGTGCCAGGCTGTGCCATCTCGCTGAGCCCGCCGCCGCCGCCGTTCAGCTCCTTCCACTTCCTCTCCTTCCTCTCCTGCTCCTCGGTGCCCTCCTCTGGGTCCTCATCCTCGTCCTCTTCCTCTGTCTTCTCAGGGGGCCCCGAGGGAGGCTCCTGGCTGCGCACGCGTCGGGATGGCCGCAGCAGGACCCTGCGGAAGCCCTGCTTGAAGCGGTAGGAGAGGAAGCCGTAGAGGATGGGGTTGGCACAGCTGTTGGCATAGGGCAGCGCCACCACCAGGAAGTAGAGGCCGAAGAACGCGGGCTCCTCGGGCAGCGGGCACAGCACGTTGACGATGTTGAGCACGTAGAAGGGCATCCAGCAGAGGACGAAGAGTGCCACCACGGCGACCACCATGCGCGTGACCCTGCGCTCTGAGCGCCGCCGCCGCTGGCCCGCGGGCACCTGCACCCACGGGCACGAGGGAGCCCGCACCCGCCTCCCGGCCGAGCGCACCTTCACCACGATGAGCAGGTAGCACAGGCAGATGACCAGCAGAGGCCCAAAGAAGCCCAGTGCGGCAGTGTAGATGATGAAGGCAGCTCTCCAGGCGGCGGCCGGCTCAGGCCACTGCATGTGGCAGGTGCTCATGCCCCGGGGCACTCCCGAGAAGACCACCACAGGCAGCACCACCACAGCCGAGGCCACCCAGACGGCTGCGCTGACCATGCGGGCCACCGGGGCCGTGCGCCAGCGGGCTGAGCGCGTGGGGTGCACCACGGCCAGGTAACGGTCCACGCTCATGACCGTGAGACAGAAGATGCTGGTGAACTGGTTGATGCCATCCACGGCCATCACCAGGCGACACATGAGGGAGCCGAAGGGCCAGTAGGACAGAGCGTTCTGGGCGGCCAGGAAGGGCAGCCCCAACATGAAGAGCTCGTCTGCCAGCGCCAGGTTGAGGATGTACACGCTGGTGACCGACGGGCTGGCTGTGTGCCGCAGGACCACATAGATGACTAGCGAGTTGCCCAGCAGGCCCACCACACACACCACCAGGTAGACCAGCGGGATCAGGATGCCGCTGATGGCCAGCGCTGCTGGGCTTGGGGCCACAGATGTGTTTCCAAGGGTGGTGTCCAGCGGCCAGGCTGCGGAGGCATTCCCAGGGTCCAAGGTCGTGGGCACCGGTGAGGGATCACCAGCGGTGTCCATGGCCCTGGGCAGCAGATCAGCAGTCAGCTCCTGGCCTGCAGGGGAAGGACACAGCTGAGTCACAGCAGAGGATGGCAGTCTCAGCCCCACTCCTGCAGGGTTGGACTTGGAAGCTGTACAGCCAGCCACAATTGGCTGGACCTGCGGCATTTATCAGGTGAAGAAATGAGTCTCGGGGAAGTGAATTGCCCCCCCCCATTACATCAGGGAGTGTAGCACAGGACAGGACAGGAGGGTCAGCTGTTTAATAAAGTAATTCATTGCCTTTCTGAGGCATAGTGCCCAGCTGGCTGGACCCCAGGAAATGGCTCACAGTACACACACACACACACACACACACACACACACACACACACAGAGTACATCTCAGCCCTTGGCAAGCCTGTCCTCAAGCTGCTGGGGCCCTCCAGGAACCCGGAAGGATCCATGAGCTCCCAAATTCCAGGTGAAAACCTTTCTGTGGGCCAGGTGTGGGGATGCATGCCTGAAAACCTAGCTCTCTGGGAGGCTGAGGCAGGAGGATTGCAAGTTGGAGCCCAGCCTGAGCAATCGAGTGACTCAGTGAGATCTTGTCTTAAAGAAGAAAATCAAAAGGAATGGGGCAATAGCTCTGAGCAAAGGGCTTGTATTTAATCCCAAAACCAAACGGAACAAAACATGCCTGTATCTTTTCTATCAGAGCCCAGAGCTTTCACCAAATGTCTGATTCCAAGTGGAGTAAAGGACCCACAGAGCCAGGAAAGGACCCATGGGGACTCAGCATTTCCCTCTGCCCGGCTGTCCTGCTGGCCCTACTCCAGGCCCTGCCAGGGAGGCAGCTGTGCCCTGGGGCAGGGCGTGGAGGCCCCTGCTCCCCCACAGCCCTACTGGAGATGGAGATATCTGTGAACACATTGTGGGTGCTGTCACGGGATGGTCATGTCCCCCAGCTGCAGGCACAAGGGGCAGATGTCCCAGAGGGGAATAATGGGGGCAGTAGCATGCCCAGCAGCACCTCCCAGTGCCCTCACCTACCCCTCTCCATCACAGCCCCTGGGTGTCAACGCCAAGTCACCATCCCGGTCCCCTGCTGAACTCAGTGCTCCCTAAATGTGGAGATCCACCCAGCCCTAGCCTTTCTCCCCCAACTCCTTCCTCCCACTTAGCCAAGCATGGCTCCACCTACACTGGAGGGTGAGACCTGGAGTCAGAGGAGTGAGAGAAGTTGGTCCTCAGCAGAAGGCAGGTGGCCAATGAATGGAGGCCAGGTGGGACTCGCCAGCCTTCTCAGCAGGACTTTTGGCTCCTGGAGGCCAGGCTGGGAGCACCTGCCTCCTAATGGCTTGTCCCCTTGGCCTTTGGCCCCTGGCTGCCTCTGATTTTCCCTGCAGAAACTGTGATGTGGTTTTATTTTCACTTGTGTCTGAGCTTAGAGGCTCAGGGATCCTCTGAGGACTCAGGGAAAGGGAAGGTGGAGAAGGCCTTCCTCTCATGAGGAATTCCATTGCAATTCCACTCAGGACCTACAGTAGTCGCTGTCCCAAGCAGGCAAACCTACACAGGGGCAGAGCTCCCAGGAGAGAGGCAAGCTGCTCCCAGCAGATGCCCCTGCTCTGAGTTCCAACCAAGTGATGCTAAGGATGGCAGAGGATGCCTGGGCCATGGCTCCTGTGCCTGAGTTCGGGACAGCCTCTTGCTCTGTCTGAGCCTATGGATGCCTTAGCTCAGCCTGCCCACACCCTTTACTCCCAGGTCTCCCAACCCCGGCACCGGGAAGCATGGCAATGGGCTCTAGGGTCATGCTACCAGCCTCATAATCACTGACCCTGACGGTGCCAGGTTCCTGGGGAAGCTGGTGGCTGCAGCAGCATTAGTGTCCTGGGGGAGACACCCCTGTTGTCCCCAGTGACAGATGGGGATGGAGGTAAAGCCAGTCATGCAGCAGGTGGCCACAGCTGAGAGGAGCTTGCAAGACCACCCCCCCCCACCTCCATTTCACAGGCCGGTAGACTGAGGCAGGCCAGGAGGGAGGAGGGTAGGAGAACAGGACCACAGCCAGCCAGCTCAGAGCTGTCCCAGCTGCCCCTCACTCTCCAGACCATGGGCCCAGAGCCATTGCCTGCAAGTGACCTATAAATAGCCTTTTAAATTCTTAGAACAGTCATAGACTCTCAGTCAGAGATTCTTAGGCTTAGTGTCCTTGATGCAGAATGTTAAAATTCCAGTGCTGGGAGCAGTCCTTGCCTGGCCCCAAACCGTGGCGTCTAGGACCTTTAAAGTCCGGTTTCCTGGGCTTGGCTCGTGGGAGTGGGGTGGGGGGTTCTGCGTCACCTTGCACCCTGCTCTGCACAGAGCCTCTCTCCAGCAACCCTGCTGGGCAGCCAATCACAGCCCAGAGCTGCAGAGGGAGGATAGCGGCAGGCTGGAGAGGAGCAGAGAGCTAGGCAAACCTAATTTCCAAGCTTGAGGACAGATGCCCTCAGGGAAGCCCCCTCCTCCTGCCAGGCAAACACGTGCACAGCCTCACGTGCCGACACACACACTCTGGCACCAGGACCCCATGCCCAGCCAAGTCCTCCTTTGTACCCAAGGGCCAACTAGCCCCTTACAGAGCACAGGGAACACCAGCCTGGACTCCAGCCAGCAACCCTGTCCCCACCCACCATCTCTGTCAAAGTTTAACAGCCCTGAGGCGGGCTGGCAAGAGGAGCAGTGAAATTACTGCTTTCCACCAGGCTAAGGCAGACCTGCAATTTTGGTGCCGGCTTTCTGGAAGCAGCTGGAATCCTGTGCATGATCTAGTTCATCCTTGGGAAGGAGGGACTTTTCCTCTCTGTCTGGTTTATCTTTGGCACAGCTTGCCTGAAAGCTGGGGGCGGATTCCTCTGAGGACCGTTCTGTTCAGGAGTGGAGAGAAACAGAGAGGGTGAGTGGCTACCTGGGGCCCCACAGCAATTAAGGTCGGCCCCTGGGGATACAGACTCCCAGCTGTGCTCATTTCCCTGTCTCCAGCCACTGCCCCCCTCGAGCTGGCTCTCAGCACTTAGCAGCACCCAGAACTTGGTAGTTGTCTCCACACCATGTGCTACAGCCAGGAGAGCAGCAAAAGACGTTCCCCCTGGACAGGGGCCCCAGACTCCCAGATCAGAGAGGTTCCGCAGCTTGCCTAAGGTCGCCCAGCTGGTGAGTGGGAAGGGAGAATCTGAACTCCATTCTGTCTACTTTTAAAGCCTCAGTATCTCCTGGCCATGCAGCCTCAGGCTGGGAAGAATCGGCCTGGGACAGTCCTGGACAGTGCAGGCTGATGACCTCCAGCTGTCCCTTGCATGCTCAGGCCTTCCTCCAAAGCTGTCTGACTGTGCCCCTCTGTATTGATTGACCAGCTCCCACTCAAGGCCTAGAGCCTGAGCCCTGATTTCTATCCCACAAGCCCGGGCTTGGGGTCCGAGCTCTGCTACAGAGTGACAGTGCCAGGTCACAGCATGACCTTGGACAAATCTCTTCTCTCTGGCCGAGGTTCCCACTATTTAAATGCAGGCTCAGGTGCCCACCTCCCAAGGTGCTTGTAAATACAAGACAGGATTGGGCCAGACACCATGCCCTGCACAGAGAGGGAGCCCAGGAGCACAGCCACCAGCTGAGCCCAGAGGCCAGCATGCCTTGCATCAGTTTCCTGCAGCTCTGACCCTTGACTGTTCTGAGACCCCAGGATTCTAGAATTGTACCTACCCCAAACACTGAGAGAACTGCCCCCCACCCCCAGCTACATAGCAGTCCCACGAAGGCCTCCAACTTTGCGCTCCTGGGCTGACAGGACTCTGTCAGCCCACAGCCCAGCCAGAGGGGCCCCTGGCACCCCCTCCAGGACCCCAGCCCGGCTCCTTACCTGCACACAGCACAAGGGCTCCTTGCTGCCAGGCTGGTCATCATCCTGCTGCAGCCTCCCCCCCGCCCTAGCTGGTGTCCCCCTGTGGCGCCCACTTCTACACCGCTTGTGGGCACGTGCCCCCTCCTAGGCCCGGGGCACCCACATCTGTCCACAGAGTGGCTTCCATCTGCTCTCCGGCCCTGACTTCCCACCGGCACCCACTGCGTCATGCCCCATCAGTGGGACTCATCCTGCAGGAAGAGGGGCACAGCTGGGGGTCTGCAGGCTCGGGTGGGGTGGAGGATGCTTCCCGAGGTGAGGAAGAGAAGATGGGCACAGGGACTAAGAAGCCAATTGAGAAAGCAGAAAGGGGGGTCGGTCTGAGGTGCAGAGAGTGTGGGGGAGAGGAGGTGGAGAGCCAGAATGAGGGGGAGAGGAGCCTGGAGGGAGAGGAGGAGGAGGAGGAAAGGCGGGCGAGGGAGAAAAGGGCCGAGAGAGGCAGAGAGAGCCAGGGACAGCGCGAGCAAGGAAAGAGGAAGGAGAACGAGGGGGTGGTAGGGAGAGTGACAGAGAAGGATTGTGCCACAGATGGTGACATGGAGAGCCAGCACAGGAGGGAGCGGAGTGGCGTGGGGGTGGGGGGCGGGAGGAGGGGCTGATCCTGAGAGCAGGTGCCAGGGTGGGGGGCAGCAGGTGAGGGACGAAGCCGGGAGAGGGAGGGGCCCGACCCTGTTACCGGGGAGATTTCAGCCGCCCACGCTGGCCTTGGCTCTCGGGAGAAGCAGGCGCTCAGCCAGTGGCAGGATACCCCCCTAGAAGGCTGCAGTGGCACCTGTCCCCTGGGGTAACAGCTGTGGTCCCGGGCCAGTGGCTGGGGACTGCTGTCCAGAAGGGAAGGGGTAGCAGGAAGGGGCAAGTCCCAGGGTGGGACCTGCAGTGGAGTGCACAGCCCTGGGCTGGACACACGGTAGGGTCGTCATCCGGGGGCCTGGGGAGCCTAGAGAGCCCCAGGCAGAGCAAGAAGCCAGAGGACAGGGAGAAATGAGTATTTTTAAACTCTGAGAGCAGAGAGGCAACCTCAAAGCTATCGTTCAGCAAGAAAACAAATTTCCACTATTTTTTAATTGACAAAATTAAAAATATAATCTCTATAATGAGGACAATTTTTTTATAATGCAAATCTGCTAATGAGAAGGATAGAATTCTCTGGGGGAGGATAAAGTCTGGCTTAACTGGAGGACAAGGTTGGCATTTCCTGTCATCAGAGGGGCTGCCTGTGCGGATCTGTATGAATCTTTCCCAGTTCGTGGCTCTGCAGACGCAGGTGGGGGCCGTGCCCAGCGGGTATCCCTGTCCTGGGGGCCTGAGTCTGGCCTTGCTGCCTCTGCTCTTCATGTGACCCCTGCCTCCCGAGAACAGGGGAGGAAGAGCTGGAGAACAGAGGGAAGGAAGCGGATCTTCCTCAGGGACTCTCCCGAAAGGGCCGCTCCTCAGGAGCAAGGCTGGCCCTGCCTTGTGTCACCAGGTCCCAGGGTGTTCTCCCAGGCCTTGGGTGACCAGAGGTCTGAATTCACCCTGTAGTTGGGCTCTGCACAGCTCTGGGGACAGTGTTCCCAGGCTACGGAGAGAGGATACCTTGTCATGGACCTCTCCACCCACAGTCCTCCTGTGACTCTCACTGACCCCCAAAAGCTGCTTACAACCCACCTGACTTGGTGCCCGGCAGGTCCTGTTGCCCCACCTGCCCAGGCCCCCAGATCACCCAGCCTCGCTTACCCCTTCATCCAGATGTCCACTGGTACCAGGCTTGTTCTCAGCCCCAGGGACAAAGTGTCGGGTGACCCCCGCCCCCCCGCCGCCGCCTCCTGGCTGATTATCTTCAGGCAATCAACGAACACACACACACGTAGGGCTGGAACTGACCTGGGCTCTGGAAAGGAAGGCAGAGCCAGAAGGAGGCAGGGAGGGGGCCACTCGGCACCATGGAAGAGGACCCAAGAGAAAACCAAGCTTGTGCCTAGGAAGACTGTCACCTCAACCAGGAGGAGGGGACTTCTCAGGGAGGAAGCACTGGTCTTCTGAGACCTGATTTATGTCTCTGCAAGGTTTGCTCTGGCTGCTTCAAGGGCCACATCCGGACTAAAGGCAGAGTCAGGGACACCAGTGAGGAATGCTGATTGCTTGGGTCCCTTGCACAGGCTGTATGCCTTCCCTGGCCTAAGAAGAGGTGCTGCCCATTGTCCCCTCTGGAGGTCTTCCTGCCCAGGGTTGGGGTCCTCCCCAGCTTTCCTGAGGCCATCAGTCTGACCCTAACCCCACCGTGAGCAACCAGCTAAGGAGGCCAGGTCTGTCCTCACACTGGGGTGTGTCTCTGGGCCTGGCACACAGCTGCACACAATAGATGTTTGCTAAATATTGAATGAGTGAAGAGGACGGGTGGTTGGCGGCTGCTAAGGGTACGCTGCAGGTGGGGGGAGGGGCGGCGTGGGTCCCAGCCTGTGACACGCATGACCCACAGCAGACCACAGCCTCCCTGGGGGCTCCTTGGGCAAAAGAAGCCCAAGGAGCAGGGTACAGGAGAGCTGGGGGGATATATGGGGTGTCTGGGTGGCCCTGCCCCGCTGGCATTGAAGGCCTGGGAGCCTGGGGCCTGGGGCCTGAGAACCCTGACCCAGATCCTTCCATGTTCCTCTCTGCCTGCAGTCCCACCAAGACAGGCCTCAGCTACCGAGACAGATGAGTGTCAGTCTCAAATAAGAGATGGCCAACAGCCACCTCAGCCCAACCCCTGGGCCATCTCACTGCAGTCCCCCACAAGCAGGTCACCTAAGTCATCACACCCGCTGGTTCCCCTAGGTCTAAGCCTGGGCTTTGCCACTTACTTCCTGTGTGACCTCAGAGTTGTGACTTAACCTCTCTGAGCCTCAATCCTTCCTTTCAACACCTGCTGTGTAGGGTTGCCATGACGATGGAATGAGTCAATTGCTGCCGTTTCCAGGGACACAGAGACACTACTGTATGTGTTAGTTAACGTGGTGCTGGCCACTTTTCAGTTCCCGGGGAAGGGAAGGGGGGCAGGGGCTGGGACACTGGGTGGAGGTATATGAGTAGTAACAACCTCCTCAAACTTGGGCCCCGCACCCTGCCTCTCTAAACTGTCCGCTCTCTCGAGCCTGGTGCTTCCCACTGGGCCTGGCACTGGAGATGCTTGGGACCAGTCGCTTCGGCATTTTGATTCTTTGTAAACCAGAGTCCTCTGCAAAGCAACAAGGGCATGGCGACCTTCCCGTGCTCCCTGACGGCAAGAGCTGAGGCCTGTGAGGAAGACACCTTTCCCCAGCACCAGGGATGGAAGGCAGGGATAGCTGTACCTAAGACCTGTTCACCATCTCCTATCCTCCTGCCTCTGTTGCGGGCCAGTTTTTATTTTTATTTTTGTTTTAATGTACTTGGTACAGGGTCTCACTATGCAGCTCGGACTCCTACTGATTCTCCTGTTTCCAGCCTCCCCAGTGCTGGGATTACAGGCATGCAATACCACACCTGGTCTCAGTGGCCGGCTCAATGTGTCTGGGGCCGGGGTTGGCCCAGCATGTGTTGCCGGGGATCAAACCCCAGTCCCTGACCTTGCCTAAGCAGGCACTTAGTCTGCTGAGCTATTTCGCCAGCCCTCCCAGGTCGATTTAATTCCTGGGCCCAGCCAGAGACTGAGGAGGGCAGAGAGCGAACACTGCCTGTGCTCTCTGTCTTCCCTCCCCCACTTTTAGACACATGATGCCTGCGTCAGAATCCTATGGCCACTTGCTGCTCAGTGGATGAAACCCACTGTCTCCGTGACCTGTGTGCACCCTTCTGTCAGAGCCTCACGTGCACCCAGGCCCTTTGCTCAGGATGCTACCTGTCCCTTCCTGCACTCCAGTGGCAGTGGGCATCACGTGCTCTGGGCCGCCTTCTCTGTAGCTCCCCCATCTCAGACTCTCCTGCCTGTTTTTCCTCTCTGATGCAATTATTTTTAATTCCATTTCATTTAGTCAAGACACTGTTTGCAAATAAAATTTTAAAACCAATTGTCCTAATAAGGGGTTATAGCAGCCAAAAATAATAATAATAACTCTTCTGTTATGGCCCTATCCCCCTCCCTTGCCCCAGAGGTAACCCTGTCCTCATCACTATTTCTCCTGTTTACCCCCCACTTGCCAAAAATGTTTATTTTTCTCCATCTCGATTCCCCAGTATTAATCATACTTGTAGACTTCTCTGTTAAGGTCAATGAGCAGTTTAGATTTCTGAGATAGGGTCTCACTATGTAGTTCAGCCTGGCCTTGAACTCACTACGTACGTAGCCCAGGCTGGCCTTGAACTCATTTAGACTCACAGCAATCCTCCTGTTTCAACCTCCCAAGTACTAGGATTATAAGCGTGCTCCACCACCCCTGGCAGGAGTTTAGATTTCTTACTCCCTCTCCTCTCCATCCTCATGCCCCCCATCTTCTCAGTATGATTTGTTATATACATATTAGTAATGCAGTGTAAATACTATTTTCTGCTCAATCAAGAGTTAATAGGGGCTAGGAAGATAGCTCAGTGGCACAGTGCCTGCTTTACAAGCATAAGGTTGTGGGTTCAATTCCTAGTACAGAGAGACAGACAGACAGACAGACAGACAGACAGACAGAGACAGAGAGTTAATAGGGATGGGGAGATAGCTCAGTGGTATAAGTACCTGCCTGGCAAATTCAAGGTCATCAGTTAAATCCCTAATACAAAAAAAGGAGAGAGAAAGAGTTAATAATTGTCTCATTTCTTCATTTACTCAGAGTTTTTTTTCTAAAATGTCATGGGTTTTTTTTCTTGTTTGTAATGGTGTTTTCACTTGTGCCCCAGCAGCTTCATAAAACCCAACTCTGGTGTTTCTAGAATCCAACTACAGTAAAATTGTATTTTCCTGGAAATTCCTGAGTTCATCTCCCCTGGCCCATGCTGCCCCCGAGGACTCCCTCTAGCCTGGGCCTAGAGTGACCCAGAGAACCAAGAGTTGAAGGATGGGTTGCCAGCCATGTCACCACTGGGAGGTATTGGAATCTCTGAGAGGTGGGATAGCGAAGGAAGTGAGGTCATCAAGGTGCGCCCTTGAGGGGCTACTGGGACCTCAGCCCTTCCTGTCTCTTTTTCTGCCTCTTGGCTGCCTTGAGGAGAGAGCTTTGTTCCACCACACACTCCCACCACAATGCTCTCCCTCACCACAGTCTCAGAACCAACACAGCCAGTCAACCATTGACTGAGGCTTTGAAATCCACGAGCCAACATACATGTGCTGTAGTTTGGCTCTCACATATCTTCCAAAGCCGAGGGCTAAAGGCTTCTCACCCGGATGATGGCGCTATGGGGCAGTCCTGGAAACTTCAGGAGGTGGGGTGAAGGTGGAAGGGAGGATCGCTGGGGCGAGGGGTGCCTTTGGAGGGTACATCTGTCTCTTTCCTTCCCAGGTGCCATGAGTTTAGCAGGCTTTTCTTTGTTGCACAACTCCGCCATGATGTGCCTCTGCCTTAGTGCAGGTCCAGAAGCAAAGAAGCCAAGGGAGCAGGGACGGAAACCTCTGAAACTGTGAGTTGAAATAAATATTTCTTCCTTGAAGTTTTACTTTCTCAGATATTTCGTCACAGAAACAGAAAGCTGACTAACAGAAAATTGGTACTAATAAGTGCTATTAGTGCTGCGGCTATTCCTGACCATGTGGTTCAGAAGTCTCTGGAATTGGTTTACAGAAGGAATTTGGAAAAATTTGGAAAGGCTGGCTAGAAAAAAGCTTATAGTATTGGGCGATTCTGGTGAGAGCTCACAAGGCTGATAGGAATGTGGGCAGCAAAGGCCAGGCTCAGAAGATTTCCAGTGGGAAGCAGGATTTTATTGATCACTGGATTAGCAGTGATGTACATAGCATTCTGGAAAATAATCTGTTTACATTTTGCCCATGCCTTGAGATTTTGTGTGGGGCTGATTTTAAAAGGTGACAGACTGATTAATCTAGCAGAGGAAATTTCAAGGCATCCCAGCATTCAGTCTGTGGCATGGGTACTGCTGACTACTTTTAGCAAGATTTGTAGTGAGGATCGGAGCAAAAAGCAGAACTGAAAGATTGACAGGCTTGTAGTTTGAGTAGACAAAGAGCGTGTCCGAAATTGTAGGCAAGGAAGGCGTGGTTGTTACAGAGTGCTTCCATTAAAAAATATCCCGAATACATTGTGGCTGGGTAAGAAAGATGCCTTGAAGGCCTCTCAGGAATCAGCAAGACCCCATTCCACACTACAGAATCAAAGGTGTGGAAGTATAAGCCTGGCACTTGAGAAAGGAGCCCCTGGGTGCCTGCTCCCACTGGGCTGCAGAGGAAGCCTCCCCCGCTTCTCAGTTTACCATGTTGTTCAGACACTCAGAGACCATCATAGCCTTGGAATCATCCACATGATACTGGATTTTCAGGCACACAAAATGTGATAGGCTGGCAGAGGCTTCCATCCGGATTTCAAAGGAAATCACGGAAAGTCAGGGAGTGCGTGGCAGGGTCGGAACTCCTAGAAAGAGCTCTGGGAGGGCAGCGTGTCAAGAGAAGAGAGTGCCCAGGCTACAGTGGGCAACGTCCAGGAAGTTGTGGACACCAGGAACATGGCTCATGGGCTGAGGTGTCGGGGACCATACATTATGAATTGAGTCTAAAGAACATCAAGTCTGCCCTTGTCCTGCCCTATAAGCCAGACTGGATCACAGAAGCTCTCTGCTTTCTCCCAGTTATGGATGAACCCCTATGGCTGGTGACGCTGTGGCATTCACAGGACGAGAAAAGACCTACTGAGGGCATCAAGAATTTTAAAGCAACGTAGTAGCAGTAGTAAAAATCTTTGCCTGGGGAAACTACACTCTCCCTACTGGCCCTTGTTTCATGCTTGCAAAAATGCCTCATATTTTTAACTAGGCCACTGTAATCTTCATTACCGTCCCCAGAATCACTCACCACCTCTCCCCGTGCGCTGACTAATAAAAACAGTGAAAAGTATCTTTGTCTTTACCCATCCTGAGGCATTGACAACCAGGCACCCCTTTATGAATTTCTAAATTTATCTCTGTCTCTTATTTCATTCTTCATCCCTCATACAGGGATTGGGGATCTTTGTGGGGTCCCCCGTGCTGAGGAAAGCCACAGCCAGCAAGAACAGCCAGCCCAAGAGGGTGTGCATGGGCTACAGCAAGCTAGAACATAGGAGCAGGGATGCCCAGTCCCTCTGCAGGTCACACATACTACCCCCACCTCATGCCCTGGATGCCACGCACAGAGCACAGAATGCTTGCCCTGCTGGGTTTCTGTCTTGCTTTGGTCCAACCTCTCTTTGGTATTTCCTACTCTCCCCTTCTAGAATGAAAATGTTTACTCCATGCTGTTGTATCTTAGGAGTCTTTAACTTTTTAAAAAATAGGGGATCATAGATAAGTTTACATTGCTCATGAGGAAGAAGCTGGACTGCTGAGCAATGCTTAGAACTGTTAAGATGTTGAGGGCTCTTAAAGATGGACTAAATTCATTTTTCAGTATAAGGTAAACATCAGCCTTTGGGACAAAGGGTGGAATGGTCTAGTTAGATCTGCAATGTTTCCCACAGGCTCGTGTGTATGTGGCTTAAATCTCAGCTCGCGGCCCTGTCGGGAAGGAAGGAAACTTTAGGAGGTGGGGTCTAGTTGGAAGAGGAGGGTCACTGAGGGCGTGACTTTGAAGGGCATATTTTGTCCCTGGACTCTTCTGTTTCTCTGCTTCCTGGCTACTCTAGGTGAGACTATGTGTCCCCTGCTGTGACCCTTTGCCTTGCCACGGCACTGGAACCAAGGCAGCCAGTGGACCATGACTGAAACCATGACCCAAAACAAATCTTTCATCCAGTAAAGTGACTTTCCAAGTTATTTGTCAAAGCAACAGAACACTAAAATATAGCTGGTGGCCTGGGATTCCCTCTCACATAGCAAGGATTCTACCCAGCTATTTCCTGCCTTAGATCCAGGTTCTTGAATTCCATACTTTTCTTTTTTGATGGAAAAGATTTTACATTCTCCTTCTGATGGAACATGGCCTGCAGCAACTTCCCAAGAAAATAGTTAACTCATGGATAGTCTGGCTGGGTATAAAATTTGAGGCTGAGCCAGGAACAGTGGTAAAATTCTATAATCCCAGCACTCTGGGAGGCCAAGGCAGGATAATTGCAAGTTCAAGGCCAGCCTGGAACTTAGCAACTTAGTGACAACTTGTCTCAAAATAAAAATGAAAAATGGGTTGAGGATGTAACTCAGTGTGAAGGCCCTGGGTTAATCCATGTGGGAAAGAGAACAGAAGAAGAAGAAAAACTCCTGAGGCTGAAAATCACTGGCTCAACAGGTGGAGAGCATCTGACCCTGTTTCTGGCTGCCAGCACAACTTTAACAATAAATTCAGATAACATTTTTCTTTATTCTAGAAACTTCTAAAGTTTTTTTCTTTAACTATGAATTTCTGAAATTTCATGGCAATGAGCTTTGGGACTTTTCCTCCCTCTCCATTGTTTCAGAGCATTTTCATCTAGAGATTCATGTTCTTCACTTTGGGGAATGATGTCTGTTATCTTTTCTTCTGATCTATTATTTGAATATGTAGTCCCCTAGATTAACCCTTTAATTTTCTCATACACCCTTACCATTTTGTTCTACTTCCTGATAGAGTTTTTCATTAACTGTTTTTAATTTCCAACCATCTTAACCAACATAGTCTTAATTTTCCAGGACTGTTTCGGATTCCTGGTGGCTGGCATCTTGGGCTTGTTTGAAAGCAGATTATGATTTAAAAAAAAAAAAATTTTAAAGGACTCCAGGGAGATAACTCCGTAGAATAAGTGCTTCCCTAGCAAGTGCAAGGGCCTGAGTTCAATCCCCGGTTCTGAAAAAAAAAAAAAAAAGCAGATTATACTTCCTTTTTCTTTCCAAGGACAGCAATGATAATTTCTTCAAAATTTTCCTCTGCTCACTGCCTCATCTCTATTTCTTGCTGGTTGTCCTCCTCTCGTCACTTGATTTGGGCCATTCATGGGAGAGAGGTCAGACGCCCACCATTCTTGTTACGTGTTCCTGTTTCAGAATGAGGCATCAGAGCTGCAGCTGGGGCTCGAGCACACAGTGGTGAGCACCTCTGGAAGGCAGCTGAGTCTTTCAAGGACACCTGGAGGTCGGCCCCTAGGCCTTCCTCTGGGAGGACCAGGTCCCCAGCTTCCTGTCTGGGGTGAGTGTGTGCCTGGCACTGACACTCCTGACCTGGGCCAGAGAAGGAGCTGGGAGCAACCTGTTCAGAACCCAGCCTTTCACTAATCCCCCTGTAGCAGTCAGATGCTGGTGTGTGACAAACGGCCCTAAAATCTCCATGGCAACAGCAGCACGCATTTCCTGGTGCTGTCCCACCAGGCTGGGTAGATCTAGATGGGTCGCCAGATGTGCATCAGGTTTCTCTTGTTGTTTGGCACCAGCAGGCCACAACACGAGGGAGCAGCCCCAGTGGCACAGGCGCATGTGTGTGTCCTCTCTGAGGTCCCCGTGGCTGGGTCTCAAGGTGGTGGAGGCTGAGGGAGTGGTTATTTGCTAAGTGGAATGGAATCTGCCAAGGCTCCAATGTCAGTCAGGTTCCTTGCCCGGCCTTGCCCCAGAACAGGTGCCCTGGTCCCCAGATCTCTGAATTTTCTCTGTCCAGCTCGGAGACAAGAGGCTCCCTGGCTTCATTGTACAGAGGTAAGGACCAAGGGGGGCTGCAAGTGCTCCTCAAACTCCCAGCCCACCCAGCCCGCTGGTTTCACCTCCTGCATCCTGTCTATAGTGTGAGTCCCTAAGTCCCCCTGGGGTTCTTAGAGGCCACCCCGCACCCTCCCACCACTCCCAGTGGTGGCACTGAGATTGGTCTTCCTGGGCTCTGGCAATCTGTTCTCACCCTGCCATCTGTTCTCACCCTCGCATGCTATGGCTCAGGGTTTCAGGGGTCTCTTGCTTTCCTTGAAGGTGGGCGCTGCATTTCTGTTCCTTGTTCCTTGTTGCTACATCTTTACATGGCCCCTGGGACCTGAGCCTCTTCCTGCCCTGTGGTTTGAGCCTCTCAGCAGAGGCGTATTTGTCTGTCTGCCTGTCCTCCAGGCTCCATTCTCAGTGCCTCCCCTCTCTACACCTGCAATTGGTGCACGCCCTGGTGCAGAGGACCCAGGGCCCACAGGATGGGCAGAACTGGACAGCCCATGGATCCCTGTGAGCTGTGCCTTCCTCTGGGCCCTCTGCAAGCATCCCCATACCTGCCTTTCCCTCCCCAGGACTTACCCTGCTCTGGCCCTTACTCCTGAGTCCCAGATGGAGTCAGAGGGAGGATACACAGAAAGAGGCAGAGACAGAAGTTCTAGACAGAGCGCCTTCCCTGAGAGGTCGCTCCCAAGACCTGGAAGTGAGGGTAGCAGGCACGTGGGCCTCTCTGTGACAGTATTCATCTATATAAGCAGCAGCTTCAGGGCTCAGGGCTAGGGCTCAGCTGTAGAACAAACAGGCCCTGCTGCCCCAGGCTGGCAATGTAGGTAAACCAGCCCTTTTGCACTTCATTACAAACAGCAGTGAAGGCAGTCCCTCCTCAGGGGCAGAGGGGAGTGGGGTAGGTGACCGCGGAGGTGGCTAGAGTGAGTGGAGGTGGCTAGGGTGGGTGTCCTGGGAGGAGGGAGCGGCTGGAGCCAAGGTGCTGGAGTGGGTGAGGCAAGGGCTCTTTGAGGCAGCCCTGGGGGCTGTGGGACCCTTCCAGCAGGGGATTTGGGGCTGATGGCAGAGGCTGGGGTTTCTGGGCCAATGCTCTGCGGTGCCACTTGAAGGCTCAGACATGGAGCTGTTTGATCTCCTTTGGGTTCTGATATCCCTGGAGGCTCTGGGGGGAGAAACTGAGTCGAGAGCAAAGTGGACATGAGGAGGCCAGGCAGGCTACACAAGCGGTCAGAACGGTGCTCAGCCAACCTCCCTTGCCCCGGCTCTGGAGAACCTCATGTCCCTCCCCACAGTGGTGGCCTCGGCCACGGGCAGCCTGAGCAGAGGCCTGCAACGTGGTCTGGGTGCAGCTGAGCCGCGGTGCTTAAGGGATCCACCAGGAGAAGAGTGAGTCCCAAGCAACCAGGTCAGAACCTGATAGAGCCGGAGAGCGGAGTCCCACCAGCCCACAGTAGGAGTCCCAGGCCCAACCCTTGGCAGTCAGCTGGCCCACCTTGGGCTGTGAGAATAAAAGCTTTCTGTGTCTTGTTACACAACAGCACTGGATCTGTAGCTGACTATAGCAGGAGGGAACAAGGCCGGGGTGGACTTAAGGCAAAGAGAATGGCTGCTGGGCGGTATCTGTCCAGGGCCACCTTGGAAGAGGACAGTGAGGGACAGAGGGCTTCAAGAATGCCCTGCAGGGCTCTGGTCCAAGGCCTGGACCTGCTGCTGACCAACAAGGCCAGGCAGTGCAGTGGGCCTGAGCCAAGCAAAGCACTCTGGAGATGTGGGAGCTCCACTGTCCCCCCACATTGTGAGCCCCCTCAAGCCCGGGGTCTGACGCCATCTCCATAACAATCCACCGGAGGCTGGGATGATGGAAGGAACCTGCTCCCAAGCAGTTCCAGAGGCAGCACGACTCGGTGGCACCTGGGTACATGGCTATGTCTGAAGAGGACAGTCACACTGCTTGGTGGGAGAGGGACCAGACAGAGAGGGACCACAGGGAGGCCAGACAGGAGGCCACCGCTGCTGCTAGGGGACAGGTGGCAAGGCCAGGAGCCAGAGGATGTCAGGGACAGGGATGGATTTGGCCAATACTGGAAGCCAAACTGTCCAGGCTTGACCAGTGAATGTCAGAGTGAGAGACCAGGAGCCTGTGGGACCCCAACATCCCTGCCTTGGAGAAGGAATAAGGAGCAGCCAGGCTCGAACGCAATCTAAGAGGTAGCCTTTGCCTCTCCTCTCTCCTCTCCTCTCCCCTCCTCTCCCCTCCCCTCCCCCCCTTCCCCTCCCCTCCCCTCCCTTCGTCTCCTCTTCTCCAGTTCTCAAGGCTAGGTTGGGTTTCACTATCCAACCCAGGCTGGCCCTGAACCAGTGGCAATCCTCTGCCTCAGCCTCCCAAAGGCTGGGATTACTCATGTGTGCCACCACGCCAGGCTGAAGGAAGTGTTCCCGCCTGGAAGGCCCTGGGCTTCTCCCAACACAGGCCAGGAATGCTGCGTGGAGCTCCATCCCACCAGGCTGGGCTCAGGGCAGGTGCCAGGACCTGAGGCTGCGGTGAGTGAGCCTTACCGCGTAGGCAGCACCACCCAACAGCTCTTCCTGTTTCAAAACAGGCTCTTGCCAGCCTCCCTCACTGCCACTCTTTTCTGCCTGAGGGGCTCTGATCCTCAGCCCATTTGCAGAGCAGAAGTGAGGGACCCAGCCCATGTCCAGGGACAGCTGGGTGCAAAGTCATGGTAGCAAGAATAATGGGCTAAGAGTCCTAAGGCTTGGTTATCAATGCTATCAGCGACAGCAACAGATGGCCTGACCAACAATCGCATAAGCAAATGAGAGGTTTCATTTTCATTTGTTTCCATGTCAAGGCAGTCTTGGTATCAATTCAGCTGCCAACCTGGTCTCTATTTACCTTTCTACTCTGACATTCTGAGTATGTTGGTTCAAAGTGTGTCCTCATGCTTGTGGTTTCCAGCTCACAAAACGGCTGCAACAACTCTAGACATCCCATCAGCATTCCAGGCAAGGAAAGCGATGGGACAAAGGGCAGAGTCCCCTGCAACTGTCATTTTTAATGGAAGACAATCGATTTTCCCAGAAGCTGCTTCTCCTGCTGACTTCCACTCACGTCTGGTTGGCCAGAACTGAACTAACCTTCAGGTGCAGAGCCAACTGGGACAAGAGGTATTTTGACTCTTGCTAGGTACCTGGCTCCTGTGCACAAAACTAGGATTCTGCTGTCCAGTGCTGGAGGAGTAGTGGCAGAGGGTAGGAGAGTGCAGAGCCTGCCTTAGTAAGCTTGAACTCTTGCGCCGCCTGAACTTCCACCCTTCCTCTACAAAGCGGGGCAACAGCGAAAGACTTCGCAGAGGAGTAGCTCTTGCCATAAAAGCAAGGACTGTCTCTCCCCAGGCAGGCTCCGCCCACTTTCAGAATGCAGCAAAGTGGGGAGGGGGTGGCACGTGCAACGGCCCAGGGGTGACTTCCGGAACAGAGGGTCCAAGTGCAGTGGTGGAGGGTCCCATTTGCAAGGAGGCTGAACATGACCAGGCCTCCAGGGCCTCCTGGAATCTACCCCCTTTCCCTGCAAGGAGAAAGCCCCTTCCAGAACCTCTGACTCTGGCAGTGTGGAGGAGGCACTTCAGGGCTTCCAGTATAGGCCTGCAAGGGCCTGGGCCCACTGTGAGGATTTTGTTTCATTTTATTTTATTTTTAGGTATTTGGTACTGGGTCTCACTCCGCAACTCAAACTTGTAGTGATCTTCCTGTTTGCAGCCTACCCAGCGCTGGGACTGCAGGCATGCGCCACCATGTCCAGTCTCTGTGGCCTGTTCAGCACGCCAGGGGGTATGGTCAACATAGTATATGATACCGGGATCAAACCCCAGTCCCTGCACTTGCTTAGGCAGGCACTTAGACCACTGAGCTGTCTCACCCACCCTTGGGAGGCTTTAAATATTTGTTTCAGAGGAAAAGTGACCCTAAAATCATACAGACTTTGCACAGAAACTCAGGGGAAAAGAGGGGTTTCCCTGCCCTCTGAGTCGCTCTGGAGTGGCTTCCTGGGAATGAGGGAGCTGGGGGAGTCCTGCCTGGGGACCTGGGACAGTGTGGGTACCCAGAGGTCAAGGACAGCAGAGCTTCTGTGGGCTGGAGGTGGGGCTTCTGGGCTGCCTGGGTGGGGGCTTTCTCGTCTCATAGCTCCTCTGGAGTGCAAGACCCTGGAGAGAGGACAATTCAGGTGGCCCCAGATCCCTGGCAGCTAGAACAGCGCCTGGCACAGAGGGAGTTGCTGGGAGATATGTTGGATGGATGGACAGACAGACGGACAGATGGTTAGATGGATGGAAAGTTTGGGGGAAATGGTGACTGCTCTCAAGGGGGGAAGCATGGCCTGTGTCTCTTTGCCAGCAAGTTGTAAGGTGGGGACTTCTGCCCTCCTACTCAGAATCATCCCTGAGCTCAGGGCCCTGCTGGGACCACCACTCCCTGCGCTGATGGGAGGGGCTCTGTCCTGAGCCTCCATCCTGGCTTCACCCCAGCACAGCACATCAGCCAAGCCCAGCCAACCAGAGGCAGCACCCTTCTGGCAAATATAATTGGTTGAAGGGAGTGGAAAACTTAGGCCAGTCCAATCAGAGTAGACTTTCCTTAGAAGTTGGAGGCAGATGCGTTACTCGCTTTCTTTGGCTGAGTCTGAACCTGCAAGAACGGCGACATTATCTGCTTGAAACTGAACTAACAGAACAAAGAGATACAGAGACAAGCCTCACAGTATCACTGGGACATCCTGGATCAAGCCACACCAGAAGTCACAGGAGTTCTAAACTTGAATCATTAAATTTATTTTCCATTTAAGCAGGATGAATTAGCTTTTCTATCTGCAATAGCAAGAGTCCTGCCTGACAGGGTACGAAAGTCCTAAGACTCTTCCAGAAACATACACTCAGAACCCTGCCAGAAGAGGGAAAAGTCTTGCACAATGGTCAGGGTTTACACTCTTGAATAGCATGGCAGATACCCACAGCGGTTTAGAGAAATTGATTTATGTCATCCCAACAAAGGAAAACTATGACCAGAGCACACATCCAACACATGCATCTTGACAGCTTGAAGGAGGACTTTCAGACAACCCCAGAGGATGAGCCCTGTCCCTGGAGATATTCAGTGGCCCCCCAGAGGTATACGGCGGTGCTCCAAGTTCTCAGAGGAGGGTCAGATGGCAAGTGGGGTGGGAGAGAGTGGGTGCAGGCTGCCTTGTGACACAGGTGCTTACTGGGCTATGGGGCCCCTTCCGTCCCCGGGAGGGCAGGAGTATGGAGGGAAGAGGCAGCCCCTGCAAAGTCCCCCCGCTGCTGGCCCCTGGGGCTTCCAGCGTGGAAACATTAGCCAAGCTCTGCAGCCAGCTAGAAACACCACAAGGAGGGGACGCCAGGGCCAGCCGAGGTGCCTTTGGGGGCCTGGAGGGTCAGACCATTCATTGGGTGGGAGGGAGAGCCGGGTGCAACCTGGAAGGGAGATAGGCAGGAGGTGAGATTCTGAACACAAGGTGAGCTCTCCTGGGCCTGGCTCCTGCCCTTCCTGCCCTCCATACCCTCCTCCCCAGCCTCCTGGCTCCCTCCCAAGAGGCCCTGAAGGCCAGCCCCACCACCACTGGCACCCACTCACCCCTTCTGCCCCACCCCACCTGCCAGGGGTGTCCTGGGACTCTCACTCCTCCTCCCCACCAGCCACAGCTGGAAGGGGCTGAGTGGGGTCAGTGCCCCAGGGCCCTGCTCTGGTTCCTGAGCCTTCTGGAAAGGGTTCCATGAGGCGGTTGATGGGGGCGCCTGGGGAAACAGGCTCTCTTGGCATTTGGCCTGAATGTCATCCTCACAGCAGATGCTCTTCCAGCCAGAATAGGCTGCCGTGCATGTTCGATGAGTTGAGCTGGGGGAGTCACAGGAGCTGGGGAGGGACGCTCACCTAGAGAAGGCTGCAGGGACGCTTCTGTGGCCGTGTGGGCTGAGGGCACAGGACAGCACGGATGGCCTCGTCAAAGACTGTCTTCAGGCCTCTCTGGGTGAGAGCTGAGCACTCGAGGTACTTCACAGAGTCTGGGACAGAAGGGGAGAAGTGAGACCTGCGTGGGGGCAGCTCTGGCAGACACCCCAAGCCAGAGTCCCCAGCCTGGTTCCAGCCCCAAGAAGGCCTCCTGGGAACTGTGTTACCCTGAGCAGGGAAGCTGCCTCTTGGGGCCTCTGTTTCCCTGGCCTGCAGTAGGCTCCTGGGTCCCAGGGGAGGCAACCCCACACACACCAGCAGGTGTCATTCTCAGACCCAGGAGCCCCTGGGCAGTGGGAGGCAGGCCAGACTGGAGCGTCCCTGAACAAATCCCTTGGCCTCTCATTTCTTCTAGAAACAGCATGTGGCTTCCCAAGACTGAGCAGCCCTCAAGGTCACCAGAACCCCAGCACCACCTGGCTGTCTCTTAACCTCACCCCTATTTTACAGAGGAGGAAACTGAGGCCACAGAAGCTGTGGGACTTGATCAATATCAGCTGCTGGAGATTTCCCCACCCAGGTACCCAGGGCCCCTTGGCAAGGACATGGGGACAGAACGGACCCAGACAGTGAGAAGAGCAGATGGTCCCCACCCTGGGAACACTGCGCCTTGGCCTTCAGGTCAGAGCCCATGTGGCCTCCGTTCGCTGCAACCTGAACACCATGGAAGAGTAACCAGAGGAAGGAAGAGGAGGAGACCTTGCACCACCTTCCCCACAGATGGGCCAGTATCTTTGTGGGCAGAGAAAAGGGGACTGACGCTGGTCAGCACCTGGCTGTTGAAAAAATCCTGTGATTCCTCAAGTCTGAAGGGGAAACCGCTGGGAAAGACACGGCCAAGAGGCTCTCAGCTGGGAGGAAGGCCTGGGGCTGCAGGGGGAACCCGCAGAGGGCGAGGAGGAAGAAGGGCTGGGGGTGGGGGCAAGAATGCAAGGAGATAACCTGGTGGCAGAAGCCGTAATCCCAGCACTAAGAAGGCTGAGGCAGGTGAAGGACGTGGGCCTGGGCTACATAGTGAGTTCCAGGTCAGCCTGAACTACATAGCGAGGCCTTGTCTCAAAAAACAAAAACCCGCTTCTGCGAAGAGAACACCGCAGACGGGTATGAGGCAGGGGACCCAGGGTTTAAACCCAGGCGAGGCCCCTGGGGCTGAAGGAGGCTGCTTGCTGTGGTTTGTCTTCCGGTGAGCAGTGAGCGAGGGGCCCCTCCCGCTTCCGGGAGAAGGGTGGGGGAGGGGGAGTTGGGCTCAAGCGCAGCAGGGAGGGAGGTGGAGCTGGTCAGGGTGGCTGGGCTCTGACCAGGACAGGGACTGGGCCTCAGGCCTGAGAAGTCCCCACCCCAGCCTGCAATATGCCGTCCTTCTTTCACATAGTGAAGGGGCCACCTCCTGCAGGGTGACCTTAGGAAGTCATGAACTACCCTGCCCAGGGTCTGCCTGCAGGCAAAGGAGCTGGGGAACCCCAGAGCGCCTCCTCCAGGAAGCCCTCCCAGAAAACTGAGTAGGCTCCGCTGGCCACCCTCAGGAAACGAGTCTGTCTCAACAGACCACACCCTCTCATCTTAGAGCCCAGCAAGGGAGACCACTCCTTGTTAACAGTGCTTCGGTGCAGTGTTTCCCCGGGTGCCTGCATGTTAATTCTCTTAATTTTCCGCAGCACCCACAGAAGCACGAACCCTTACTGTAGCCATATCTTACTAAAGCACAGAGTCTGGGGAATGAGGCCAGGGTCACACGGCCAGTGCCCCGCCCAACAGCCACGCTATGCTGGGATTCGCCCCGCCCCCAGCTCCCGCCTTGCACCGGCCCCCTACCGATCTCCTTGGCCAATGCCAGGCCCTGCGGGTAGGTGATGGGTGCCAACTTCTTCTCCTTCAGCTTCTCAATGGTCTCCTTGTCGTCCCGCAGGTCCAGCTTGGTGCCCACCAGGATGATGGGCGTGCTGGGGCAGTGGTGCCGCACCTCGGGGTACCACTGGGCAAGCAGCGGCACAGAGGGCACCACAAAGAGGCAGTGAGCAGGCGGGAGGGGACAGGGGCACGCAGGAGCCCAGCATGTGGTCACAGCACAAGAGCAGGTGGAGATAAGATGTGGGCACGGGGTGACACGAAGATAAGACACGGGCACAAAGAGACAGGGTCACAGGAAACAAGTGAAGAGGAAGTCCACCCTCCCAGCCCACTCAGGAGCCTCCTCAGCACCAGGACTGCCCCCATGGTGGCCTCTGCTGTCCTAGGAGGGCTCACACTGCCTGTCCCTGCCCCTACCCCAGGCACCTGCCCGTCATGGCTCTGTCTGCCCAGCTCACCTTGGCGCGGACATTCTCGTAAGAGGCGGGGCTGACGAGGGAGAAGCAGATGAGGAAGACGTCCTGGGGACAGAGCAGGCCAGGGTCACCCTGAAGCTCTAGTGGGCCAGTGTGCAGGGGGGAGGGGCTCTGAGGGGCTCCGCCTTCAGCTGCTCTGTCACTGGCCAGGCCAGGGCCTCTTCCGGAGCCTCCCACCCGCCCCCCAATTCCTGCAGTGTCCCTTCTGCTGACAAATGGGCTCACACAGGCTAGGAGCTTGCCAGGAGCACCTCACAATAGGACTCAGGAACACAGGACCCATTTCAACAGTGCTCTGGGCTCCTACGGCCCCAGCCCTCTCTTGCCCACCAAGAGGGAGAGCCAGGACCCCCTGGGTTTGGCAGCCTCAGGACCACTTGTAGGATTACATCCGGGTGCCCTGCCAAAACCGAGAGACAGAGCTAGGAAGGTGGACCCAGTGACACCAGAAGACAGGATCAAGAACCCAGCAGGGACCCCGGTTCTGCCTGGGCTGACTCTGACAGCTGGGTCTCAAGGGGTGAGCAGGTTAATCAAGCCACCCTGGCTCCAAGGTGGGGGACACAGAAAGAGCAGGGGCACAAGGGCCAGGACCCCAGGGCGGGATGAGGGGGCAGCGCACCGTCTGTGGGTAGGAGAGCGGTCGTAGGCGGTCATAGTCCTCCTGGCCAGCCGTGTCCCACAGCCCCAGGTTCACGGGCTTGCTGTCCACCATCACATTGGCTGAATAGTTGTCAAACCTATGGAGCATGAGTGAGACAGAGAACACGGTCAGCCTCACGGCTCAGAGCCTGAGACTTCTAGCCCAGCCCTGAGCTGTCCCACGCAGGACTGAGACCCAGAGAGGGGCTGCAGCTGGGCCCAGGTCACAGAGCTGATGCCTTCTGTAGTTTTTCATTATTGGTTCATCCTATTGAAATTTTTTTTCAGTGGGAGGAAAACATTAGCTGTTGATCACTTTTCTGCCTTCCATTGTCCTAAGGAGGAGAGACCAATCAAGGCTGAACATTGTTCCTGCCAAGAACTCTCCCCACCCACCTAGCCACCAAGGTGGTCATTCCCTATTTGTTGAATGAATGCTTGTCACTGTTTTAGGCCAAACTCTCCAGGAACAAGTTCTGAAAGGAGGAGGAGGAGGTGTAAGGGAGAGGGGTGTGTGAGAGGGAGCCCCGCAAGCCACAAGGAACAGTGGCCGAGAGAGGACAGGCTAGTGAGCTCTGTCCTGTAGGGTCTTCCCAGAGAGGGCAGGTCACAAGGACAGCCATCCACCACCTCCCTTCTCCAGGAGGCAGAGAGTCACCCTGAATGACACAGAAAGCCACTGTCATGAACCCATGGAAAAGCTGACTGGGCCTTCAGAGTCCACAGGAGGCTGAAGTGTGTCGGGACCAGGGACAAAGAGGACTGGATAAGAGAGGCCTTGGACCAGAGAGGTCCTATGACATGTGCAAGGCCACCCAGCCAATGAGAGACCCAACTAGGTAAGAAACCTGTCTGACCCCACATCCAGAGTGCCCACAGGGCCCAACTGTGCCCCTCCCCCCAAAGCCCCGCCCTCTGACCTCCTTGCTGTCCAGGCCCTCTCACCCCTTTCTACTCTTGTCTCCTATTCATGCTTCAAAACCCTGATGGGCAACAGTCCCTCTGAGGGACTTCCTGTCCCCACTCAGAAAGAGCTCTGGGTCCTTTCCTTGGGTGACCACTTTGCTTTGGCCTTGACCTTGAGTGGTGTTCCGTGTGTGTGTGTGTGTGTGTGTGTGTGTGTGTGTGTCCCTATGGTCTGGGCTTGTACCTGCTTCACCTCCTCCTTCTTGGGCCCAGTGCCCAGAGTGCAGGTGGGATAGGAGTTGACAAACTGAACTGAAACTCTCCGGAAGCCACTTTTGCCACGAATGCAGCCCAGCTAGACTGCGGAAGCCCCAATGCTTCAGAGGAAACCAAACGCCCCGCTCCCGACAGAAGCCCATCCTGGCGGTGGGCACCCCACATCTTGGGATGGGTGGATCTCAGAGTGAGTGCCCTCACGCTGAGTACTGGCTGGCATTTGTAATACACACAGCTGGTTCAGTCCTGCACTTGGTCCTGGTTACCTCTCAATTCTTCCCTGGGCCCCCGGGGCCTGGAAACTCCTCTACTCGTGGCCTCTCACTCCCCACGTGCCTTCCCTTGCCCCACTTCCTCCCCATGGCAGCAGAGCTGACTCGCGCTCACCCCAGAGCCCATCCTGCACCCCTCCAGGCAAGGGCCACCCCGCCCAGCCAGCACTCCCTGCTGGTCAGTGTCTTCTGAAGCGCACACTGGGATGGGCTTGCTCTTCTCTGTACCCTAAGGCCAGCGAGAGGCCCAGCACATAGTAGGTCTGCTGCACACCTACTCTGGAGCCCCCCACACTGCAGGGGTTTCAGGAAAAGGCACTATCCAGAAAGTCACAGCCAAACTTACTGGGAAAACAAGTCTTTTAGGGTCCAAGCAAAAACGTGTCCAACACGTTTAGGACAAGGCAGGAGGCCAGGACAACCTCCTCCTATGACTTCCAACCTGAAATTCTAGCTCTAGAGCCTCTCAAGATTCCTCCAGCCACAGGCGTCTCTGTCCTCTGGGTCGCCCCAGGGTGGCAGGGCAGTGGCATTGGTGAAAGGGCTGGGAGTTTTGTTTTGTTTTGTTTTTGTTTGTTTGTTGTTGGGTTTTTTTTTTGTGGAACTGGGGATTGAACTTAGGCCCTTGTGCTTGTCAGGGAAGCGCTTTTTCCACTGTGCCATCTCCCTGGCCCCTGGATTAGGGGCTTTGATGACACCAAGTACCAACTCCAGGACCAGGCGAGGTGAGGGGCCTCTGCATTAGGTCTTGAAATCCTCCAGGAATTCAAGACAAAAAGACCCTAAATAACCCTCATTACCCAAATAAAAAACCGAGGCCCCAGGAGTTCACATGACATTTCCAAGCCAGCGCAGGAGCTGGGCCTCAAGACCTGCTCGTTCTAAGATTCACATTAGGGAACAGACAGGAGAACTGCAGGTGGGTTCAGCCGGGGACGGTGCCCAAGGACGGCCGCCGGAGCTTGGGAAGGACAGTTCCCTGAGAAGCTGCGTGCCAGCTGTGACTCAGGATGAGTGACCTGGCCCCTCTGAGCCTGACTCACATCCCTGGGGAGATGGGGGACTTGTCTCTCGGCCATTCCCACTGGGAAATGTGAGAAACTGGGCGATCTCATTTTTAGTGTCCCCAAATGGCCCCTGCTGAGCACCTCACTAGAAGGCCAGTTTGCAGGACCTGGGGGCCAGCTACGGGGATGATGTACCACTCCTGGGGTCCCTCCGGCTTCTGGGGCCCACAGGGGAACCCTAGAGGCCACCATGTTCCAGATGAAGACACTGGGCCTGCAGGCAGGAAGGGACTTGCCCAAGAGACCCAGCCACTTGGTGGCGGTTGGCAGATCTTGTTGCCCAACTAAGCGAGCACAAAGCACAGTTAGAACTGGTGGGGTCTCAGGGAGGCCTGGCTCAGGCTGAGGCCCAGCCCTGACCCTGAATGGAGCGGAGGAGGGGCAGGTAAGAGGAGGTGCTGCACCCTGGTGTCACTTGGCTTTGCTTCGCTCTTCCTCCAAGGAGCAGCTTGGTGCACACAGAGCATGCGTGGATGGCAATGTGGGAACGAGGGAGGGCTGATCGGCCAGGCAGGGGCTTAGGACACTGTAAGGATTCGGGTCTGGGAGCCCACATGTCACACACCCAGGGAGTGTTTTGCCAGTGCCCTAAAGGGAGGGTCAGAAAGGAAGGTGAAAATGAAACACCTATAGGAATGGTGAGTGTTCCTGCTACAGAGCGTGCCCAGCAGCCTGCCCAGCGGTGCCGGCACTGTGAGCACCAGCAATTCCAGTACCCTGTTCTACAATAGACAGTGCAGGAGACAAAGGCCTTGTCCCTGCAGAACCCACACCAGTGGGGTGCAGCCCAGGAACAGAGACATCAAGTCTGATCCTGACGGCTAGGGAGAAATAAAGGCAGCGCAGTGGGACAGAGGTAAGGGGCTGCTTTAGACGGGGTCTGGGAGCCACATCCAAGCAGCAAACTGGGTGCCAGGAAAGGAGCGATTCAATTCAGGCATCAGAGGTTGGCGTGCGGGGGCATCGGGGAGGAAGCCCAGCATCTGGAGTCGGTGGAGGGGAGTGGTAGATGACAGGGGTGGGGACAGTGGGTTGGGCTTCAGCCCTTTGAACACTGGGACAGAAGGTACATCCTAAGTGTGAAGGGGCTGGGTGTGGTGGCACGCTCCTGTAGTCGCACCACTCTGGGAGACTGAAACAGGAGGATCACAAGTTTAAGCCCAGCCTGGGTAATTTAGTGACTTAGTGAAAACTTGTCTCAAAATACATCTTTTTTTTTCTTTATTTTTTTAAATTTTTTTCTAATCGGGGGCCTGGCCCTAGCTCAGGCCTTTAAGTGGCTGCTTCCACAAAGCTGTCAGCCTCAGGTTGCTGGAGTTCGAACCTCACACCTCTCCCGCTGGCCAAAAGTGCCCTGAAGGCATTCGAGCAAAAAAAAAAAATGTCTAATCATTTATTTATTTATCTATTTATGTTACAGGGTCTCACTATGGAGTTCAGATTCCTACTGATCCTCCTGTCTCAGCCTCCCCTACTCTGGGATTACAGACATGCACTACCACGCCTGATTTCAGGACCACACATGGCATGAGGTACCAGGGATCAAACCTGGGTCCATGCACTTGCCAGGCAGACGTTTTGACTGTCGCGCTATTGCCCAGCCCTTTGTTCTTTAAAAAGTAGTTCAGTGCAAAGCCCTGGGTTCAATCCCCAGTACCACCACAAAAGAAAGGAAGAAAGGAAAGAGGGGAGGAATGAAAGAAGAAAGGAAGGAAAACAGAAAAATATGAAGGGCTCAGGGAGGGCTTCCCAGCAAGATGCAGCTCTAACGCTCCCCTTTAAAAGCTCTCCAGGCTTCACTCTGAGCGTGAAGGACAGAGGTGACAAGGGAGATGTTCTATGTCACACCACCCAAAGGCAAGGTGTTCCTGCCCTCCCATGGGTCTGGAACCATCTCCACAGTAGGTGTCAGCACTGTGAAAATGTGCAGCAGACTCAAGGGACCCCACTGGTTCCACTACTGGGTCAACAGCGTAAATCAGCAGGCTGTGAATGCTGCAGCCTCAGGGTGGAGGGAATTTCTGCCGCAGTGTTGCAACCCAAGCCTCAGCATCCCTGCAGTAGAAGGCAGCAGGCAGGCTGAATCCCCTCTGAAGGAATGCAGAGAGGTGATAAAAACAACCTGGGGGGTGGGGGGGTGGTGGAAATGCTCCACAGACCTCCGCGCCTGATTGGCTGGGCTACAGTGCATCCCACCCACCAGGGAAGGTGCCTGCACATTGGCTGTTAGACCCCTGCCCCTGGCTATAAGCTCAAGAGCTCGGGGTGGCAGATTTTTCCCTCCCTGTAGCCTGAGTAGTCTGGGGCCAAGCGACTTGGTGGTGGGAGACAAATGTTGCTACGTACAGAGGTCCCGGCACAAAGTAAAAGCGCTCAGCCCTTCTTTAGAACTGCTTGAGAAAAGCGCAAAGGATAACAGACAAAACCAGGTGCAGCACCCTTCTGAGCAGCCGTGCTTTGCATCTAAGCAGTGGCGCCCAAGGCACTAGCCCGAGGGTGCTCTGACCCAATTCCACTGAGTCCAGGCCAAGTCGGCCCACTGTGAGCCACCAGGCACCCGACACTCCTCCCCATACCCCAGTCCAGGTTGTTGGGAGCACATGGCCTCTGCCGGCCCCTTCCAGAGGCCCCAGTCTTCCAGCTCCATGCAAGAGAGGAGGGGGCTGGGCCATGCTGGGATCTCCCAGCCCTGCCCCTGCCTCTCATAAGGAGGGAAACTGAGGCTTAGAGACTAGAAAGGGAAAATAATAGGTCCAAGATCAGCAAATGAGTTCCCCAACCCAAAAGAACAGGCAGAGGCAGAATGGGACCTCAGCCAGCCTCCAGAGACTCAGGGACATGGGTGGTGACAGCACACTCCTGGGGACAGTGGTTCCCACAGGTTCCACCTTCCCAGTTCTGCACCCACCTCCCTGCCCAGTTTAGAGCCAGCCCTGCCTTGGCACTCAGGGGAGCCTGGGAAATGGTGACAGGCAGCCATCTAGACCCCCGTTGCCTTCATCATACAAGCACAAGTGTGCAGAAGGGCCCCCTGCAGCCTCAGGACCAGTTGGAGAAATCTGGATCGTCTGAAGAAAGCAACTCGCCATCCTCCTTGGGGGTGGGCCAGGTGCCGCAAGGGGGCCCAGGCTATCAGCAGAGCATGCTATGCCCACACTACAGGGACCCAAGAGGCTTAGGGTGGCTCTGGGTTTGGCACTAAGATCCTAGGGGATCCTCAGCATCTCAAGGGGCAGTCTGCCTCTCTCACTCTTTCCCAAAGGGTCTGAGTATTCCTTTTTTTTTGGTCGGAATCAGGGATTGAACTCAGGCCTTTGCGCTTGCCAGGGAAGCGCTTATTCCACTGAGCCATCTCCCCGGCCCCATCCCAAAGGGTCTGGATCCTGCTCTTGAAAAGGATGGCCCACTACAACCACCAAATGAGGGCCCCAGGTGGCTTCCTGTGGCCCTAGGGCACATCCCCTGTAGCTGTGGTGGGACACAGCTTTCCCATGTCCTGGTATCACAACACCCAGGATCAACTTAGACCACACTGGTACGACTCGGTGCAAAGGACCAATAGATGGTCCTCCTGGGGCCCCCTGTGCTGCCTGGTTCAGGTCACCCTGAAACACAGGACTGCGAATGCGACCACACACCTATGATCCCACGAGTCAGACGCTGTGCCAAGACCACACAGAGGTCCCTGTGGAACCAGGCCACAGGACAGATTGTGTGAGGTAGTCCGGCAGGAGCATGGGACACCTCTGGGGTAAATGAGAACAGCTCCCTGGAAGGAGGGCCCTAGGGCTGGGCTGAAGCTTCCACACACATGGGCGGGGAGAAGAGCAAAGGCCCTGGGGTGAAGGCACCCGGGGAGCACAGGCAACAGGAAGAAGAGCAACACAGGCGCTTCTCCTCTGCCCCTTCCTCCTCCTCCCCTCCCATCAGCTTCTCCACTCAGCCCCTCCTCCACCTCCTGCTCCTGCTGGGCTGGCCAGCCTCTCCTCTCATCTCTCCTGTGAGACCAGCCTGATGATCACTACTTATCTCCCACCCTGTCCACATTGTCCCACCCTGTCCCTGTCCCATCCTCCTGCCTCCCTGGCAGCCTCTTCAGGCAGCTCCAGCACCCCCGCCCCCTGAGTCCCACCTGGACCCGCCCTTGAAGCACTCACACGGTGGGGATGTACTCTCCGGGGAAGGCGTTGGTGGTATAGCTGATGAGGAGGCAGGTCTTGCCCACAGCTCTGAAAGACAGGAAGCCAGAGAGGACATGGTCGAGGGCTCTGCCTGAGTCCCTGTCTGGTGCTCCAGGGACCCAGCAACTGCCAGGCGCAGGCCTCTGGGTTCAGGACCCCACCTGGGATGCCAAAAACTCTGCTCAAAAGGACAGAACTAGCAAGGAGAGCACAGCAGGCCTGGGTTTCCGACCCAGCTCTGCTGTCACCCTCCAAGGGCTGCAAAGTCCACCCCCTCCCAGGGGCCTGGCCTTGGAAGTCACCTTACTGCCCTGTGCCTCAGTTTCCCCACCTAGAAAGCAACAAGGAGTCCATCCTTCTAGGAGTGTGTAGGACATGACTCATGAGCATGCTGAGCCAACGCCTGGCACCGTCATGGCCACCAGTGAGTCAGGACAGCCTAGCCCCTCTTCCTGCCACCACACCATGGGGTACAATAGGTAGGAGCAGAGTCAGAGAGACTGGGGTTTGAATCCTGTGAGGTCTTAGGCCAATTAGTAACCCTCTCTGAGCTTCCACCTCCCACCTGTATAAAGGGACATGATCTTCGGGTTGGTGGGGGATAAAGGGGACAAGGTGGAGCCTGGTGCCTGGCATTTAGTGACAACTAAGTGGTCACGGCCACTACACCCCTGGCCTGCCAGATGAGGGTGAGCATGTAGCTCCTTGGGTAGCGGAGTGCCAAGGGGGCAGCTCTGGGCCTCCCCAGCTTGGCTGGGTTTTGTCACTTCCTGTTTCACATCGACTTCTCACCCTCTCTCCAGTTCGGCTCTCCTTCCCCAGGGGCTAACACCAAGTAACTTTGAATGATGGGATGTTGTTAACCTTGACTTCTTCTGCGCCTCCCCCATCAGGCACAAAGCAGAAGTGTGCAGGGCAGGCTGGGGCAGGTGGAGGGCAGATAGGGCAGATAACGGGCAGCTGGCTGTGCCCCCACTGAGCCCGATCCCAGCCCAAGTCTGGCCCCGGGGGACTCAGGCCTGGAGAGGTCCAAGTGTCTCTAAGCTGCAGGCTCCAGCTGTGCAGCATGGGCCAGCTGGACCACACCAGGTTGAACTTGGGGGGCCCCCAGGAGGCATGGCTGCCTGGTCCCTAACATGCACTGGCTGGCGTGGGAGACTGACACACTGACTCATCACCCTACAGGTGAGGAAACTGAGGTGCGGGGGAATGACTGCTGAAAGACCCTTGGCCCAGGCTGCCCCTGCTGGCCCCAACCGCCCTGCCCTCCTCCTTCCTGACTCTGCCTCTGATTCTCCCCCACACCCTCCCCAACCGTCAGGCTGGAGGAGGGGCACAAGCACACACAACCTACTCCGCTTGTCCCTGTTACCCACCACAGCCCCAAGGACCTCCGTCTCTTCCCAGATGGCCTGGCTGGGACTTAGAATTGTGCTGTGACCTGTGACCTGCCCAAGGCTCCTGCTATAGCAAGCCAGGGACCACAGCCCAGGTCATCCGGGCTGTTGGTCCCCGCCTGGCCCCACATCCACAGAACTGCAGACCGAACTAGACACCTGGCTCTCAGGGTGCAGCCGCGGGCCCCGAGCATCACTGCCCTCCAGGGTGGGATGGGCGTGAAGAATGAGGCTGCACTCCAGGTGCTCCCTCTGGGCCCTGGGAGAAGGAAGCAACTCTTCCCAGCAGCCCCCAGGACTCCTCCACCTGCCCATCTGCCAGGATGCAGGGCGGAAGAGGCGGAAAGGTCTCAGGTGGTACCTACCCATCTCCCACCACCACACACTTGATGGCCTGCATCGTGTCCGGGGCCTGGGGTGTGGTGACAGCTCAGGGCCTGAAGCAGTGTGCCTGCGGGCGCCAGGGGCGTGGAGAGCTGGCGAGGTGGCCCAGAGGAGAGGAGGAGAAGCAGCTGAGGGACAGAAGGCAGGAGGAAGCGGAAGGGGAACTCACCAGGCTGCAGCCCTCGCCTGCAGAGGGCGGAGCCTGCTGTTGGGCAAGGGAGGGGGCCTCAGGTGCTGGCCCCACCTCCCCACCCCAAGGCACCTGCCCTGGGGCCCTAGCAGGAGCCAAGGCACCCTCCAGACTGGGAGACCCACTTCCTCTCTCAGGGGTGTGGCCAAGGTTGCTCCCCTAGAACCTGGGGCTTCCCCAAGACCAGTCTACCTCAGGCGTAAGTGTGAGCATTTCAAGGAGGCCTGCTGGCACCAGGCACAGGAACAGGCAGAGGCCTCGCCCTAGAGAGGCAGGATGGCTGCACAGGTGCCTGTAGATGAGCTAGGAAGTGACTAGAACCACGGAGGAACTGCAGGAAGGACCTCTGTGTCACCAAGGGGAAGAGCTGGGGACTTGAAGGTTGGCATCACTCAAGCTGGCACTTGAACATGGTGTCTAAGCCAGGGCACTGGGGTGAGCATCACCTGGGTGCACATGGAGGTGACCCCAGCAGGGGCATGAGTGGGAGGTTAGAGATGGAGGTGAGGCAGGAAGGGGCGGTGGTGCAACCAATGGAGAATGCAAAGGCGGCAGAGGAGCAGAGTGTACCCTTCAGGCTGCCCTGTGACCCTGGGACTGGTACCTCAGCCCATTTCACAGATGCAGAGCAGAGAAGCTGAGAGATCATCTGAGTGCTAGGACCACACAGGCAATTCTGAGCCCCCTGGCCCCAGGTACTGCTGCGGAGGGGCGAAGGCTAAGGCTGCAGCTTGGTGGCAGGGCTCAGGTGGCATGTGGTCTGCTTGGCCACAGGGACTTCCAGGAGGGAGGCTCAGAAAATTGCTGGCTCCAGCTGGCTCTAAGTTCCCTGCTGATGGCCCTTGCCCAGCCCTTGCACCTCACCAGATGGGGTTACTCACCCTGGACCTGTCACCCTCAGGAAAAGCTGGGGCTGGGCCCAGATGTCAGCCTGCCCATTTTCTACTGGACCCCAACACTGCCCAGGGTCCATGTAAAGGAAGGAGTTGGAACGCATTGAGGTGGCGCCGGTCCTGAACCCGGGATCTGAGAAGGAGCAAGCAGGAGGCTGAACCTGAGCTATCCAGATTCTCACAGGGTTCACCTCTGAGCTTTGACAAGTGCCCTACCTATGTCATTGACACAGATCTGGGATGGGCCTGGGGGGAGGACAGAGGTGGACACTCAGGCTCTTCATGATGTTCTGCAAAGCTAAACTTCCAAGACACACGCTTTGTCACAGGGGCAGAGCATGTGCTTAGCATCCTCAACTTTTTTTTTTTTTTTGGTGGAACCAGGGATTGAACTCAGGCCCTTGCACTTGCCAGGCAAGTGCTTATTCTACTGAACCATCTCCCTGGCCCCCATCCTCGACTTTTTAAAAAGGCAAAGAGCACTGGACCCCCTGAGACGACCCAGCCAATGCATGTGGCTTGGAAAGCAGTCTGTGTACTGGGTTTCACCCCACACTCCCCCACCCACCCACCCAAAGCAGACCTTCTTCCCTGCACAGTGCACAACCTGCTCAACTGTCCATGGACCTGCAGCCCGAGCCTTGCACCTGCTGTTCACTTCAGGAAAGCTACCTCTCCAGCACAGTGCACACCAAAGATGTCCCTGGCCGGCAGCCGCCGACTTGCTGGTTCACTTGGAGGGCGTTCACGAACCGCCTGAGTACCTCGCTCTGGACATGGAACATTAGAAAGCCAGCCCTGAACAGCACAGCGTGATACGGGTATGCTGGAGCCACTGTCTTGGAATGTCCCCAACCTGCAGCTATCAGGGGCTATGCAAGCGGGTATGGGGATACCTGTGACAAGACAGCAAGATCAGGAGGGAGGAAGATGACAGCCACAGGGCCAGGGGGCAGAGCTTCCAGGGGGAGCGTCCCCCTCTTCCTCTTCCTGCAGAGGAGGCCGAGGCACACAGTGGATGCACTCCTCTCCCTGGAGGTCTGGGTCTGCCTGCCAGGGTTCTCCTAGCATGGATGGGATGGTGGGGCCCAGGCCACTTGACAAGGTCAGGCTGCAGCAGCCTCGATGTCCACCGCCGCCAAGAGGGGGCGCATGCCCAGCCTGCATCCCTGCTCCGTCCCTCCCCCTCTTCCTTCTCCTCCCTCTTCCCCTCCAGTTCTCCCTTCCCCCCCTCCTCCCTTTACCTTCCCCTCCTTCCCCTCCACCACCCACACCGACCCTCACAGGAGGTCACCCTGCAGGTCTAGAGCTTCTCAGGAGTTGAGTCCGCACGCGCCCCTGCGAGCTCCTCGGCCTGTGACACTAGGGGTGGCATCGTGGCCCAGAGAGCAGGGCCCCTGCTCCTGCCTGCATCCCTGGCTCGTGCCCTCCTCTTCTGACCACGCTTTACAAACTCAGTGAATGCAGAGCCCCAAGGCCTAGAGGGTCTCAAGGCCTCCTGTCCCCAATCCCACCCTCACACCTCCTGCTTCACTGCCCATGTGGCAACTTCCCTGTTCCCACTCACATACTGCCAACGACAGGAGCGCATCCCTGGCCACTGCAGCCTGTTAGAAACCCATTCTTCATTTTCAACTCAGATTGACCTGACTAGACTGTCCCTACAGAGGTGGCAGTTCTTGTCCTGGGGCCACTCAGCATCACGCAGCCCTCTTCTCTCCACATGGGCCTTGGGATTTTGGAGGCACTATCCTCACCCCAGAGAGTGCTGGGAAATGTTCAGCTTTCAGTTCTAATTAAGTGATTTTTTTTCTTGGTGTACAATATTCCTGTGATCGCTGACTGACTAAGAAATGCCCAACTAAGTTGGGTCACCTTAGTTCTGGGTGTGAAGACCCATTGTCGGGAGGAATGTCGCCAGTGTGGTATAAAGGAGAAACAAGGAAGGAGGAATCGATTCTGTTCTCTTCAGAGGAGCTCCAGTCTTCTACTTCATCTTGGAAAGTTCTCCTGGCTCCCAGCATAGACTCTTCAGCCTCCTCATATGGACACGATGGGACACTGCCCAGAGCTCCAGGATCCTTTGCCTGGATCCTTCAGATCCGGGTGTGCAGACAGCTCTTCTGCACTCTTCCACACGTGACCCTGTGGGGGGCCATGGTAAGTGGATCAATAAATTCTTATATACTTATATATCTTGCATTAAATCTGTTGTTCTAGTAAGCGATGATAGATACAATTCCATTTTATGAATGAACTGAAATGTTTTTATCCAGCCTGCTGCGAATGGTCATGGTAGGGACCTGCAACGTTTGCATTACAATCAATTCTGTGTGAGGATCCATGGGCTCCTGGCGTTGGCATAGAAGCTCTCTCCAGGAATGCGGTGACAGGGATGTAGGGCTCTCCCCTCCCTCACTTCTGGAGACAGTGCTGGGTAAAGCTCCCACAGTTCCCCTGTCCACATCCCTGCCCGCGCGTGGCCTTGTGAGACCGGATGCTTTCGCCCGCCTGGGACACGCGATTTGGCATCTGCTACGGCCTCTGTGTACAAGTCCTCCCAAAGCCGCATGCGCTCCCAGGTGGGGCTTTGGGGAGGCGGCTGGATCTAGGATGTAGGATGCTGATCGTGGGCGTGTGGTGACTGTACTGGTCTACTGATGGGGTCAGAATGGCTGTGGGGGGGGCTGAATGGGTTACTGAAGAGGGAAGCCCCACAATGGCGAGGATGGTGACAGCCTTGTAGCCTCAGTGAAATAAAAGAGGAAAGGGTTTCTTTTTTTTTTTAATTTTTTTTAATTTTTATTTTTACGCGTGTGTGTGTGTGTGTGTGTGTGTGTGTGTGTGTGTGGCCAGCTCAGCCCACCAGGGGGCGGGGCTGGCTGGCATGTGGTGCTGGGGGATTGAACCGCGGTCCCTGTGCTCTGCTTTGCTAAGCTTGTTCTAAGTAGGTGCCCTAGACCACTGAGCCATCTCACCAGCCCCAAGAGGAAAGGGTTTCTGCTGCTGCCACTGCAGCCATCACCACCGCGGCAGCTGCTTCACGCCCACCCTGTAGCAGACTGTCCCTCCTCTGCCAAGTCACCCTGCCTTGGAGCCAGCTGACTAGAGACCGAAACCACCACACATTGTGATCTACAATAAACTTTCCTGCTTGAACTTGTGGGTGTCAGTTATTTTGTCCCAGCAATGAAAAGGTAGCTCAGACAGTGGTTTCACTGTGATTTTGATTTATATCCATTACTTCAAGAGTTCTATAAATCACCGTTTGGTATCTTTTGTCCATGTCTTTAGGGGGAAATTTTGTCTCTCTCTTACATATATTTGGTTCCTTATATATTCTGACTTTAGGGCTTATTTTGAATAGCTTAATTCCAGTTTGGGACATGATTTTGTTTTTATAAGCTGTGACATTCAGTAAACAAAATTTTCATTTGTATGTAGTCAAATTTTGAATTTCCTTCCCTGAATCTTAATGAAGAATTCCTATCCAATTTAATAAAGACTGAGTTCTCCTGCCGGGTTAGTTGGGTTATTTTCCAGTGACACTGAGGGCTGAACCCAGGGTCTTCGCATACAGCCATCTCCCCAGCCCTTTTGAAATGTTGGCTTTTGAGACAAGATCTCACTAAGTTGCCCAAGCTGAGTTTGAACTTAAGTTCTTCCTGCCTCAGCCTCCTAGAGTGCTGAGACTGTAGCCACCACACCTTGCTAGGTCTTCTAAAAGTCTCTAAGCTTTGCTTTACCGAATGGAGTTCTCTTCATACTTGGGCCGGGTATTAGGTGGAAGAGGGACTGGTCTGACTTCGGGTGAGACATAGATTAAGTAGCACCCTGCCTGTGCCTGTCGCAGGTGAGAGTGGAATCTGGGGGCGGCTTCTGCTCATCCCCCCAGGATGCAGCACCTGCTCTGCTCTGCTGTACCCCGCCCCTCATGGGCTCTTTACCTCCATCAGGGCAAATTTGCCTGTGTCGAATATTTTCAAAATTGTCTCTGTTATTACCCATGTTTTGTTCTTCCGTATCAATTTGAGAGCTTACTAAGTTCCCAAGGAAATGGGTCAGGATTCTGATCAGAATGATATTGAGCTTCTCGCAGAATTTGTCGAATACTGACATCTTTATAACACCCGGTCCGCCTAGCCATTAACATGCTGTATTTCTTCTTTATATCTGTCGATAAAGTTTTATAATTTTCTCCCAGAAAGGTCACGCGCATTTTTCAGAAAGTTTTATTCCCTGATGCCGTATTTCCTTCAGCACCATTGCAACTAATGCTTTTAAACTGAATTTCCTATTTGTTCCCTACATAGAGGGAAAATGTCAAATTTTGCATATTGGATTTCTGTACAAGGAAGTCGGGTTGGAGAGGCTCCTTAGAGTTTGCCTAGCATTCTGATACTGACAGATCCAAGACACTCTTGTAGACGTCTTGTCATTTATGAAAACGATAGTTTTATTCCTTCCTTCCCAACTTTTGTAACATGAATTCCTTGGCTTGTCTGGGTTCTTCAGTGCAGAGCTGAGTAAAATCAGGCGTGACGGGTATTCGCATCTGTTTCTGACTTTATAAGAAGTGCTGCAAGAGACTGCTCCTCGTCTGATAGCCACACAACCTGTTCGCTGCAGGCCGGTGACAGAGTGTGTTATCTCCGAATGAGCTACCCTGCCCTTCTTAGTGACAATAAATTTGTTCCAATCACAAGTGCTTTAATTTCATTGAATGCTGTTTTCTGTATTACAGAATTGTGACCCCACTAGCGCTCTTTCTGATGTCTCATTTGCATGTATAACGGAGTAACCGTAACGTGGCCCGGCCAGCCTTCACTTCTCATGAAGACAGCAGGGACCCAAGCTGGCCACCACCCACATGCACCACTGAAGGCCACATCTTTGGTGTCCCTCCACAAGTGTGGCCTGCGCTTAAGTGCGGGGTCGAGCGGGAACCATGCAGAAGCCACGAGCCACCTCCTGGGGGTCTTGGCCCCTCTCCACACAGCTGTGGTTGGTTTGGGTGAGTCTCCCAAGTTTGTATTGAAAATGTTGGATTCCAAATTCCTGCATCAGGTGGGGCCTTGGGAGGTGACTTCTAGAGTAGGCAGGATGTCAGGGACTCCCAGGGTGACACCAGCAGCTTTATAAGAAGAGGAAGAGACCCAGCATCTGCCCTTTCCCCATCACGGTCCTCTCCCCCACGTCCGCACGCAGCCAGTGCCCCTGGCCACCAGCACAGGGAGAAGTGTCTGGCGACTGGACCCCAGCCTCCCTGGTGCTAGGCCAGTGGGCGCTCTACCACCAAGCTCCACCCCGGCCCCCCTTTCTTGAATATTTTACAGGAGTATGCAAAGCTATACAGACCTGGTCTGAGAAATACAGAGGAGGAGAGGGTGGTAGATTTTAAACTGCTAATTCAATGTCTTTAATTACATGGGACTAGGTGGAATTTCTATTAGCTCTAGAGCGACTTTTTATATATTTTTCTACAAATTTGCTTGGGTTTTCAAACTCCCTGCTCTCAGGCTATTCCCAGCAGCGGTTCTCTCCCATCTCGCTCTCCACCTTCTGCCTGGGTTATTTGTGCCTTTGGCATTGTTCTCAGCCAGTTGATCCCAAAGTAGCATTCATTTAATTGCACTTTTTGAGGCGCTCAGTTTTGTGTTTGTTAATCCTTCTTCCCACTGGTGCTTTTTTCTTACTAACTTCAGTGGTGGACAAACACGTCGGCCCATGTCCCTGAGCTGATGTCAGTGTGGGGGTTTGCTTTATGACGCAGCCTGAGTCTTGTGAATGTGTGTGCATCCAGTGTTCCGCATACGTCAAACACATCGAGAGGCTAACTATGGCCTGACCAGTCATATAGCGCAGCAGCACAGCGCCTGCCTGGCAACTGTGAAGTTGTGAGTTCAACTCCTGGTACAAAAAAAAAAAAAAAAAAATAATAATAATAATAATAATTAAATTAAAAAGAGAGAGGCCAACTACACCGTTCACGCTGTCTATATCATTACAGATACGCTTCCATTTGTCTCAGTGCATCTGCCAGCTACTGAGAAGGGCAGGCAGACTATTCTATGAAGGGGAGTGTGTCCACAGGCCAGTCATTCTGTCACTCTTTAATTTTTGATTCATAAAACGTTAAGATATCTCCTAAGATGCACAGACCACTACGCCTCCCTAAAATGCTTAACCTTTCATTACAATGGCAGCAAACAGAAGCCTTTATTAGACAGTATTTTGAGATCTGGCACAGAGCCAGCACTGACCAAATTGTGGCCAAAATGCAGACTTTAGAAATGTGCAAAAATGATGAGGCTGGGCTGGGGAGACAGAAGCACCTGCCTACCAAGCACAAGGTCCCAAGTTCAATCCCCAATACCAAAATAAAAAGGATAAGGCTGGAGTGCCAGCGCACCACCCACCATCTCTGGCAGGTGCCCTGGAGTCAGGGTGGGGGAGTGTTCTGGTCACAGCCCCTTCTGCCTTGGATTACCCTGTGCTCCACTAGCGTCCCAACCAAAAGAGGAGACATTAGAGGCAGCACCAGCCCGGCACAGTCCCAGCCTGGCTAGTCCTTCCAGGAGGGGACTCTGTGCCCCCCACCCTCCCACCCAGGGAGGCCACTCCTCAGTCCCAGTCACTACCCTGTCCTCCCTACCACTGCAGCAGAAGAAACCTCACCCAAGAAGCATTCAAGGGACAAACCCAGGTGTAGGGAGAAGATGTTGTCCCAGGAGATCCCCCTCACAGGACATGGGTCCCTCCCTTTATGAAGGGCCTTCCTGTCCAGAAAGCCATCACCGTGCACCCTGACAAGGAGCCCCCCCACCCCTCCCCAGCCACCTCTGGCTGACAGGGGAGCAGGCTGCTCCTCTCCTGCCACCCTCCTGGGCCGCACCTCCCACACCTGCTACTCAGGACAGGCTTGGTTTCCTGCTCTGTCCTCTGTCCCAGCAGCTCATCTGCCACCCCCACCAGTCACCCCACTGACCCTTCACCCCCAACACTCTCCCGCTGACCCTTCCCAGTCCCCTACCCTAGGCTGGACATGGTAGCACACGCCTGTCGTCCCAGCACTCTGGGACAAGGAGGCAGGAGGATTGCAGGTTTGAGCCCTGCTTAGAGAAGTCCCAAAGTAAAAAATACAAAAGGGCTGAGGATACAGCTTCGTACAAAGGCCTTGGGTCTTTGGATCGAACCACAGCAACCTTAGCCTGACTGCTTTGTTGAAGCAGCCAGTTAAAGAACTGAGCTAAGGGGCAGGCCCCCTGCCTTGGGTCTTTGGACCCAGAGCCCCCTACCCCACCTCCCAAAAAAGATTTTAACATATTTTCATAATATCATCATCTTACTTCCCAGCGGTTAATCTGTTTTTTTTGTTTTGTTTTGTTTTATTGTTTTGTTTTGTTTTGTTTTGGTGGAACTGGGGATTGAACTCAGGCCCTTGAGCTTGCCAGGGAAGCGCTTATCCTACTGAGCTACCTCCCCTGCCCTATAAGGTAGTTGTTTTTTTTTTTTTTTTTTTTTTTTCCCAGCGGTTAATCTGTTCACACAGTCTAAACTCAAAACACACGAAGTGCTCATCATAGGACTGCCTTCCGGCCACCTCTCAGCCACCCAGGCCCTCCACTGCTCACTCCTCTGGGATCCTACCAGGCTCCTCCACCCCCCAAAAGCATTCTCCCTTTCCTCTCTCACCCCCATGGGTTCTCACGTTACTGGCTCCCACTAAGCTATGCCCCTTGAAGTTTGTTCCTTGTTCATGAATTAAGCGCTTCCTCTCCCTGAGTGTCATTGTCCAGGAGCCCCTACCCCACGCTCTGGTGCAGGGCTCCGGGAGATGCCTTTCCAACCTGAAGTGGCCAGGTGACACAAAGGACCCTCTACAGGGGCTGCACCCTGTCATCCTCCCACCGGCAACAGATTAGAAAGCTCACTTCTCAACACTGGCAGCCAAGTAGCATTTTAGGCAATGCTCCTTTTGACCCTCCCAAAGGCAAAACACGGGACTGTGAGACGTCTTATTTGCATTTCTTTCTTGCAAGTGCGTGTCTTTTTCCGCAGGGGAAAAGCCTTGTATAGCGTTTCCTTTTTCCTGAACTGTGTCTTTGTTCCCTTTGCCCGTTTTATTTGAGGTTGGGCTTTTCCGCTGATTTCCATATTATGGAAATTAGTTCTCTGTCCCCAAGTTACTAGCTTGCTTTCCCAAGCCTGACGGTACAGAGTGCACTGGCGTTTAAGGGATCGTGGAAGGAGCCCCACGGATGTGCTGACGCTCGTGTAGCCTAATCAGTCTTGGTGGCTTCTGATTTTTCGTGCTTTGCATGGTTCTGTGCGGCGGATTGACAACCAGTGGTCAACTTGTACCTGCGTAGCTCTGACTGTGGGAGGCCCAGCGGAGGGTTGTTGCTGGCAGCACCAGAGGCAGAATAGGAGAGGAAACAGTTTACAAGCTGGAGGGAGCTGCTGGTTGCTTTTCCTGGAAGAGTTTGTCGTGCTGGCTTTCCTGAGAAACTCCGGCTGTTCTTATCAGAGGAGCTTGGATCCTCTCAGTGCAGAGGATGACTGTGGTACCTTCCCGGGAGCTGTGGTGCTTCCCTTGAGCGTCGCTTCCTGGCTTCGGTGGCCAGCCCTCAGCCTGCCAGCGCAGGTCCTCCACCCCACTGGCACAGACTTTCTAGCTTCTACTGCTGACCTTTGGACCTTCTCAGTGCAAATCTATGAGACAGGCCTGTGGGCCGCATTGTGGTGGGCTCCAGACCTCCAGGTAGACTTGTGGGAGGCATTGTCATGGGCTCTAGGTCTTCAGCTGGACTCATGCGGGACATTACAATGGGATCCAGGCCCTCGGCTGGTTCTTTGGTCTTTAATGTGTGGACAGACAGATTTCCTGCACTCTTTGTATATGACTTTGGGTGATGATTATGAAACAGTCCTATAAATTATGTGTCCCATATTGTCCCCCTTGTGAACACTGACTACAACAGTGGGAAAAAACAAAACAAAACAAAACAAAACTCTTAGAAATGCTGCAACTGGGGCTGGAGAGATGGCTCAGTGGTCTAAAGCACCTACTTAGAACAAGCTTAGCAAAGCACAGGGACAGGGACCACGGTTCAATCCCCCAGCACCACATGCCAGCCAGCCCCGCCCCCTGGAGGGCTGGCTGAGCTGGCCACACACACACACACACACACACACACACACACACACTAAATAAATGTAAAAATTTAAAAAAAAAGAAAGAAAGAAATGCTGCAACCATTCTGAAATCGAATTTTAAAAGCATTCTCTTGGGCCATGTGCAGCAGCTATTATCCCAGTTACCTGGGAGGCTGAAGCAGGAGGATTCCAAGTACAAGACCAGTTTAGACAATTTCACAAGACCCTGTCTCAGAATAAAAACCTAAAACATAAAGAAGCTGGTTCCATCCCCAACACTGAAAAAAAATTGGGTGGTTTCTTCTTGGGAGTTTTATGGTTTCACTTTTCCCACTTAATTATTTGGTACGTTTCGTATGGCCCAATGAGCGGGTGCCATCCTCCCTCATGAGCTGTGAGAAGTGCTCAAAATAGACAGTGAATGTTTCAATTTTAAATTTTCATTACATTAAAAAACATTGCCATTAACCTCCCCTAAAAATCCTGCTTCCTCACTTTTTGGGCACACATCTCCCATCACCCGTCGCTCTCTGGAGCACTCTGGGAGTTCTCTTTCATGAGTCTCTTTAGTTGTGGTATGTTGGCTGCCTCAGTGTCCTGAACTGATGCAAGACATTTTCCTTTCACGGTCATTCTGACACCAGGGAAGAGCCAGAGGTCCTCCAGTGGCAGATCTGGTGAAACAGGTGGACACGGCCATCCCGGCCTGTGTGTATGAGGCTGCCCTTCCTTTGACTCATGCCTGGCTGCCGAGTTGAGCTACTTTTTTACGCAATTTATAAATGTGTCTTTTTCTATGATACTTTTTTGTGTGTGTGTGGAACTAGGGATTGAACGCAGGCTGTTGCGCTTGCCAGGGAAGCGCTTATTCCACTGAGCCATTTCCCCGGCCCCTTATGATACATTTTGAAGGCTAGATTTTTCGGCCACAGCCAGAATGTCTTTCCCACAGCAGTGAGCTCCCTTGTCCCGCTAAACCAGTGTGTGATTAAAGCTACTGCAAGATGCGCCTGCGTCCTCCGCATTCCACACTCTCACAGCCCCAGCATCCGGGAACACGCAGGGCCCGTGGCTTCTCAATGAGCCACATCTTCCCACGCTGTTCTTGGGAACTCAGTCTTTGTCCCTGGGCCTAAGGATGGATTAGCGCCAGACAGAGGGGCCATGAGGGTCTGAAGGTGCCGGCTGCCCCCTGCCCCTGTGATACCCACGCTCGTGGTTCCTCCCGGGTCCCTGTCGCGCTGCACTGCCTCTTGCTTCCCTCTGCCACCTTCCCGCCAGACCCCTGCATGGCCCTGAAGTGACAAGGGGCTTGGGTGGCACGAGGCCTCAGGAAAGCAGCAGGGCTGGATGGAAGGCAGGGTGGACCGCCACAAGGCCCAGGGAGGCTTTGGAGATATTGTGGGAGAGGAGAACCTGCAGGATTTGGATCCTGAGGCGCCCTCTGGTGTTGTCTGAGGAATAAGCCATGGTGGGACAAGGGCCGAAGCCAAGCCAGATGAGGTGTCCAGCGACAGGTAGTGAAGATTTGGGTGGTGCTGTGCTTTACACGCAAATGTCTCCCAAAGCCTCATGCTTTCATAGGTGGGGCTTTGGGAAGAAGATTGGATCACGGGAATGCAATACTCATCAGTGAATTAGCCCACGGATGAGTTTGCAGCTAAATGTGACTTGGGCGGTGAAGCCTGGTAGGAAGAGCTGGCCACGAGGGGCGTGGCCCTCAAAGGTCCTCCTCCCTCCTCCCCACTTGATTGTTCTGCTTCCTGCCACCCTGCCATGAGCTGCTTCTCCTCTGCCCTGCCCCTCCGCCACGCCACCCTACCTTGGAGCCAGCAGACTATGAACTGAAACCTCTACAGACTGTGAGGCAAAATAAACCTCTCCTTTCAATTGTGGGTGTCAGGTATTGTGCCTCAGGATGAGAGAGTAACTAAGACAGATGGGGAGATGATGTTGACGCGTAAAGTGGTGGGAGGAAGGATGTGTTTTGTAGAGTCTGCAAGATTTGCTGCTGGAGCCCAAAAGGATACCAGGTTCCTTTGAGCAAGTTGGCAGCGGGTGGAAACGGCGCTTACCTAGGAAGGGGACTGGGAGAGGAGATGACTTAAGATCTCAGGGTAGACATTTTGGCTGAGAAGCCTGTTGGGTGCACGGGTCCGGACCAGGGGAAGGGTCCAGGCGAGAGACATCAGCGTGGACTTGTCTGAATGTAGATGGTGTTTGCTATGGGCTGAGTGTTTGTCCCACCGCCACTCCTACAGTGTTCAAGAGTTAAAACTTAATCCCCAGCACATTTAGAGGCATGACCTCTGGGAGATCACAAGGGTGGAGCCTGCAGGAATGGGATTAGTGGCCTTTCAAAAGAGGCACCAGAGAGCCAGGTAGTCCCTTCTGCTGTGTGAGAACAGTAAGAAAGTGCCATCGGGGACCAGGAAGCAGCCCCTGCCAGACACTGCATCTGCCAGCGTCAGGATCTTGGGCTCTTAGCTCCCAACACTGTGATAAATGAGCTTTTGTTGTTTATAACCACCTAGTGGATGGTATTTTATTATAGCCTAGACAAATGATGACAGCATTGATTGATTGATGAGTGGATTGGTTGATTGGTTGGTTGATTTGAAATAGTATAACATTTGGAATTTAATTTGTCATTCCCCCCTGCTTAAGACCTGATTGACAAATAAAACTTGTATGTATTTATAGAGCATACTGTGATATTTTGATATGTGTTTATTTTGTGAAATGATTAAATCAAGCAAATTCACACATTTAATGTGTGTGTGTGATATGAGAACACTTAAGATCTGTGCTTTTTAGCACTTTCGAAATGCACAATACTTTTTTAGCACTGTCGCCGTGTCATGCAGGCGATCTCCAGAACTGACCCACCCTAAAGGAACTTTGCATCCTGTGGCCAACATTCCTTGCCCCGCTTTTCCTGGCAAGGACCAACCTTCTTTTTAGGAACCCAATACATTTTAGATTCCACACATAACTGAGACCCTGCAGCGCTTTCTGCGCCATCCACACCGTCCCGAGTGCCAGCTCATCCTCCCTTGCTAAACTGCATAGCATTTCACGGTGACGTGGACCACGCTTTCTCCATCCGTCCGTCAGCTGATAGACGTGCAGGCTGGTGCTGTGGCTCGCCTACTGTCAGTAGTACTGCCGTGGACCTGGGTGTGCACAGGTGCCATGGGACGCACAGATGTCCTTTCCTCTGGGCGCATACCCAGCGGGGGAATGGTTGGATCCTATGGGAGTTCTATTTTTAATTGTGTGAGGCACCTCCACACTGTTTGCCACGATGACTGGATTACTTTATACCCCCACCCACAGGGGACAACGGTTCACTTTTCTCCACATCTTCAATGTCTGTTATCCTTCATCTTTTTGATGCCAGACATGATGAAGTGCTAGCTCAGTGTGGTTTAATTTGCATTTCCCTGATGATTTATGAGGCAGAGCATGTTTGTCATTTGTACACCTTTGGAGAAATGTCTATTGAATCTTTTTGCTCATTTTATAATCAGGTTTTTTTTTAAATACTGAATTAAGTCCCTTATGTATTCTGTATGTTAACCCCTTATCGGATATATGGTTTGCAACATTTTCTATCCCGGGGCTATCTCCCCACCTATCTGGTTGCTTCCTTTGCTGAAGAAAAGCTTTGTTACTTTTATTCAATCCCATTTGCTTTGGTTGACTGTGCTTTTAGGATCATATCCAAAAAATCGTAACTCAGACCGATGCCCAAAAGCTTTTCCCCTCACTCCTTGCAGTACTTTTGTGGTTTCAAATCTTATATTTAAGCCTTTAATCCACTTGCAGCTCATTGTGGGTGAGATGAGTGTCCGACTTCACTCTTCTCTAAGTGGATTCCTGGTCTTCCCAACACCGGTTATTGAAGGCCGCCCTTTCCCCGGCGTGTCTGTGCCCCTTTGTGGAGAACAGCTTGGCTGCGACGTGCAGGTTTGTTTCTCAGCTCCCTGTGCGTCTGATCTTAAACCAGCAGCACGCTGCTTTGATCACAGTAGCTCTGCGGAATATGCTGATGAGCTCAGGTACTGTGAAGTCTCCAGCTTTGTTCTTGCGGCTCTGGGTCATTTTGGTTCTTCACAGTCTTTCATAGTCGTATCAACTTTAGGATATTGTTTCTGTGACTCGCAAAAATGCTGTTGGACTTTTGACACCGGTTGCACTGACTCTGGAGATGGGTTTGGGGAGTATAGACATTTTCACAGTATTAATTCTGCTACTCCATGAACACAGACTTTCTATTTATTTGTGTCTTCTTTGAATATTCTCATGACTCCGGAAACTCGGTGTTTAAAGCAGTGGGAGGTTGCTGCAATGGCCAGGTAAGTGCGCCCCACAGTGTCCCGGAAGGCCCCATGTTACCTGGTAGCTGCCCCCAGGGTGGTGCGACTGGGAAGTTAGTGGTGGAACCTTTAGAGAGAGGTGCCTTGTGGGAGGTCACAAACAGGTAAGGCCATGAGCCAAGGAGGACTTGGGATCCTGACTTACTGAGCTGCAGACAGCAGTTGGAGACAGGGCACGGGGCTAAGTTCAAGCCCTGTGCTCAGCCAGCCCCTCACTGACCCCCAGAGGATAAGCCCTCACCTGCCACCCAAGCCCTGCACACCCTCAAACCACCAACCTCTCCAGAGAAGGCCTTGGCTTCCACTTCCCAGCAGACCCTTCCATGGAGGCCCCTGAGCGCCCCCAGCCTCCTTCCTCTCCTACGCAAGGCTCTGGAGTTGGGCTGTGTGTCCACTTGGGGTTGCACCAAGTGGCTTGTCTCCCCTTCTCTAGAAGGCTGTTCTGCCCCTTCCCCAGCATCTTCACCTTTTCCAGCTAACTCTTATGTGAGTCTCTCCCACTATGCTAATCCTGACTACTCTACCTCATACCGAAAGGCATCATGGCAGGAGAGATTACAGGGCCATACAGGAAGCCAGAGCAAATGGAATGGCCAGATTCGCTCTTTTATAACAACTTTATCAGGAGAATTAACTCAGGGTTCCCTGAGAACTACTTCACCTCACCCCAGGAAGCACCCCAACGACCTCCCCAGGCCTGACCTTGCAAAGGCCCCACCTTCTTAACATCACTGCCCTGAGGCCACACCTCCAACATGGCTTCATCTTAGGTGGGAACAGTCCACAGCTCTCCCTCTCAGTCCCATCTTGCCTCCGTCGCCCCCTCTCCTTTCCCAGCCCACTGGCCCTCGCTGGACACGAGGTATTTAAAGAGACAGAAAGGTAAAACGAGGTCATGAGGAAGGGCTGTAATCCAGTCTGACTCCTGTCCCTCTCGAGGAGAGGAGGACACAGGTGCTGAGGAGGAAGACACAGGGAGAAGACAGCCATCTATGAACCAGGAGAAGAAACATCCCTGCTGGCACTTGGATCAGCCTCTGGAGCTGTGATAAAAGAAGCTTCAGTTGTTTGAACCCCTCCTTCATCTTGGCAGCCCAGGAAAGAGGAATGCAGGGCTAGGAGGGCTCCAAAACTGTCCCTCAACACCACTCCATCCATCACATCCTGGTCACTACACCCAAACGGTGACCTGATCATCTGTAGCAGTTGATACATTGTGTCAATTTGGCTGGATGACTCCATGGCAGGTGGGGGTCCCGCCCTGGGGCACAATTGGTTCCACCCTAGGACTCAACAGGCCCGCCCTGGGGCATGGATTGGTTCCACCCTAGGACTCAACAGGCCCGCCCTGGGGCATGGATTGGTTCCCTAGAGGGGACTAGGGCAGTCCTGGGCTGCGATTGGTTCCACCCTAGGGCACAATGGGCCTGCCCCAGAGTGACTCAGCACAGATCATATAAAGGGGCTGAGGAAGGAGTCAATGTTCCACTTCCTCAGAGGAACTTCAGTCTTCCCATTTAGCTTGGACTTCATCGCCTGGCTTGTAGCGCAGACGCTTCGGCCTCCAGCTTGGATCCTTCGCCTTCCATCACAGACTTTTCAGCATCTATCGCAGCCTCTTCAGTCTTCCATCATGGACCCATTAGCTGATGGATAGAGACTTGCACGGAGCACTGTGGTGAGCTTCAGACCTTGGGACTGAATTTTTCAATCTGGGGTGTGCAGACGCCCTCTGCACACTTCCTCATCTGACTCTGTGGCTGCCTGTTGTAAGCCAATCTTGTAATTCCTTATACATTATATATCTTGTGTTAATGTCTGTTCTTTATATCTGTTCCTCTAAGTAAAACTCTGACCGGTACATCATCCTAACAGTTATGTTTTGGTGCAGAAACCAAAAACCACCACGCTAGGTATCTTTAGTAGAAAGAGATCGAACACAGGGAGTTACAGAATCGTAAGATGTGCTCAGGAGTTGCCTCTGGGCGGGGCTCTAGGTGCAACCCCCAGAAAGCCACAGAACTGACCAGGGGAATGAAGACCACAGTCTCAAAGATGAGGCGTCCAGGGCCACCCCAAACCCACCAGGGTGGCTGCCATACAGAGGTCGGGGTGCCACCACCACTGCTTTTCCTGTTATTCAGGCCTCAGGAAGCAGGTGCCTGGATACTGACAGAGTCCAGATGTCACTCCTCTACCGTGCCCTCTTTGATACTCACAGGCCCACTCTACAGTCACAGCCCAAGGGCAGCAAGAAAAACGCCACCTTCAACTTTGTACAACCACCTAGGGAGCAGCAGAGCCCCCCAATGTCAGGGAGCCCAGGAGACACAGTAGTTGTGCTATCCAGGCTCTGCAAGAAAGGAAGCATAGGGAGAGGGCAGAAGATGAGAGAGTCCCACCACGTCGTTTGGTGTCATGGAGACCACGGCCCCTACCCTGGAGTAACAAAAATAGAATCCAGGGAGATCTGAGCTGCATCCCCAGTCCTTCTTAAGCTTTATTTTGAGAAAGGATCTCACTAAGTCACCCAGGCTGGGCTTGAACTTTCAATCTTCCAGCCTCAGCCTCACAGGTGCTAGCATTACAAGCGTGCACATTCTCTTTTTCTTAAACGCCTTGTGTTGTTGTAGCCTCTTCCTTCTCACTCTGTGCAGGTCCCTGAGACAGCCCAGGCTTTGCTCAGCCAGGAGTTCACTGGCATCACCGAGCAAGATATGGGTCAGATATAGCCCAGGACTGGTGCCACACCCTAGCAGTGCTGTCTGGACAGGGGGATTCTGTGTTTTGGCCCCGTTGTTCTCACCCCTCATCTTTCATCTCATGCTGTGAACACAACAAGCAAAGCAGTGAACCATATAGCCCACCATCCTCCAACCCCCAGGGAGAACTTCCCTTTGTTCACAAAGGCACACCCTCCCAGGACTTCCTCATTAGCCAGAAAGTTCACAGGGTGGTGCTTGGTTCTCTTCTCCTGACTTCACCCTCACCCTGAAGCCCTCTTCCAGCATGGACCCCATAACACTGGACTCCCAGGCATCTGAATTCAACCAAGGCCTCCGTGCGCTAGCTCCTGAAGTCCTGTGATCTTGCGGACACTAGCACATTGATGTCACCCAAATTTGATCTTGCCCTAAAGTCCCAATTTATATTACCAGAGGTCCCTGGGCTCTTTCAGTGACATCACACCACAAAGCTCACTTGTCTACTGCTGCTGCTCATATCAATTGCTGCACAGAAAACCATCCCCCAGATTCAGCAGTTTATTTATTTATTTGGGTTTTTGTTTTTGTTTTTTGCGGAGCCAGGGATTGAACTCAGGCCATTGTGCTTGCCCAGGCAAGCGCTTATTCAACTGAACTATCTCCCCAGTCCCTAATTCAGCAGTTTAAAAGCAATCATTTTCTTCTCTTCTGTGGCTCTACATGTTGACTGGGCTCAGCAGGATGGTTTTCTGCTCCTTATGAGACAGCTGAACAGCAGCAGACAACAGATTCACTCACATATGGCCTCCACGTGGCTTGAGCCTTTCACAGGCAGGCACTGGGATCCCAATTGGAGACTCACAATAGCTCTGGTGAAAAGAGCCTGCAAAGCATGTTTTCCCCTGTTTCATGGTTTGTGTCTAGTTGTCCCCCCAAAGCCTCATGAAGTCATGGGGCAGGTTTCTAGAGGTTGTGATTAATTCATGATCCAGTGCTGGGATTATAGATGTGAGTGCTGCTGGGATTATGGGTGTGAGTGCTGCACCCACAGTGGGGCAAATGGCCTGGATGCAGTGTAAGGAAGGGAGAGAGCCTTGCTCTCTGCTGTTGCTGCTGCTCCTCCCTTTTTGCTCTTGCTGTCTTCCACCACCATGAACAGCTGCCCTCTGCCATGTGCCACTCTGCCTTGGAGCCAGCCGGGTATAGCCTAAAACCTCCACAAGCTGGGGACTAAATCAACCTTTCCTTCCTTAATTTGGGCTGTTGCATATTTTGCCCCAGCAATGAGAGAAAAGTAACCAAGACACCCTGCCATCTGTAGTCAGGACCCAAGCCAGGCCTAGCCCTGCTCCAAGAGAAGGAATGAATATCACCATTCTATGGGAATGTAGCTGTGGGGCTGCATCAAAGCTCAGGGATGGGGCCGGGGAGACGGCTCAGTGGAATAAGACTTCCCTGGCAAGCGGAAGAGCCTGAGTTCAACCCCCGGTTCTGCCCCCCTCCCCCCGCCAAAAAAAAGCTCAGGGATGTGTCACCTGAAGATGTGACCTTGCCTGTCCAGGGCAGGCACACAGTGGAACACATTTATGTAACCACAATTTAGCACAGGTAAACATGCATGTGCTGGTTATACACTATAAGAATATAAACATGAGATAGTAACCTGTATAAGAATTATACAATAGGAGGGAGCCTGGCCCTAGCTCAGTTCTTTAAGTGGCTGCTTCGGCAAAGCTTTCAGCCTCAGGTTGCTGTAGTTCGATCCCCACAACACTCCAGCCAGCCAAACCACCCCTGAGGGCATTCGGAGAAAAAAAAATCCTTATAGGGCTGGGGAGATGGCTCAGTGGAATAAGTGCTTACCTGGCAAGCTCAAGGGCCTGAGTTCAATCCCTGGTTCCACCAAAAAAAAAAAAGAACTATACAATAGGGCTGGGGAGATAGCACGGCAGTTTAAGCACCTGCCTGGCAAATGCAAGGACCCAGGTTTGATCCCTGGTACTAGATACCGTGCACGGCCCCAGAACCCCAGGCACACTGTGTCAGCCACCAAAATTGGGCATGGTGGTGCATGCCTATAGTGCCAGCACCGGGGAGGCTGCAAACAGGAGAATCACTATTAGTCCAAGCTGTGTAGTGAGGCGCTGTACCAAACACACCTAAATAAATAAATAAATAATAAAGAAGTCTTTAAAAAGAACTATACAATAGAGATGCAGGTGGCTCTTACTCTGGCTCTCTGCTGTATTCTATGCTGCCTGCTAATGTTTTGCACACATGCATTCTTTAACCCTGGGACCTCGCCTGGGAAAATCTTCCTGGGCCCACCCCTCAAGTGGGCTGACAGTACCACCTACTGCAGCCAGCATTAACCTGCTCCCCACCAATCTCACTCTAGAAGCAGCAACATCACCCAACAGTCCCCAGCCTGCAAACCTGAGGTCAACTCCCACCCTGCTCACCTGCATCCTGAGGTCACCCTGCACCCCCACCTGCACCCGTAAGTTTGTCATCCTTTACTCTCATCTGCACCTTCATCATTTTTCTTCCATACATCTTCACCCTTAGGTCCTCTTCACCCCGTCCACCTACACATGAGATCTGGCCATTTCCATTACCTGGCCTCCCCTCACCTAGGTCCATGGCACGCCAGGTCCTTCTCAGCCACCCTACCCTATGCCACAGCACCCCTGCCAGCACCACTAGAGCCATTTCTAACCAGTCATCCTGCTGTTTGTTTGTTTGTTTGCTTGTTTATTTTGTAGGGCAGGGTCTTCCCACATCACTAAACTGCCCAGGCTAGGCCCACATTTCCAATCCCCAGTCAGCCTCCAAGAGTGCTAGGATGTACAGGTATGCACCACCATCCCCAGCTGGTGGGTCTGCTTTTAACCTAATCAAGTCCTCCTCAGAAATCAGAGCTGCCTTTCCAAACGCCAAGTCAGAGCTGGCCTCAGTTTATGGGCTGCAGCTCCCCTCGGCATCTGGATTGTGACCTGGGTACAGTTACCAGGGCTCCACCTCACACCCAGGCAAGGCAGGGTCCGGCAGGACCTCACAGAGCTGCATAGAAGAGCTCTTGAAACAGGCTGTGCATGCCCCATGGCAGTGGCATTTGGCACAGAAAGAAGCAGCCCTGTGGGGCAAAGGGGTGCTTCCTTTCTGCCCACTGCCAGTCAGGGACACAAGGAGCATGGGCAGTGTCCTGGCATCTGAAGCCTCAGCGCAGGCAGCCCCCATTTTTTTGTGAGGCTCCTTCCCCCACTAAGCCCCAGGGGCAGATTCATTCGCAGTGCAGCATGTGCTCCTGTCCAGGATGTGCGTGGAGGTCTCCCCTCGGCCTCCACCTCCTTCGATTGGCTACAGTCAGGCTGTTTCCCCCAATGAGCGATGCGCTTCGCACCACTGCTTTCCTCCCTCTAACTCAGGGATCCTAAACAGCTGAATGCAGCCCCTTCCTTGGCAAAGCACAGGGACCGCGGTGCTCTGCCCCATGGGGAGCCCATCCCCTCCGCTTCCGGTCACACGAGCCCTGGGGTGAGGCAAAGCTGGCACAGACTGCCCCTGGCCATGTGACTCAGGCTTGCCAGCCTCACTCCTGACCCACTCTGACCTCCCCACCACCACCACCACCCCGGGCAGGAAGCGTCACCCTCCCAGCCGCACTTCCTCGTCTGTAAAATGAGAATGGGCCTCTTCTTCGCGGAACACTTGCAAAGATTAGCGAGTAGGCGGTCAGCAGACGTTTTATCATTTACATACTGCACTCAAAGAGTATGTGAGTGATTTATAAAGTGAAAATATACCTGATGGGAGCGGGGGCACTGCATGGGAATCAGGGCACCAGAGTACCTGAATGCCGAGGACAAGGTCCTGATACAGACGGATGGACGAGAGGGGGGTGAGGGAGGATGGGCGCGAGGTGGACTGCACTACAGGGGACGTCTAAGGGGAGCTGAAAACGCCCCAAGTAAGATAATGCTTTCGATATTCTTAAAAGCCAGAAGTAATGCAAAAAGTAATCAATAGAAACAAGATTTTTAAGATGGAATCTGACCCAGCCCTTGAAGGATCCTACTTCACCCACTTTGCCTGGCTCCAGTCCTCCTTATCATCCCGCAGCTCCCTATCCAACACCACTGTCACCCCAACTCCTCACCAGCTCCCTACTCCCAAAATATGGAGGCAGGCCTCAGGAGGAATGTGACGGAAGAAAGGGAAGACAGAGAAACGGAGTTGCACGCCCTCCCGTGCCCAGACCCAGCCTCCAGCTAGAATCCAGCCCTATAGGTCCCCAAGATGTCGGGGCTGAAGGACCCTAGAAGTCTCCTGATTCTGCTGGCTGCAGTAGCGGTCTCTTGAGTGCTATCCCCAAAGCTACCATAAGGGGGCGCGCGGAGGCTTGCGGATACTGATGGAATGTGGGGGCGGGGTGGGGTAGGCCCCGCCCCTCCTTGGCCAGCTGCAGGGGGGGCGGATGCCCAGGCTCAAAGGAGAAGAGACCCCTCCCATCTTCCCACAAGCCCACTGCGGCTGAGCCCTCTGCAAACTGCTTTGAATGGAGATTTTTTTAATATGAATTTCTTCATAACGTCCTTTTTTTAAATTAAAAAAAATAATAATAAATCCTTCCCTCTTGGGACATGCTGTGAAAAGAAAGCCAGTGCCGAGAGAGGGAAGCACCTGGCCTCGGGCACCAGGAGATGCGGGGAGCCACCTGCCGGTGTCCACAGCCCAGGCCTCGTTGACAGCACCTGGCCCGCCTCGGAGGGCTCACACTGGGAGGATGGCGCTGGTCCTGATAGCGAGGAAGCAGCGAGGTTGCCCGGGGCTCCTCAAGACCCCAGGCAATCTGATCAGGGAGGGAGGAGGAAGAGGAAGCTGAAGCCAGGCTCCCCGCTGCTAGGGCTGCTGTCCTGGGAGCTGAGACACCGGAGTGAAGTGAGGGGCCAGCTTGGGACCCACTGTGGCCTGAAGGTGGATCTGTCCTGGGTGAAATGACATAGTCAGGAGTCTGAGAATGCTGGGGATTTGGGGTATCTGTGTGTGGACCTGACCTTAAATGATAAGGAGAGAGGCCTGTGTTAAGCCCTGAGGGAACCCCAACATCCTGCACACTGCTGTCCCCCACGTCCCCAGGGCCTGGCATGGCAGCTGGTATTTTCCAAAGACACTAGCGCCACCATCTCCCGTCCCCAGCATCTTCTCCCAGTGTGATGCTGACTTCCTGCCATGGAAAGCCAGGCCTGTGTCCCTCCCAGGGGTGGGAAGTGAGGGCTGTGGAAGCCAAACTGCAGACCATGGAGGGGGACCCAGAGCCAGCTGGCTCCCCCAGAACACACACCACAGCTCCTGAAGCCACCACTGCCCTAGAGCTGAGACAGTCGTGGGCCACCATGCCTGGACCGTGGTGGGACAGAGGCTGGGACATTGAGTGAAGCACATAGTACACATACAGTGTCCTTTGCAGAGTGGCATGACCCGTTGTGACACTCTGACAAAACCACACAGGCAGAATGTTTGCCTGAAATGAGAAGCTACTGGCAGGCAGAAGCCTCTATCAGCCCCACTGCCTCACCTGCTCTCTTTTTTTTGGCGGAACCGGGGAATGAACTCAGGCCCTTGCGCTTGCCAGGGAAGCGCTTATTCCACTGAGCCATCTCCACGGCCCCTTGCCTAGCCTGCTCTTAGCTGACTTAGAAGTAACTAATTTTGCAGGCCACACACTAGGCCAGACATCACCACTACCCAGCACCTCTGAGGACCACTATGTGGTCACTCCCTGCGGACCATCACCTCCTCACGGACCTAAAGGTGGCTTTGCTGAACACATCACCGACCCTTCCCTGGGCCCTACAGAGACCTGGTGGTGACCGAGACGGGAGGAAAGCAGCATCTCTGTCCTTCTGTGCATCTGTCCACGCTGCTGTCCGCACCCTTGCTCAGGGCTGCTTGGCTCTCCACACAGACACGTGGGCCACTGAAGCACACTGGTCCAAGGCTGGCACTGAGGGTTAACCTGGCCCCGGCCTTCAGCAGCAGGGCTTTGTTTTCTTCCTTTCTCTCCCTCTTCCACCCCCACAATGCCCTGTGCTTCTCCAGAAGCCGCCAAAGTCCAGGCACTGAGTGCCTCCCTTCAGTCACATCAGGACTGCAGCCCCAGGCCAGGCTGTTTTTCATGGGATGGTCGCACCAAATCCAGGAACACTCAGCATCTTTAAGGACAAACTAACTGACCGTGGCCCCTGGACCATCCAAGTCCATTGTGTAGAGAAACCCCTGGAACATTTGGCTGGGGCAACAACTGGAGGCCAGCCCACTTGAGGGGTCAGTCTTTGTTGTCATTCTCTCCACCACCCGCTGGGTCCCTTCAACAAATCCTGGACTGGGCTGAAGCCCCTGCCCTCTCCCTGCCCCCCAAGCTCCCCCTGCAGGAACCTGCTGCTGCGCTTGGCCCAGTTTTCTTTCACCCTGGGTCAGAAGGTCCCATGCCATCCGGCATCAGAGCCATCGCGCCTGGGGGCCACATGCAGAGACCCTTGGAGAGCAAGCGAGACATCAGACCGCTCCAGACCTTCAGCACAGGACACCAGGCACCAAGGCCCTGTGGACACCAAGCAGAGCAGAGACCAGCTATCTGTGCGAGCTCTAGCTAGGCTGAGCTCCATGAGCAAAATGAATGTTTAAATCCATAGAGAGGTTTTGAGTAGAATGGGTAAGCGCTTCATACCTATGCAATGAATGAGTGAAGGATCAGTGCAAGACAGGCAGAGAGCTATCTGCTGAGGTGACTGAGGAGGGGACCAGAGGTCGGAGGAATCCAGGAGTGGGGGAAGGGGCCCTGCCACACAGTGGTCTGGTGACAAGATGTTAAATCTGGAGTCCCCTGGCCATGGCACCTGCATTTTGCTGGAAATTTTCTCTCTTCCTTCCTTCTTTCCTCCCTTCCTTTTTTCTATCTGGAAAATTTGGAGCCCCAGGTCATCTCCCACAATCGCACAAAGCTAGAAACACAAAAATGTAAGGCCTGCAGAGAAGGAAAAGAGGGTGTGTCCAGGGATGAGCAGCCACCTCAGAGCTGTAGATTTGCCTGTGTTTCCTGGCAGTGGGGACAAAGAGGGAAACGGGCAAGTTCCTCGTTCTCCTTACTGGAAAAGGGGAAGTGTGCCAGCAGCCTGGGAGGTGGGCCTCCTGACAGCTGTGGGAGAGCCCAGCACTGAGCGCAGATGCGGCTTCCGCGTTGCTTCACTACTTATAGCAACTTCTTTGAAGGCTGCCGCTTGGAGCTCTGGGTGCATCCTGACAGGGTTAGAGAGGGGAGCTGTAGAACACCTACCTGGGAACCGCTTTCCTGGATCCCAAAGATGCAAAGCAAGGGCCCTGCCTTCCCCAGGGCCTGCAGTACTTTGGGAGTCAAGGAAGGACACTGTGGTGGGCTGATGGTCCAGCATGTCTCCACTGGGCCACGCTCGGGCCACTGCTGTGTCACTGCTTCCTGAGATGCTTGTGGCACCCCCAACTCCCACATGAGGATGCTGACCCTGGTGGGGGCTCCAAGGCAAAGGCCCTCAGGTCGGAGTGACCAGTCAGGCCCCCTGGGCTGCGGTGTCACCAGGAAGGAGCCCGTCCCAGCTGCAGCTCTTCTCATACCTCCACAAATGCAGCCCAAGCTGTGGCGTGGGCAAGGCATACCTGTGGTATACCTGGCTGAGGCATGGCTTGAGGATCTGCTGTATACCAGCTTTGTCCTGAGTGCAGAGGACGCGACAGGAACCTTATGAGCCCTGAGTACTAACGGGACCCGACCCCATTAACCACTCTTGCTCTCTATTCTTGGGCTCTGCATCTGGGGTCTCCTGACCAGAAGAGACAGTCCCCACCACAGTGAGCTGATTCCTGGAGACAAGCTGCACACAGATGCAAACCAAGCCTCCGCTGTCTGCCCTAAACTTCCTGTGCCCCAATCACCCAGGGCTGGGCACCAGACAACACAGGACCACAGGATTTTTCAACTTTCCCATCCTAAACTGCTCAGCTTTACCTATTCCTGCTTGTAAAATGCAATGCAATACAGTACAGTACAGCACAGCATCACAACACAACACAACACAGACCCCATCGTCACCCCTCTGCCTCCCAGTGTGGCATGGCACTCATCCTGTTCTCAGGAACCGTGCAGCAGACTCTTACCTTTCCAGTGGCAGGTGCCACCTCATCTACTGGTCTCACCACACCTGCACAAACCCAGATCGTGGTATGCACAGCGCTGCCCTTGAGGCCTGCAGAACACCTTCGTCAGCAAATGTATTCAAAGCTCAGGTCCCTGGAGCACAGCCCTAGGGTGGGGCTAATTCAGGACAACACCTGGTCCCTTCCAGGGTGCATAGGCTGGCACCTCCCCCCTACAAGCAGCCCCTCTTCACCTCCCACTTAGATGCTCTCATGCCAGGTGTCCCATTTCCCAGGAGCCTCTGCATGCTGGTGTAAGCGCTCACCCACACTGGCCAAACAGAAGAAGTATGCCCATGTGGGCACTTTCAAGTTAGTGTGAGACCCCCGGAGCTGTGGCAGCTTTCAGGTGGCCATGAATGAGGAGAGACACAGAGACACTGCCTCTGGCTGTCTGGGACCTCAGTACCTCCCAGCCCGCAGCCCAGCCCCAGGGGCCCACAGGGAACCTCATCCTTCCTCAGGCCTCTGTCCACACTTGGGAGGGATTGGGCCGGGCATGTACTTGTGCCCTGCACACTCCAATCCCCAGAAGAAAAGGCCTTGTTCCTGAAACTCCTGCCCTGCCACATGGAAAGGGGAAGTAGGCATGGGGCAGTAGCAGCTGTGTAGAGGGCAGAGGCCCAGCTGGGAGGAGGAGAGGGTAGGAGAGGAGAGATCCTGGGCAGAGCCAGACTAAGGCATCACTCCTGCCTCCTGCTGCTCCTGCTCTCGGGACCCCGCCCAGCCCCCTGGCTTCGGGGACTCAAGGCGGGCACCCCACTGTGGCACAACCTCACAGAATGGGCTGGAAGCCCCTCTTTTCTGGCTTATCATGGTGCCATGGTGACAGCTGCTTAATTTTCTGTCCCCAGAACTCAGCCTGGTACAGCGTGTACCCAGAACTCCTGGCCACCTGCTGGGTGTGGGCTGATGGCTTTCACCTAAAATTGTCCTTTGCCTGAAATGCTGCACCCCCCAAGTCCCACCCTTGGGTTGAACCACCCAGGAAGGGAAGGCACCAAATCTATAGACAGGTGGTCTCCAGTGCCACATGCCGTGCTGTGCATAGCTGGCCTGGGATCTGGGCTCAGCCCGGGTCTGTGCGCTAAACTTTGCCTTCCCTTTGGGAACACCAGAGGAGACCCGTCACCTCCCTCCGCAGCTACGGAAGCTGGACAGATACCCCAGAACACACTGGTGAGCTGAAAAGAGCCCGAGAGGAAGCCACCTGTCAGAAACACCAATATGGGACTTTGGCAGGGCCTGCTCAGCCTGCTCAGGGGCAAGGCCGGTCTGTCTCAGGGAGGTTGACTTCTGGGTCACCCACACTCTGGCGCTGAGGTTCCCCTCCCACCTCCTCATCCCACGCTCCCTGCCAGCTCCCAAGGCCCTGCTCTCTCTTTTGTTGTTAATGTTGTTGAATAAAACATCTAAGTACACAGAAAAGGCAAAGAACATTTGAGTCATCCTGCATTTCACAATGCAGGACAGCCATGGTAGTGTCGATAGGGTCGCTCCACAGGGTGGCTGTGGGCCCCTCAGGACAGCTCCACCCTGCATCCTCAGCCTGGAGTGTTGCAAATCTATAAAAGCAAACTAGTTGTCAATAGGATCCAAAAGTTTATAAATCTAGCTGTCCTTGGAAAACAGATTTTCCTCATGCATTACGGTCCCTTTGTGGTGACAATCTCGGGAAACCAGCTGCCCAGTGCGTGGAGGGGTGGGGTGCAAAGCGTCTCCCTGCCCAAGCTCCTATCACTCCTGTTGTGCCTCTAGGTGGGCCCACTTCTTCAGTGACTTACCCCCCTGACCCTGCAGGGCTCCAGTTAGCCACGCTGCTGGGCTGCCATTGACTGAAAGCTGTCCCCATGCCACACATGCTGAGCATGGCTTGACTTGCACAATCCCCACACCAGTTATTCACCATTACTGTGCCCATTTTACAGAGAGGAGAACTGAGGCTCAGAGAAATGATATCTATTGCCCAAGACCATGGTGAGAAAATGGTGAAGTGGCAGAGTTAGGATGGGACACAAGGAAGTCCTGATGCTGGTAATGTATGAGAACAGACACCCACTCAGTTCTACACTGAGGAATATTTTCATGCTAATCAACATCATCCAGAATGATTCACTTGATAAAAACAAGAGAAGCAGAAGACAAGAATTTACTCAAAAAATAAATAACAAGAGAGGAGGTCTCTTCTTTCTATTTGCCCAGGCTCACTCTTCAAAGAGCTGCCCTTCTCGTGGTCCTAGCAGGCCCCCCCCCACTTTCTGGCTACCAGGTTGAGCATGTGACCAGGGACCTGACCAATCACAGTGTTCTTCCTAGGCAGCTGCAAGGATTGGCCCAGAGATGGACACGTGACCAGAAGTTGGCCAATCAGACTGTTTCTGAGTTTTTTCTTCTGGGGGAGCAGGTAGTGCCTGTCTCTAAAGTCCAAGGTGACTTGATGTAAGTGCAGAAAGGGGTGAGAGAGAGACAGAGAGGAGGGAGATAGGGAAAGAGAGGGAGCGGGAACGGGGCGGCATTTGAGTCTCGTATGTATTCTCAAGTCCAAAGCCATCCCTGGTGCTGCAAGACTGAGCCAGTAAGTTCCAGTTTAAACCAGTCTGAGTCACATTTACTTACACCCCGAAAGGAGATGGTGTGTGAATTCTCCGTGGTCATTATTCACTTTAATGACTCACGCTGACCCGTCTTCCGGTCACAGCACTGTTTAACCCTCCACTCTTGATGGACATCCCAGAAGTCACCTTTGCCAGGGAGCTTGGCTGGGAGGAGCCTGGTGCAGCGGGCGAGTCCTCAACATGAGCTTGAGCACCGCAGTGTGAACCACAGTCCTGGACCTCCACCGCTGCCTGACGCTAGAGTCGCAGCCACATGTGCAGGGGGACAAGGTTCTGTCTTGTGCCCATGCTGAGACAGTGCTTGACCCAGCAGGCCACTGAGAACATCGCCAGCCGAGTGAGTGAGTGAGTGAGTGAGTGATGAAGACAGCTTAGATGATGCAGCCAAATACGGGTTCAAGAGCAGATTCTGGGGCCAGCGAGATAGCTCAGCGGTCTAAAGCACCTGCTTAGGCAAGTTTAGGCAGGCGCAGAGGACCGCAGTTTGATCCCCCACCACCACCACCACATGTCACACTAGCCCCGCCCTCAGGGTGGGCTGAGCCAGCCACACACACACACACACACACACACACACACACACACACACACACACAACGGATTCTGCTCCTGGTGCGCTCTGGGAAGCCCCTCCCTCTCCAGGCCTCAGTTTCCCATCTTCTCAGCACCTGGCACCCCTGCTCCTGAGCCAGCAGCAAGTGTCACCCTCAGGGTGCCTCCCTGATTTCTTCAGGGGCGGAGCCCTCCCAGCTCTCCTTGGGGACAGGGGTGGGCACGGTTGAGAGCCAGCCAAGGACTTTCCTCCTAAGTGTGCCAAGTGGAGATCTGAAGTTAGATGACTCAAGGCGTGAGTCTGAGCTTTGCCTCTTCCTCACTGTGTGGCCTTAGGAAGGGACTAACCTCTCTGAACTCCGTTTCCAAACAGGGGTTATAATAACACACTAGTTTGTGGGAGGGATTAAATAAAATGAACTAGCGAAGGCTGGCACGTAGGGAGAGCTCCTCCATTGGCACTGGTGGTTGCTGCAGGACTTTCCAACCTATGGGGAAAGTGCCGTATGCCATCCCATGACCCACGTGGGACTCTTCTCTGGTACACAGAGGGAATCAGAGCCCCACCTCAGAGAAACACTGACTGCGGGCCAGAAAGAGCTTTCAAGAGGACTCTGCCCACCTTCATCCTTTCTCCCACCTGGAACTGAGGCACAAGGACTGGAGATGAGGCAGCCACTCTGGGCTATGAGAAGACTTGAGGACAGAAGCAGAAGGAACATGGGTACATGACCAGGCTGCTGCAAGGGCAGCCCTGTGCTGCTTTCTTTAGGTTTCTTCCCTGTCTGACAAAAGCAAATCTGAGTTCTTTAAACCATCATCACTTGGGTTTCCTCTTTCAGATAAACAACCCTGACAACTGTGTCCATTTTGCTGATGATAAAATAAGACTCATTGGGTGTGGTGGGTGCCAGCTGGTGGGCAACTTGTTATACCCAGCTGAGCTGAACCAGCATCAAGCTGCGGGGGGGGGGGGCACCCGAGGGTTGCTGCAGCAGCATAGGAGGCAGAACTGGGGGAGAGGGAAGGAGGCTGCCAGGGAAGCTGTTCGGAGCAGCTGTTGGCAGCCTCTGGTTCCCCTGGCCTGGGGACCTTGTAAGGCTGGCTTTCCTGGTGAACTTGGCTGTTCTCATCAGAGGAGGAGCTCGGGAGCTCGCTGTAGCTGAGGCTGGCTGTGGTTCACTTTCAGGGAGCTCTGGTCCTCACCTTGAGCATCGCTTCCTGGCTCTGGAGGGGAAGCTGGCGCACTGCTCAGCCTCCTGGAGAAGCCTGTAGCTCTGGCTTCCCTGATGGGAACTCGCCTTTCCTCATTGCTGGAGAAGCTCATGACCTCGCTGTTGCTGAGGGTGGCTGTAGGACCTCTGGGGGAGCTCTGATGATCACCTTGAGCATCGCTTCCTGGCTCCACGCAGATCCCTCAGCCTGTTGGCACAGACTTTCTAGGTTCCACCACTGACCTGTGGGCCTTCCCAGTGCAGATCCATGAGGCGGACCTGCATGAGACTTTGTCATGGGCTCTTGACCTCCAGTCGGACTCGTGGGAGGCATTGTTAGGGGCTCTCAGCTGGACTCATGCAGGACTTTAGGATCCAGGCCCTCAGCTGGCATCTGTGGTCTTTAGTGTGTGGACAGATTTCCTGCCCTCTATGTATATGATTCTTTAGGTGATTCATTATAAAATAATGTCATAAAAGATGTCTGTATCATACTATTCACCTTGCAAAATCGCCAAATGACGGCAGTGAAGGAGGAGGATGATCACACAGCCAGCGAGTGAGGAGCAGGATTTGAACCCAGGCCCCAGTGGCTCCCTGCAGCTGACTCCACCAAACTCTCTGCTGCCTACCATAAGAAAACCCCTCCCTCCCAGGCCAGACATTCCCAAGCCATTCCGCATGACCAGGGTAGGGGGAGCAGAGGGAGTAAGGCGCAATTGTGGAAGGCTCCATGGAGGAGGTGGCGTCTGAGTCAACTCAATCAGGGCAGTGCTGACAACAGAATGCCTCGAGCGGCCTGCAGACAGGGCGCCCAGCGCCTGGCCTGGGCTGCCCCCAGGAGGGCCAGGGCCTGGGACCACCAGCGCTGTGTCTCATGACAAGGGCTCCTGGGACTCAACATATGGCTGTGCTCACAGCTGTGACTCACGACCTGAAAAGACCCAGTGCCAGAGCCACCATGGGCCCTGTGGGGACGTCCACAGGACGCCAGGCCCCGGCTGCCAAGGGTCCCAGCACAGCAGAGCCACTGGCTTGAGTGCGCTTGATCCCTCCAGCAGCAAATGGTAACAGCAGGAGGGCAAGGTCCGGTACAGGCTGCTGTTTGTCCAGGCAGCCAAGCCCGAGAGTCACTGTCACCGGTGAAGGTCCACAGGTCCAACCCCCATGGCAGGCCCTGGTAGCGTGGCTTCCGGAAGAAGCGGCCCTGGGCCTGCAGTGTCCCCCTCTTTCCATGCTCCTCTGTTTGAGATGACCCAGGACAGGGTGTGACACTTCAAGCCCCCTTGTGTGAAGACAAATCGAGTTGACCATGAAGGTCATTCCAGCAAGTTTCCCAGAAGATAACTTTGAGTTATAGAAGAAGCGGGAGGGAACATGGGGTCCAAATCTCAAGTGCAAGGCCAGCCTGGCCACCAGCTCCAGTGCCAGCATGGTCAGAGTTGAGACACCCCATCAAATGCCTTCCTTTCTTCTTCAGTGAATGGACAGTACTGAGTGCTGCTTGTATCAGTGAGCTTTTGCTGTGTAACAAAACAGTCCAAAAGTCAGCGATTTAAACAACAGCAGCAAAAACGTAATGGCAAATGCTTACCAATCACCCTGGTTTAGGCCTCCCACACTGTGCACCAAAATATTACACCACACTAAGTGAACATGCATAATTGCACGTCCATTAAAATTTTTATTAAAAATAAAATTTTGAAGAGCAGCAAAAATTACTATTTTTTACAACTCTCCAAGGTCCACTCGAGGTAGACTCAGCTCCAGGTGCCTTTCATGCCCTGGCCTGAGCCGTGGGCTATGACCAGTGGCAGCCAGGCTGGAGCCCGAGAGCCAGAGTTTTAAACCTTGGCCTCAAAAACCCCACAATGAGCCAATGCAGTTGTGCAGGTCTATACTCCCAGAAGTATGGAAGGCTGAGGCAGGAGGGTCATGGTTGAAGGCCCACCTGAGTAGTTTAGTGACCTAATGTCTCAAAAAATAAAAGGCTTGAGATACAGCCCAGCACAGAGGCCCTGGGTTCAACCCCTAGTATGGACAACAACAAGAAGTCCTATAATGGCATCTCTCTTGCGTGACAGAGCTGCAAATCAAACAGCTGAGTCTGGCCCTGCACTCCATATACTGTCATAGAATAGCTGTAGATGCAGCTCGGCTTTGAGAGTGAGCTTCCCAGTAGGCTAGGAGAAAAGGGAAAGTGGGCATATTACCCAACTTGTCCCTAGACTACATAAAGGCCAACGTGTCTTTGAAGGAAAACAAAGTCCTTCCTAGCACTGAATTCATTTGTTTTTGTTCAAGTGGGAGTTCACAGAAGAAAGCTGGTGGAGTAGAATATGAGTGTCAGGTCTCCACAGTTTGGGGTGTCCTCTGGTCTATGCAGGGGGAGAGGTAAATGTACATGCTGCCTGGAAGACGCTGCGTCCTCCCTGACACCTTCGCCTGTGGTTGCACAAACCCTGAGCCTGTGCGTGTCTCTGCCTCTCTGTGTCCCCTCCCACACCCGAGATGCAAAGTCCCTGCTACTCAAACCTCTCAGCACTTTTAGGAAGTGTGGCAGCAGCGTCAGAAAACTGCGCAGCCCCCAGCACCAAGCCTTACTTCCTCCCCACACGGCAGGGCGGGCGGGCGGGCGGGGCAGGCAGGGAGGGCCTGTCACAGCGAGGTGACACATTTCTGCCCCACCAGCCCGAGCAGCAGCTGGGCCAGCAGACGAGGGAGCAGCCACCACTCCCCCAGTGCTTTGGAATGGACCTCTGCCACCCAGGTAAGCGTGGGCCGAGTCTCGGGGACACTGTGACTGCCTCAGGTCCTGGGAGGGATAGAGGGGAAACACAGGGTCCAGTGAGGACCCTGCTGAGCCCAGGTCGGATCCATCAGGGGCTGGGGCTTGCGCCATCCCTGCCCTCATAAGTGGATGACTAGTGCTGTGACAGCGGTGTCAGCAGGTGGCAAGCAGGACAAGAGCTGCACAGCAGGATGAGGCTGCAGGGAGCAGGTGCTCCAGGGAGCTGGAGCCCAGCCCTAAGGGACTGCGAGGTCACAAGTTCTAGGAAAGGCTATTCCAAGTAAGAGCACTGCTGAGGGCCTAGAGTAGGGCAGAGGCAGTGACTTGCTGTGACAAAGTTGAGGATGTTGGTGGCAATGGTGCCTGTCGGCATGGTACACAGCCCCAGCTCTGAAGCCCCTTTCTGGCCCTTGAGGGCTGATGGTGACCTCTAAGGAGCGGGGAGACTCCCTCAGGCCAGCAGAAGCCCAGGACCAACTGTGACCCGCAGGGATGAGGATGGTGTCTCTGGGGGAGAGGACACTGAGACTACAGAGCAGCTCTCTGGAAGGCAGAGAGGGGGCGAGAAAAGGGCTGTGCCCCAATTCCCAGAACATCCGCCTGTGGCTCCCAAAGCCAAGGGCGGTAGGAGCTGGCTAGCCTCCGGGTCCAGCAGAAGCACAAATTTCTTTAAACAAAGTTTAACATGGAGCAGCTGGACCACCCTGGTGTCCCCCAGGGGGAAGCCTGGACTCTGACCCGTGAGGTCAGACAGGTCTTTCTCAGGGAGGCAGAGGCAGGGCTCTCCCCAGCCCACCTCTCCTCTCCTGCTGCTGGATTTGAGGTCAGATGGCTTCCCACACCCACCCTATCCCCTGTGACTTAGTGACTGCCGCTTGGGGGACCAAGAGGGGTGAGAAGACACAACCCAGCGCAGGGCCCCACACCAGCACCCAGCAGGCGAGCGACACTGTGGCAAGTGCCCCACCACCACCTGCCTGCCGGTCATGGCTGTGACTTCGTTGGGATCCTAGCACCTTGAGATCACAGGGACTATGTCCCCATGTGGCAAGCAGGGAAACCGAGGCTCACAGAGGAGACCTGGAGGTGAAGGCTGGCTTGCTTGAGATCAAGTGACCGAGCAGGACAAGTACCAGAGACAAAAGGAGAGGACTCTGGGGTGGCCCAGGCAGTGAAGAGGACGCAGGCCCCACAGGACCACAGGGGGCTCTGCCTTGCTGTGCTGACCAGGGAGAGGGCCGCAGTGCAGGGTCTATAGGGAGACCCAGGGCCTTCAGTGTTGACTGTGCTTTCACTCATCCACTCCCTGATTCATTCATTCTTTCTTTCTTTCTTTCTATGAATAGCCTTCCAAGTAATGTGTAGAGCCTAGGAGATTGGAGCTCAGGAGAAAGAGGGATACAGATGCTGAGCCTGACCCCCAGGTTGGGGTGGGGAGGAAGCATCTCTCCCTCAGGGTGAGGAGATCTGGGGAGACTTCCTGGAGGAGGTGGGCCATCACCCCCAGTTGCCCGGGATGAAGTCTTGATTGGAGCTCCTTGGTGACATCATGCATCTTCATGCACAAGTGCGCCACAGCAGGGGCCTGGGTGCAGCTCTGTGCCAGCCTCTTCTTGCTGCGGGCCTCAGTTTTCCCCATCCTCGCTAAGCACAAGGTGGTAGCAAAGGTCCCCCCCAACGGGGTTGCCTCCCACCATTGTCATGGGCTTGTGACATCACTGAGGAGCAGGATGCTAGAAGGATGGTGTGAGGTCCCTAACCCAGTGGAGGTGCAGAGAACCCATAGCCCGCACAACTAAAAATAGAGGCCTCTCGCCTGGCTGGGGAGAGGAAGCCACACGGGCTGCGCCTGTGGGCTGCTGGGGACGGGGCAGGCAGGCAGCCCTTCCTGCCCAGGGGCCACACACTGAGGCTCGCAGGGGCCTCCTGCCTGGGGAGCTGGGACAGAGTCCCCTCGCCCCCCAGGAAAGGGGAAGTGGGTCCAGCTGTCCTGGATCTGGGCTGCAAGTGCAAAGATTTCTAAAAATATGTTGGGAAAGAGGAAGGACAAAGGGGAAGTGGGGAGCAGCCAGTGGGCTGCCCCGGTGGCAGGACCGGGCGCCAGTGGGCACCTGGGTGGCCTGAGCGCCGGTCAGCTATGGGGCGGGCAGGGGGTCAGCAGGCCTGTTGGCAGCGGGCAAGGCCAGTGCTATGTGAGAACAGGCGGTGTGGGCAGAATGGAGACTTGATTATTTTTGTTCATTATTATGAAAAGCTGCAAGTGAAACATCACCCTCCCCAGGCTAAGAACCCAAAGCAGCCCCTCGCTCCCTGAAACCTCAGGGTCCTGAGGTGGAGAGAAGTGCTTTAACAAGCTGTCAGGCAGAGGCTCAGAGGCCCTGCACCCCACATTTCCTGTGGGTTAGAACTGCCTAGTTGCTATCCCCAGAGGACAGAACCCTGGCTCTGGGGACAGAGTGCAGAGAAAAATGCCAGTCTCCCCTGGCTGTCCCCATGCAGTGCCACTTTGCAAGAAACCACTCTGTTGTGTAGATGGCCATCACTCTGCCTCAGTTTCCCCAGATCTACAATGCTGGCTTGGAGGGGAGCATGTCAGGAGATCCGACTACCAGCATCATTCCGTATCTCTGTTATTCTCAAATACGTGACTGCTCCCCAGCAGGAGCCCCAGGGTTAGCGCTGAACGGGCCTGGACAATTTGCATGGAGGTAGAAGGGATGATCAAAGTACAAGTGAATGTCTAGCTTTTCAAAAATGTATCATAATAAAACATCCTGGCATGAGTCTCCCCCAAAATGTCCCCCCCTCACTTTGAAGTTGCTTGTCCCATCACTCTTGTCACTTTCTAAAGCAGTTTCTGAAGTCCTCTTTCATAAGTGTACTTATAAGATGGCATCAAAAACAGTGGCTACCGCTGCCGAGCGCCATCCAGCAGAAGGGCAGCTCATGAAGGCGTGCGCTTGGTGTCCTCGTCCACTTTATTCACCAGACCTGGCACCGTGCAACTCCTGGCTCTTCATCAAAGTCAAAAGAGCCATGAAAAGTAAATGATTTGAGTCAATTTGGGGCATCAAGGCCACCACTACAGCTCAACTAACGACACTCACAAAAGAGGACTTCCAGAGTCTTCAGGAAGTGGTAAGGACGACAGGATAGGTGCTGAAGAGAAGGAAGACTCTGCAGGAGATTCCTGTCCATGTGTCTTTTAGCGTATCAATGTCTTTTTAAAATTTAAAGCCGCTGTATTTTCCCATCTCATATCTGGCTTCTCAAAGTGAACCTCCTTTTGGATCCAGGTTGGACCAGTATGAACCAGCCATGCCGCCTACCTCTGGCTGAATCAGCCCAGGCGTGTCACCTAAACTCTCTGAGCCTGGGTGCTCATGTGTGGGGTGAGATGAGCAGGACCTTGGCTACCCAGTTTAGGGGAGCCCCTGAGCTGAGGGACAGGAGGAGGCAGAGTGTCTAGAGCCCAAGAAAAGGCAGCTGCTCGGTCCTGTGCCCACCCTGCCCAGGGGCCTCACTGTTCACACCCATCCCAGAAGTGCACAGCGAAAGCAGGGGCTGTGCAAGCAGGAGGGAAATGGACAGAGCTCATGACGGGGGTGTGAACAGGGCGAAAGTCAGGGGGCGTCAGGCTGCTCCTGGGAGCTCAGAACAGGACAAGAGCAGCTGGAGTGGAACTGCAGAGGTCCAACTTGGGCACAGTGATCAGGGCAGTGGTGGCCAGTTACACAGGGGGGCACTCACAGGTGAAACTCAGAGAGGGCACTGAGCCTGAGAGCAGACAGGAGCCCCCCGGGGAAGAGGCGAGGTGGCCCCAGGACCCAGGCACTGGGAACACCATGAGCGAAGCGCAGCCGGGCACCCTGGAGCACGCCTGCAACCTGGGAGGCTGAGGCGGGGGAGTCATAAATTTGAGGATCACAACCTGAGCAATTTAGCAACTTAACAAGACTCTGTCTCAAAATAAACTTTAAAAAGAAAGAAACCTGAAGCCTGGGGCACCCTTGGCCCCTCCAGCAGGTGTGCCCTGCGCAGGGACAAGGGGGGCTCCGCCTGCCCCGTGGCCAGCCAAAGAGGGCTGCCTTCCCCGTGGGTGGGGCCAGTATTGCTGCCCCTGACAGGCCCCAGCCTCTACCTAGCACTGCTGGGTCGCTGTCCACCCAGAAGCCCCTGCCTTCGCCCCGTCGTGTCCCCCCTGAGAATCCATCTGGAGCCCCTAAGTGTCAGCAAACCAGGGTTCAAGTCACAGGTGTGCTTCCCAGCTGCGTGACTTGGGCCTCACCACTTTGCCTTCCCGAGTCTCTGC